>NC_057807.1:162268297-162621534 GCF_018294505.1 Triticum aestivum
TTTGCTTTCAATCTACTTTTATTTGCATCTTTACTTTTTGCATCTATATTATAAAATACCAAAAATATATTTATCTTATCTTACTATCTTTATTAGATCTCACTTTCGCAAGTGGCCGTGAAGGGATTGACAACCCCTTTATTGCGTTGGTTGCGAGTTCTCGGTTTGTTTGTGTAGGTGCGTGAGACTTTTGAGGAGCCTCCTACTGGATTGATACCTTGGTTCTGAAAAACTGAGGGAAATACTTATACCTTGGTTCTCAAAAACCAACGCAAGCTCAAGACGTAGCAGTCTCTGGTCCGCCCAAGGCGAAAAGCCCATTTTCTGTCATGATTTTTTGTCATAGAAGTAGGATCCCACCACATCTATGATGATACTGGGTTTTGTCACAATTATCGTCGTAGAAGTGTCATAAGTATGACATAATTTTTTTTGTTCGGCCCAAAATGTCACGGATGTGTCTTTTTTTTGTAGTGAAATCCTGAATAAGAGTTGTTCTATCATCGGTTTTGACCACAATGTCATCCACACAAGCTCAATGTCTCTGTGCAGCTGAGGTTCAAAACAAATCTGGACTGCCCTTGCAAAGGTGGATGCGGTGTCAAAACCGGCGGATCTCGGGTAGGGGGTCCCGAACTGTGCGTCTAGGCGGATGGTAACAGGAGACAAGGGACACGATGTTTTACCCAGGTTCAGGCCCTCTTGATGGAGGTAAAGCCCTACGTCCTGCTTGATTGATATTGATATTGTGGATGTTTACAAGAGTGGATCTACCACGAGATCAAGGAGGCTAAACCCTAGAAGCTAGCCTATGGTATGATTGTAAGGGTTGATGTTGTTCGTCGTCCTACGGACTAGAGCCATCCGGTTTATATAGACACGGGAGAGGGCTAGGGTTACATAGAGTCGGTTACAATGGTAGGAGGTCTACATATCCGTATCGCCAAGCTTGCCCTCCACGCCAAGGAAAGTCCCATCCGGACACAGGACGAAGTCTTCAATCTTGTATCTTCATAGTCTTGGAGTCCGGTCGATGATGATAGTCCGGCTGATGATAGTTCGGCCGATGAAGGCAGTCCGGCTATCCGGACACCCCCTAATCCAGGACTCCCTCGGTAGCCCCCGAACCAGTCTTCAATGACGATAAGTCCAGCATGCGTGTAGTCTTCGATGTTGCAAGGCGGGTTCTCCTTCAAGTTCCATGTACCTGTCGAACAGTGTCCGGCTTCCTCATTAATGCTGCATTTCTTGGCTCCCACTCCCAATAATGGCCTTCTTCCACGCGTCGCATGAGTGTGAAAAGCCAGGGTGTCTTTTATGTTTTACCCCCTAGTTGTGCGAATAATCTGCCTATAAGAAAGGCAAGAATCCAGATCCAAATCACCATCTTCCTCCCGCGAATACTCATCGGAGCGCTTTCGACCAAGAATCAATTCCATCATGGACCGTCAATGCAGCTCCTCTTCTCGCGCTCCCAGCCCTCTGCCAGGAGATTAGAGGAGATGCTCTGTTCCGCACAACGAGCTGGTGAAGCTCCAAGCGAGGGGATATCTCCCTCCGGCCTTCATGGTTCCGGTTCGAGCCGGGCTGGCCACCTATAAAGGTGGGAAGCAAGCGGATGCTACCCCAAATTCCAACAAAGGGGAGCGGGTATGCTTCGTCCCCTATCTGATAAGGGGGCTCGGATTTCCTGTACATCCGTTCCTCCGCGGGCTCCTGGAGTTCTACGGACTCCAGCTTCATCACCTCACGCCTGCCTCGATCCTGCATATTGCGGGTTACGTAGCTCTTTGCGAGCTATTCCTGGGCGTCGAGCCCCATTTCGCACTGTGGAAGAGGTTGTTTTGCCTTGTTCCCCGCTCTCACGAGGGGTCCATATATCAAGTGGGCGGCACCGAAATATGGCGCATCGCCGGGACCGGATATCCATCCGGAACCCCTAAGAAGGCGTCCGAAGACTGGCCTTCGGAATGGTTTTATATAGAAGACGCTCCGCTGCTGGACCCTGTTCGGATCGGCCTCCCGGAATTTAGCAATGCTCCTCTGAAGAAACGCCTTAGTTGGCGTCTGCGGAGCCCCCAACTGGAGGAAGAGAAGAGCGTCCTTTATTTGATGGGCCGGATAAGGTTACTAGCCCATTCCGAGTTGACCATGATTGGAGTCATGGCAACATGCACTATGCGTGGGGTGCAGCCACTACAATACAGGGGCCACCCCATGTGGTATTTTAACGAGGAGGACGACGCCACCTTCCACGGCCGCAAGTGCAGGGCTCGGCCGAGGATCTGGTGAAGATCCTTTCCGGCCTGTACAAGGGGGAGAAAGAAGACTTCCTCTGGACGAACCCATTGAACAGGTTTTCTATGAGTAACCCTCGGAGCTGGGTAAGCGGACGTTTATTCATCCGACCCGTGCTTCTAAGGCCGAGTACCTTACTCTGTGATTTTGACGCAGGAACTGCGCCGGGATGTTGAGGAAATTCACAGTCTGGCTCCACAACCCGAGGATCCGGGAATATCCCTTGATCCGATCTCCGAAGAGGATCCGGATATAAAGGTGGAGCTAATTGATGGGGTGTTTCATCAGATCAGCATCGATAATGCTTTAGTCGCCATCACGGCCGACTACCCCGTCTTGTCGCTGGCTCCCCAGGTACTTTATGGCCGGATTCTTAACATCATTACTCCATCTTCGCGCGTTTCTGACCACCATATACAACGGTGTCGTGCAGGCTGCGCCTTCAAGGCGGGAAGCCGAACCCATTACGGCTGACCAACAAGGGTCAGTTCGGCCCAGCAGGCGGAAGAGGAGTGCGGCACAAGTCGAAATATCGCCGCAAAGGTATAGCTCATGGTTCGTTGTTTAAAACAACGTCCCTAGGAAGTGCTTGAGTGCTTATGACCTTTGTAGGAGAAAAAGCGCCCGCCGGACTGCGGGCATGGAGGTTGCCAATCCGGCCTCTACCAGCCAAGCTCCAGCGCCTAGCCTGGAGGGGGAGGCGAGCGCAAGGCGCGAGCCGGATACTCCTCCAACGGAGGATGCCGATAGACTGTCCGCCACCAAATCTAAGGTGGAGAGCGCCATGAATCACAGGCGCCGTCGGACAGCTTTTCATGATGCGTGCTTCTCCCCTGAGGCGTTGGATGCCTTTAACGCAGGGGACGCGCACCTCCGTGCCGCTCAAGATGGTTTGACCAGAACCACGGAGCAGTATGTAAAAGACATACGGGTAAGAGAATTGAATAGTTATATATGCCAGTAGCCCCCGAGACTTAAAGTAGTTATATTAACTGATTAAAGCATCATATGAAACGCATGGTCTTACCGAGAAGAATACCCAACTGTCTCAGGAGCTGCAAGAGTGCAAGGCTCAACTTGAGGCCGCACTCGCTGCCGCAGGAGGAAACACAGGGACCTCTCCTGGTAACACATTATTTAAAAAGATAAGTAGTGTTTGGCCTGTGCGCAAGTCTGATAATGACGTTGCAGGTGGTGCCGGACAAGATCCGGACAGGCAAGAACTTATGCGCCAGCTGAAGGCCGGCGAGAGGGTGCTGCATAAGGTGCAGCACGAAAGGAACAAGCTCCAGGATGCCCATGCCCAGCTTGGAGAAGAGCTGAAAGGCGTTTGGGTCGAGTTGTCTGTCTCCGTTAAGGAGAATCAGTGGCTTCGTCGCGGCATCTATAGTAAGTGCTTGAGCGAACTTCTTTGAAAAGAAGGGTTCGGCGAGGAAGTCAATTGACAAAATATGTCTATAGGTATACTCACAGGTCGTCCTGCGGAGGAGATGCCCGTATCAACGGGTGATCAACTTCCCGAGCTGTTGCAACTGATCGAACGAGTTCGGCAGGCAATGCGCGGCGTCATCCAGGTTTTATGGCCAGCCTTCTCCCTACCCGAGGGCCTTGGGGAGCTTGCAGAGAAGCTTCAGGGAGTGCGGCAGCGCTTCCATTTATGGAAGGTTTCAGCCTGCCGCCAAGGTGCCAGGGAGGCCTGGGCCATGGTGAAGACGCGGTACAAGAAGGCGGATCCCAACCACATGGCCGAAGTCGGACCTGTGGGGCTTGATGGGAAGGATATCCCTGTGAGTTTAGTATACGGCCAAGTAGAGTTGGCCGCTAAATTTTCCCAACAGGACTGTAAATTAGACAGTCTGTTAGACGGGATTGAGGAAGAATACAGTCAGTCGATTTGACAATGTATTATAATATGACATGTAAAATGCCTTCTAGCCGGATTGTAGATCGTTTGTCTTTGCCGACCTTTTCGCTTCGACCTTGGGACCCTAGAGTCCGGAGTGTGTCTGAATACCTTCTCAGTTATGAAACAACCGGGGTATGCATGGAGACCAGGCGTAGGGGTCATTAGTGCTTTATCAGACAAGTGCCCAACTAGTTATGTTATAATACATGGTTAGTAAGAAACATCTTCCAGGGAGAATAGTTCCGTTAAGGGTTCCTTTCCTCTGGGGGAGGCATGCCCTCAAGTGCATGTCCGGACTGTGAAAAAAGCAGAAAAACATCTGGGGGCAGATAAATAAGTAGGTAAGAAATCATCTTTCAAGTCACCGACCGAATATTCCCTTAAGAACGCTAGCTTTCGGCTTCACCCAGTCTGAGGTACACATCCGCCTGACCCGGCAGTAACAATTGCAGAGGTGCTCCCTTTACCTCCTAGCCGAACAATCGGGAACGTAGGGGTAAGCACAGGAGCCAGGCAACCCTGCTTGGCCAAAACTTAAGTCATATCAATGCATATAATGGTGAATAAAAGGTACATGTGGAAGCTTGACACATGTGCTGGGCATGAAGCCCTTATAATTAAGCTTCTGGTAAAGAAGCCCCCAGGTATAATGAGTGCGGATGGCACATCGAGTGTTATGTGAACAATGCGCAAATAAGCCTTTTAACGCTGTTATGAATAGGGGTGAGAGAAACAAAAAGGCAGCTGAAGTGTAAAAAATTTGAACGGGGGAAAGGGACGAACTCTTAGTCCGGCGCTAGGCATAGAATCTTCGGAGGCGGGCTGCGTTCCATGGGTTCGGCTCGAGTTGGTTATCCGATGCATTTCATAGACGGTACGCTCGGCCAGTTAGGACTTGATCGATGATGAAGGGGCCTTCCCATTTGGGCTTGAGCTTGTCCTTTTTCTTGTCCGGCAGGCGTAGAACTAGTTCGCCAACGTTGTAAGTCTTGGCCCGTACTTCTCTCCTTTGGTATCTTCGAGCCTGTTGCTGATAAAATGCGGAACGAGCCTTGGCGACGTCACGTTCTTCCTCCAATGCGCCCAAGCTGTCCTGCCGATCCAACTCGGCTTCTCTTTCTTTGTACATGCGTACTCGAGGTGAGTCATGAATGACGTCGCAGGGCAAAACTGCTTTTGCGCCGTATACCATAAAAAATGGTGTGAATCTGGTAGTACGGTTAGGCGTTGTCCGCAGCCCCCAGAGTACGGAGTCGAGCTCCTCTACCCAGTGCGTGTCTGATTTTGCAAGGGACCGCACTAGTCTGGGTTTAATGCCGCTCATTATTAGACCATTTGCTCGTTCCACTTGACCGTTGGTTTGTGGATCATAGACTGAAGCGTAATCGAGCTTGATGCCCATATTTTTGCACCATGATTTGACCTTGTCGGCCGTGAAGTTCTTGTCGTTATCGGTGATGATGCTGTGGGGGACACCATAACGGTGTACTACCCCGGATATGAAGTCTATCACTGGTCCGGACTCTGCCGTTTTAACTGGCTTGGCCTCTATCCATTTGGTGAATTTATCCACCATGACCAATAGGTATCTTTGCTTGTGGGTTCCCCCTTTAAGTGGTCCAACCATGTCAAGCCCCCAGACCGCGAATGGCCAGGTAATGGGTATAGTTTTAAGGGCGGTGGGTGGCATATGGCTCTGATTAGCAAAGAGCTGACAACCGACGCATCTTTGGACTAAGTCCTGAGCATCTGCCCGGGCGGTCGGCCAATAAAATCCTGTACGAAATGCCTTTCCCACAAGGGCCCGGGCTGCGGCATGGTGTCCGCCTAGTCCGGCATGAATTTCAGCCAGGAGGTTTCGCCCTTCCTCTTCGGAGATACACCTTTGAAGGACTCCGGTTGTGCTTTTCTTATAAAGTTCTCCCTCATAGACCTTGTAGGCTTTAGATCGCCGGACAATGCAGCGGGCCTCATTTTGGTCTTCGGGAAGCTCCTGCCTAAGCAAGTAGGCGAGGAATGGTTCTGTCCACGGGGCAATTACTGCCATTATGTCGTGGGCTGAGGGTGTTATGTCATCGGTTGAATCGCCGGTTGGTGCGGCTTGTTCCGGTTTGTTATTTCCGGACTCCTCTTCCCATAGTACGGATGGCTTGAAGAGCCGTTCCAAGAAGATGTTAGGAGGGACAACGTCGCGTTTTGCGCCAATCCGTGCTAGTACGTCGGCTGCTTGGTTATTATCCCGGGCTACGTGATGGAATTCAAGTCCTTCAAACCGGGCTGACATTTTTAGGATAGCGTTGCGGTATGCTGCCATTTTCAGATCCTTGGCGTCAAAGTCTCCATTTATTTGCGATATTGCGAGGTTTGAATCCCCACGCACCTCTAGGCGTTGAATGCCCATGGAGATTGCCATCCGGAGACCATGTAAAAGGGCCTCGTATTCGGCTGCGTTGTTGGAGTCCGTGTACATTATTTGAAGTACGTATTGGACTGTGTCACCGGTCGGGGACGTCAATACGACGCCAGCCCCCAGTCCGGCCAACATTTTAGAGCCGTCGAAGTGCATAATCCAATTGGAGTATGCGTCGTACTCTTTAGGGAGTTCGGCTTCGGTCCATTCAGCAACAAAGTCAGCCAAAACTTGTGACTTAATAGCTCGCCGAGGTTTGTAAGTTATATCGAATGGTAAGAGCTCAATGGCCCATTTTGCAATCCTCCCCGTTGCATCGCGGTTGTTTATAATGTCATTGAGTGGTACTTCAGAGGCCACTGTTATCGAACACTCTTGAAAGTAGTGTCAGAGTTTCCGGGATGCCATGAACACCGCATACGCTATCTTCTGATAGTGCGGGTAACGGGACTTGCAGGGGGTTAACACAGTGGATACATAGTATACTGGTTTTTGAAGAGGGAATTTATGCCCTTCTGTCTCTCGTTCTACGACGAGCACCGCGCTCACGACTTGGTGTGTTGCCGCGATGTATAACAACATAGGTTCGCCGAGGTTGGGCGCAGCTAGGACCGGATTTGTTGCCAATACGGCCTTTATTTCTTCGAGTCCGGCAGTGGCAGCATCCGTCCACTCGAAGTGTTTGGTGTGTCTGAGGAGGCGATAGAGGGGCAATGCCTTTTCTCCCAAGCGGGAGATAGAGCGGCTGAGAGCCGCCACGCATCCAGCCAGTTTTTGGATTTGTTTGAGATTTTTGGGAATATCCAGCTGTGATAGAGCTCGGATCTTGGCCGGATTTGCTTCAATTCCTCTACCGGATACAATGAAGCCCAAGAGCTTTCCGGCTGGTACGCCGAAAACGCATTTTTCTGGATTCTGCTTGATGTCATATGCTCTCAGGTTGTCGAATGTGAGCCTCAAGTTGTCTACTAGAGTTTCGACGTGTTTGGTTTTGACGACTACGTCGTCTACGTATGCCTCTACTGTTTTGCCGATCTGGGTGGCCAGACATGTTTGAATCATGTGCTAATATGTTGCGCCAGTGTTTTTAAGTCCGAAGGGCATCGTGTTGAAGCAGAATGGTCCATATGGAGTAATGAATGCCGTTGCGGCTTGATCCGCTTCTGCCATCTTGATTTGATGATAGCCGGAGTATGCGTCCAGGAAGCACAATGAATCGTGCCCTGCAGTGGCATCGTTGATTTGGTCGATGCGGGGGAGGGGGAAGGGATCCTTTGGGCAGGCTTTATTTAGGTCTTTGAAATCGACACATAGGCGCCAGGATTTGTCCTTTTTTGGTACCATTACCAGGTTTGCTAGCCAATCCGGATGTTTGATGTCTCTGATGAATCCGTCTTCCAATAGTTTGGCTAGCTCTTCTCCCATTGCCTGTCTTTTGGGTTCGGAAAATCGTCGAAGAGCCTGTTTGACTGGCTTGAATCCTTTTAGGATGTTTAGGCTGTGTTCTGCCAATCTGCATGGGATTCCGGGCATATCCGAGGGGTGCCAGGCGAAAATGTCCCAATTTTCCCGAAGGAATTCTCGCAGTGCGGCGTCTACATCAGGGTTCAATTGTGTCCCGATGGAGGCCGTCTTTGTTGGGTCCGTTGGGTGGACCTGGAATTTTACTATTTCGTCTGCTGGTTTGATGGAGGTGGACTTGGATCTCTTATCGAGTATCACATCGTCCCTATTCACCGTAGAGCGCAGCGCAGTGAGTTCCTCCGCCGCTAAGGCTTCGGATAGTGCCTCCAGGGCTAATGCGGCTGTCTTGTTTTCGGCGCGGAGTGCTATGTCCGGATCACTAACGAGAGTGATTATTCCGCCGGGCCCATGCATTTTGAGCTTCATGTACCCATAATGGGGTACGGCTTGAAAATTTGTGAATGCCTCTCGTCCTAATATAGCGTGATATCCCCTGTTGAACGGGGCCACTTGGAACGTGACTTCTTCGGATCTGTAATTGTCCGGCGAACCGAATACCACATCGAGTGTGATTTTTCCTGTGCAGCGCGCTTCCCGGCTAGGGATTATTCCTCTGAAGGTTGTGCTGCTTCGCTCAATGCGGCTCCAGTCTATTTCCATTTTTTGAAGGGTTTCCTCGTAGATGAGGTTTAATCCGCTGCCGCCATCCATGAGTACCTTGGTGAGTCGAAAGCCGTCCACTATTGGACTGAGGACCAATGCGGCTGGTGCTCGGGCTGTTCGGAATTTAGGTTCGTCGCTGGCGTTGAAGGTGATGGCCGCGTCGCTCCAAGGATTTGATGTGGCTACTTGGTAGACTTCGGCGAGGCTGCGGATTGTTCGTTTCCGCATATTGTTTGATGCGAAAGTCTCGAAGACTGTTGATACCGTACCGGTATTGTTTGTGTGGCTTCTCGGGGCTAGAAGCTCCTCGCCACTTTTGGCCACCTGCCGTAGTATCCAACATGCACGGAGGCTATGTGTTGGGGTGGTGCCCTTGGTACTGTGAATTGTACAGGGTTTGCTGAGCCATCCCTCCAGTACGGTTCCGTTCCCTTTAAGGGGCTTCTATTTTTTGATTTTTGTGTCCGGTGCCTGAGTATAGTGCACCTTTTTGTTGCGGACCGGGGTTGTATTTGGGGCCGGATTGTCCCAAAATTTATTTTCGGTTTTCCGGACACTCTCCATCGCATAGTACTTTCGTACTATGGACGCCAGGTCGGCAAAGTGTGGAATTTCGCGATGGCCGACGGCGTTCAAGATCCCCTCGTCCGTGCAATTATTGCAAAAAATTGAGACTGCGTTTTCCTCTTGGCAGTCCTTTATCCTGTCCATAACCAGGAGGAATCTGGCCCAGTAGTGATGTACTGTTTCAGCGGGCTCTTGCCGGATTAGAGATAGATCGCATATATATGGTCGGGTGGGTGGAACTAAGTCCGGAACCCTACCCATCTCGAGGCCCAAGGGCCGTGAAGCTTCCGAATTTGGAAGCTTGGAAAGTGGAACGTTGTCCAACGAGTCCGGTCCGATGCCTGACTTTATGTTCAGCGCTTGATCGAAATCCGCTCCTCCGCGGGAATCCGGCATGGAGGGTTTGGTAGCCCGGACACGACTAGTTTTCAATATGGGAGAAGGATCGTCGTGATGTTCCTCTACCACCTTGACGTGATGGGTAACCTGGGGAGAGTTTATCTCTCTCAGATCGGTTTTAAGCCCGATCTGATTGTAGTCGGTAGCGACTCCCAGGGCGGCGATCCGATCCAAGAGTTCATTTACAGACGAGAGCTCTGCTGGATCTAGCTGCTCGGCAAATTCCAAGTTGACGTGAAGATTGCTCTCGATGACCCGAGAGGTCATCGTTGAAGCGGTGGCCGGACAGGCGGTCATAAGAAAACCTCCTAGCCGGATAGTTTGGCCGGCGGCCAGGGCTCCATTGGCGAAGATACCGTCCTTGAAGACGGGAAGAGGCATCCTTCCTATTGGTGACGACATAGAGGAACTCTCAATGAAAGCACCAATGTCGGTGTCAAAACCGGCGGATCTCAGGTAGGGGGTCCCGAACTATGCGTCTAGGCGGATAGTAACAGGAGACAAGGGACACGATGTTTTACCCAGGTTCGGGCCCTCTTGATGGAGGTAAAACCCTACGTCCTGCTTGATTGATATTGATATTGTGGATGTTTACAAGAGTGGATCTACCACGAGATCAAGGAGGCTAAACCCTAGAAGCTAGCCTATGGTATGATTGTAAGGGTTGATGTTGTTCGTCGTCCTACGGACTAGAGCCATCCGGTTTATATAGACACCGGAGAGGGCTAGGGTTACATAGAGTCGGTTACAATGGTAGGAGATCTACATATCCGTACCGCCAAGCTTGCCCTCCACGCCAAGGAAAGTCCCATCCGGACACGGGACGAAGTCTTCAATCTTGTATCTTCATAGTCTTGGAGTCCGGTCGATGATGATAGTCCGGCCGATGATAGTTCGGCCGATGAAGGCAGTCCGGCTATCCGGACACCCCCTAATCCAGGACTCCCTCAATGGACCTGGCACTCATTAATCCAAATGGCATGCGGACAAAGCAGTACATACCACATGGAGTAATAAATGACAGCTTCTCCTCATATTCTTTGGACATGAAGATCTGGTGATATCCAGAATATGCATCCAAAAATGAGAGCAAATCAAAAACTGAAGTGGAATCCACAATCTGATCAATCCTCATAGCCTCCACTTCTTGTTTGCCTTCTGGACCACCATTGGGTTTGCTAGACAAGTGGGATGTAGCACTCCTCTGACCAAACCAGTTGTCTCAAGCTTCTTGATCTCTTCTGCAATAAACTGCTGCCTCTCCAAGTCCTGCTTCCAGACTTCTCATTTAATAGGTCTGGCGTATGGGCAGACAGCAAGGTGGTGCCGATTACCTCCCTGGGAACACTGGGGATATCATATGGTTGACATGCAAACACATCAACATTCGCCCGCAGGAAGGCAACGAGCGCGCTTTCCTATTTGTGGTCGAGGGAAGCGCTGATAGTGAAAGTACCATCAACGCCAGGCAGCCCTGCCGGGACCCTTTTCACTTGTGGAACAGCAACCTTGGATCTCATGCTGTTGGAACACTCCGGCACGTCATCAACGGGTGCCGTGCACTTAGTTGGGGCATACTTCCCAGACTCTTTGCCGGAGGTCCTACAATCCTTCTTCTTCCCCTTGTTTTCCTTGGGAGGAACTGCTGCCGTCACTGCCTCTGCCGCGACCGTGCCCCGGTACATCTTGTCCACACAAATGATGGTATCTTTCTCATCTGATGGGATGGTGAGGACTCCTAGTGGCCCAGGCATCTTCAGGGTGTTGTAGGGATAGTGGGATTCCACCATGACTATAGCCAAGGCCGGGCGTCCAAGGATCCCATTGTACAGCAGGGGGAGATCAACTACGTCAAACACAATCTTCTCAGTCCAGTAGTTCAGTTCTCCCCCAAATGTTACCGGCAACGTGATCTTTCCCTTAGGATAACTCCTGCCAGGATTAACACCTTGAAACATGCCGGTAACCTCTAGCTCTTCCTCTGCTGTCTAAAGCTTGCTCATAACTGCTGGGGAAATCAGATTCAGTCCGGCCCCACCGTCCACCAGCATCTTCATGACCTACAGGTTCCGAATTGTTGGAGAGACCAACAATGGCAGGCACCCTACCGCACTGGTACGACTAGGGTGATCCTCTTCGTCAAAGATGATGGGTGTACGGGGCCATTTGAGCAGCTTCCGGGCCTCTAGCGCTAGTTCCACGACATTGACTTCCCACACCCACCGCTTGAGCTGGTGGTGAGAGGTGTGCAGAGATGCACCCTCGTCAACGTATAGGGCATCAGTGGCCTTATGAAACTCTTGCTCACTGGTTTCCTCTTGATCCCCTCTATCACTCTCATCATCACAGGCTTCCTTTCCCTGGCCCATGACGGGTTTTCCTTTACTCCGAATGGGTTTGCCGGGGCGATTTGCTTCATCACCTCAGCCCTTACCGCAAGTAACATTCTGACCCTTTTCCTTATCACGCTTCTCATATTCTGCTCTCTGTCTCTTGACCAACTGCTCAGCCTGATAGCACTCTTGAAGGTCATGGCCTTTGATCCGATGGATCTTGCAGTACTGCCCATCACCCTTTCTGGCCTTCTCGGGTGCCGCAACTTCCCGACAATGAGCGCACACGACAACCTCCTTGCCGGGGGCCTCAGCCTTGGTGATCTTGCTGGTACTTGGGGTGCCTGATCCTTCAACAGTCAATACTGCCTTATCCCTCCATTTCTTACTACGCTTCTTGCCCTTCTTCTGACTGGTGGACTCATCATCGTCCTCTGAATCAACATTGATGCAATTTTACGCTCCTGGCAACTTCCTTCCTTCCTCCATCTGAGCACACTTATCCACTAGGGTGTACAGCTCCTTCATAGTCTTGGGCAACCGCACGTTCATCTTAGAATGGATCCGGCGGTTGTGCACAATGGACTGGAAGTTAGATATCACGGCTGCCGGATGGATATTTGGAATATTTCTATGAACTTTGCTGAATCTCTATAAATACTTACGGAGGGTTTCTCCTTCCTTTCGTTGGAGATGCTATAGATCACTGGGATGGACTGGTTCCTGGAGGCCACCGGTGAAAGCACCGATGAACTGTGGCATAGGTCTGCCAAGACCTCACATTGGACTTGAGGGCCAAAGGGACGTAGTTGGCGAACACCTTCTCATCTCTTCCCCCGGCAGCCTGAACAGTGTTGGTGTAGATGCTCAGGAACTCTATCGGGTTCAGCCTCCCGTCGTACTTCTCAGGTATCTTTGGCTTGAACATGCGAACGAACGGCCAAAGGACTTGCTGCAGCTCATGGGTGAAGGCAGGCCAGCCAACCTTGAAGGGCAGTGGGCCATCAACACCGAGCACAGGCTCATCGATATCAGGGCCGTCGTGCCCATCGGCTCGGAGGATGTCGCCATGACGCTGCTCGACGACTCACACATCTCTTCTCCGCCTATCTTTCGGGGTTCGTCATTGGCCTGGACGTGCTCGAGGGTCAGAGGAGGCCATCGAGACATCATCGGGGTCTTGATTTGATCACGCCCGTGTTGGCTGCCATGGCGGGGACTGCACCATGCGGACGGCTCCTTTCGTACGGGCAATAGCATGGGCCGTCGCCATCGCTTGGGGAGGTCATGGCGGGCCAGCTCATCGTGAGCCTTCGGCTTCAGCGAAACCGAGTAGACTTTGGATGGTGGCACACCATTCGTCCATCTGCTCGGGCGCTGGCGGAAACCTCAGCAGCAGCTGAGCCCGCGCCATGGCCTCCGAGGCTGTGCTTGGCATAGATGATGATGAAGTTGATCGCGCTGTCACTCAGCTCCTGACAGAGCGAACGGTAGCAGCACTACGCCCCCGCTGTTGCGGTGCAACCACTCGAATGACAGGGTGGTGAGGCGGAGGCGCTCGAGGGCCATCAGCTCCGTTGGGCGCATCAGCTCGGTCGACCCGCCCGGGTGAAAGCACATGCACAGCGGTCACACCTACGGCAGGGGTGGCCAGAGGGCGGCGATTCGCCCAGACTGAGCGCCATCACTATGGATGTGCCCGTCGGCGAGCGGAGTGCGGTCGTTGAGGTGTTGCTGATGTCGCTCTCTTCCGGTGTCTCCTGCTCCTGTGTAGGCCGCGGGGAAGGGGTGTAACGCCCGAGACCGATGCGCGAGGTGTCTTCCATTTATTTGCCGTCGTTGCCATGTCATTCACTTGCGTGTTGCACTTTCCCATGTCATCATATGAATTTCATTTGCATGTTTTTCCAAACTTGCGTCCGCCTGGGTTCTCCCGGTTCTCTCTGTTGTCCGTTCTGAGCCTAGACACTCTTGCACGCGCCCGTCGCACCTCCCAGATCTCGTTTCGTGAGCCACGAAAAAACATTCTCGGAATGGGCTGAGAGTTGACGAGTGCTCTTGGTACATCACCGGTAGACCGCCTGTCAAATTTCGTTCCATTTGGAGGTCGTTTGATGCCCCAACGGTTAACCACGTTAACCGTCGGACCCCTTTCTCTTTGCAGCCCAACACCTCTTCACAACGTACCACTAGCCCATCAAACTCCCCTCCATGCTCTCCGTTGTTGGATCACGATCGTGTGGGTGAAAATCGCACCTCATTTGGACTCTCCTAACTCCCCTATCTATGTAAACCCCCTCTTCCCCGAAATTTCAGGCAAACCGTAGTCTACTTCATCCTCCTCGCCTCCGGACGCGTCCGCACAGCGTTGGACATGTCGAATGCCTCCATCCACCTCACTCCTGCCAATCGCGGCCCGCCACCTCAGCGTCGCCGCCGGCCCCAGCCAACGCCGTGCCGCCACGTGGCATGCCGGCCTCCTCTCTCCTCCCCATTGCCCGCGCGGCCCGAAGCCATCTTCGCCGCCCCGCGCGCTCCCGAGGGACCCCGCCGCCGTCGCCAGTTGCCGCTGCCGTCCACCACGCTCACTCTGCGTCGACCGCCTCCACCAGCGCTGCTGCCCGCCGCCGAGACCGCCACCGCGCCGCTCGCCGCGCAACTGCACACCGTCGCGCGCTGCCTCGCCTCGCTGTCCGCCGCCGCCGGTACCCCGCTCGCCTCGCCGGAGGACCTCGCCGGCGCCATCTTGTCGTCGGATCCCGGCGGGTGGGACGAGATCCACCCGCCCCGTGATCCAAATGCCGCGTCCCGATTCGGATCGCCTGGTCCAGCTTCTCCTCGTCCCATTGACTTTTGCGAGGTCGTTTTTTTCCTCCAAGTCCCAGTCATTTTTGCATTATGTGTGCATCTTTGACCTGCTCTAACTTTGTGCATGATGCTCAGTTTAGCATGTATGATATGTCAAAATGTTCATCTGTTGATGCTCTACATGATGGCTGCATTTGCATTCATGTTACTGTTAATCATGATGTCTTAATCTTCATTGCAAAACTGCTAAGTGATATAAACTGATGTATGTTAACATCATTTATGCATCTTGTGAATGGTGTAACTTTGTCCCTATTGATCCTATGGTGATGATCTTGATATGTACATGTTCTATTATTTATGCTCTTCATGTTGGTGTGCTTTGCATTCATGTTAGGGTGCATCTTGAGATGATAATTTCTGTTGCAAAAGTGCATGTTTCTGTTAACTGCTGAGAACTGATATAACTAGCCTATTTGTCTTTTTAATATCTTTTTGAGCGATTTTATTTTGAGCATCATGTCTACATGTTTTAGGAGAATAATTATGCCAGCTTTGCTGTGGTGCAAACCATGTATTTTTATATCTCTGTAGTGAGTGCATCAAGCTTATAAAGTGGGCTACTCGTTGTAAATGTTGTCAATGCTGAATCCGTTATATCATGATGCCATGTTTTGGTGATGTTACCTATTAATCCATGCATAATTTGGAGATGCTTAGTTGACATGTTTTATTATCCATGTTATGGTATACCATTACATGCCTTTTGATGCCCTGTATGTGTCATATATCATATGTTTTAATTGCCATGAACATGCCTACATGCCGTTCCAGTTTTCTGTTAACTTCATGGTGCCATGTTGTGAGCTTGATATTAGTTAATCTATGCCTATTCTGGAGATGATCGAATTACATGTTTTGAATTATGCTATGAGTACTTTGTTCACATGTCATGGTTGTTAATTTTGGACTTCATATGACACCTGTTCCATGCTTGCGAAACATGCTATCGTAATGTTGCTGTTGTACACTTGCTGAAACTGTTTCAACTTTCAATCTTGTCTTGTTAGTTCCCACTAATAGATGAGCTATATGTATATGATGGTTTGATGTTATCTTCTCTTTGTTATGTTTAATTTGATGCCATGCCCTTGGTTGCCATGTATAGGTGTCGTAGCATCTTTGTTTCATGCGTCCAACATGCCATCATATTAACTCTACTCATGTATATGTCCCTGTGTTATAAAGTTGCATTTTGCATTAATCATATTGGGTTAATCTTGATGCCTATGAACCCTAACCTTAATGATATTTGAAGTATGTTATCTGTAAATGAACTGCATGTCAAGTTTGTGCTCATATGATTCCTGTAGCATGTTGTTTTGATGGTTGCAAAGTGCCTACTTGCTGTTTTGGGCAGATTGTGTATGAAACTTGTTTGGAGTGTATGTGTTGCACCGTTGCTCCGTTTTGAGCATGCTCTATATGAAACTTGCTTAGAATTGCATGTAGTTTCATCGTGTCATGTTGAATCCTTCATTTGAGGTGTGTGCTTGATGTTTTTATCCATTTCATCAATGCCATGTTTAACTTGTTTTGCTCATATCTTCTAGGTCGTAGCTCCGAATGAAATGAACTTTATATGTAACTTGACTAGAATCTCGTGTAGATCATCTTGGTGCATCTTAACTTGCTGGTTAATAACTTGAACATAATGTGTATTCAGATCCGGACCAATTTCTAAATTAGCATATGAGGACTTACCGGATTTGTTATATGTTGTTTTGGGCCTCATTTAAACTTGCTTTGATGTGTTGTTCTTTTTGCATCATCCCTTGCCATGAGTAGCATCATATAGCCTTGTCATGCATCATACTTGGTTGAGCATCATGTCATGCTTATGTGTTGTGTGTTTACCATGTTGTTTGCTTCTTTCCGGTTGTGCTTCTTCTCGATAGTTCCTATTTCGTTGCGAACGTGAAGATTCAGTCGAATACGCTTGGTTCATCTTCGCCCGTTCGTCTTCTTCACGGACTCATTCTTCCTCCTAGCGGGATTTCAGGCAAGATGACTGTTACCCTAGATCTCACTACTATTTTTGCTATGCTAGTTGTCTTGATGCTATCGCTATGTCGCGCTATCTACCACTTGTTTATCAAGCCTCCCAAATTGCCATGACAGCCTCTAACCTTTTTCACCCTTCCTAGCAAACAGTTGTTTGTCTATGTTACCGCTTTGGTCAACCCTTCTTATAGCATTGCTAGTTGCAGGTGCAGTTGCAGGTTGTTCCATGTTGGAACATGGATATCATGGATATTTTGGGATATCACAATATCTCTTATTTAATTAATGCACATATATACTTGGTAAATGGTGGAAGGCTCGGCCTTATGCCTGGTGTTTTGTTCCACTCTTGCCGCCCTAGTTTCCATCATACTGGTGTTATGTTCCTTGATTTTGCGTCCCTAACACGGTGAGGGGTATGGGACCCTCTCGACAGTTCGCTTTGAATAAAACTCTTCCAACAAGGCCCAACATAGGTTTTCCATTTGCCTAGTAACAGCTAAAACTTAAATAGGGGATTTTTGCCTGCCCCCTAGTATTTTTAATCACCCCCCCCGGGCCAGTGCTCCTCTAAGTGTTGGTCCGAGCCGAGCAGCCTGCGGGGCCACCTCGGGGAAACTCGAGGGCTGGTTTTACTCCTAGCTTGACTCAGTCGTTGTGCCCTGAGAACGAGATACGTGCGGCTCCTATCGGGATTTGTCGGCACACCGGGAGATCTTGCTGGTTTTGTTTTACCATTGTCGAAATGTCTTGTGCACCGGGACCCCGAGTCTGATAGCATGTCCCACAATGGAGGATTGTCTCCGCGGATCATGAGCTTATAATGGCCTAAGTTGGAACACCCCTGCAGGGTTTAAAGTTTTGAGAGTCGTGCTCGCGGTTATGTGGCAAATGAGAATTTGTTAATATCCGGTTGTAGAAGACTTGACACCAGACTCGAATTAGAATACCCAACCACGTGTGTGACCGTGATGGTCTCTTTTCGAGTGGGTCAAGAAGAGAAGACGATGGTGTTATGTTTGAACGTAAGTAGTTCACAATCAATTCTTGATCATTACTAGTTTGCAACCATTTGTGTAGCTTCTCATCTCATTCTTGTATTCATAAGTTAGCCACCATACATGCTTAGTCGCTTGCTGCAACCTCACCACTAATCCTTTCCATACCCATTAAGCTTTTCTAGTTTTGATATCCATGGTAATGGGATTGCTGAGTCCTCGTGGCTCACAGTTTACTACAACAACAGTTGCAGGTACAGGTAATGCGATGATCATGACGCGAGAGCGATGTTTACTTGTTTTGGAGTTCTTCTTCTGCTTCTTTTTCGTTCAGGGGATAGGTTCCTAGTTGGCAGCCTGGGCTAGCAGGGTGGATGTCGTTTGAGTTTCTATTTGTGTTTCATTCGTAGTCGGATGTTGCTTTCATGTATGATGTTGTTGTATCATGTGGCATTGTATGCCTCTTGGAGGCGATGAAGGCGACGCGTTGCTCACGTCTTCAGGTTTGCACAAGCAAGCCCCCTACCTGGCACGCCAAAGATGTTGCGGGAAACCACGGCCACCTATGGGGCTAGGGTGTCCCCTTGCTGGTTCGGCAGGGGGAGTCACATTGCACAAAGAGTAGACCAATGTGGGGGCAGTGCGGTAGAGATCACACATGCTATTTTACCCAGGTTTGGGCCGCCGTGAGGCGTAAAACCCTACTCATGCTTTGATGGATTGATGGTGGAAAAGTGGTGGCGGTGCGTAGTACACTTGCCCGACAACGGTTGCCTCAGGACAGCAATGGCTACGCGCGTATGAGGGTGTGAGTGGTCTAACTTTCCAACCTCCCAAACTGTTGCCATGGGCCTCCTTTTATAGGCTAAGGGGTCACCACAGTGGCAAATTAGTCATTGGACATTGATAAGATAGCAAATAGTGCTATCATACCTAACTCTGTGGGCTGACATTGCGCATTTAATGCACCGCTTAACGTCATGTCGTTGGTTGCCCAGCAAGGTTTGTTGGGCCATCTTGCTAGCTCCATGCCTGCTCGTTTGACACATCATAGGACGGATGTCATCTGTGGTTTTCTTGGTTGAGAGTGGCTGCCATGTGGCGACTGGCTGCCACATAAGCACTCTGCGGTTTGACACCGCACTGATCGACGATGTGGGTCATGGTGGACTAGTTGGTGAGGTGATCTGGCCTCCGCGAGTCTTGGCATGCCCTACCGGGATGCCTTGGTCATCTCCTTCTGGGGATGGCCTCGCCCCTTGCCGGGCTCACCTGCCCGGCAAGGGAGGCTTCCTAATTGATGATATCTGGCTTCTTTGACTTGGTCTTGGTCCTTTCTGATCTGCTTGTTGATGCTTCGAATCTCTTGGTCTCTTGTTCATCTTGGTCTGATGCTTCAACCTTAATCTTGTGCTTGTGCACAGTCAGGGCGACAGGCCCAGGGTCTATTGCACCGACACACTTGTCCTCGGGGTGAGAGTGGCTACGCGCGTATCAATGTGTGAGGGTCCGAATCAGCCAACCCTTTCTATGGTCTCCACGGGCCTCCTTTTATAGATTAAGGGGTCACCACAATGGCAAATCAGTCTTTACATACTGATTAGATAGCAAACAGTGCTATCATACCTAACTCTACAGGCTGACAAAGTGCATTAAATGCGTCATCTAGTGTCACATCACAGCACGCTCGGCAAACCTTGCCAGGCTGTTTTGCCAGCTTTCCACCTGCTTGCTTGACACGTCTCAGGACGGGTGTCATACGGAGGTGTTGCTGTAGGAAGTGGCTGCCATGTGGCAAGAAGCAGCCACTTAGTCACTTAGGGGCTTAACACCGCACTGATCGATGACTTGCGTTGCTTGTGAGGTGGAGAAGAGGTGTGACTTGCCTTCGCCAGCCCCGACTGGCCTACCGGGACGACTCGAAAGCTCGCTTTCAGGGCAAACCCAACCTTGGCAGGCTCTCCTGCTCGACAAGGGAGGTTCTTTCCTTAGCGATATCTTGCTTCTCTGGATCATCTTGGTCTTCTTGATCTGTACTTGGATCCTTCAAAGGCATTGATCCCTCATGCTTGGGTTGATCTTGGTGCTGTAATCTTGTCCTCGGGTCAGGGGAAAACATATACCCCTGTTTGTGTTCCCCGACAGAAGCCCCCGGGCCTGAGCCATACATATCGCTGGGCATGTTGGGTTAGGCCCCAAATAGTGCACAGACACGTGGCAGAAAAGGGCTGCCGCATTATGGTTTGTCATGATGATCAGTCAATCCAATGTGCACTTTATGCAATTATCACGAGTTGTGGGGGTGTGGGACTGTAGCACTTAATGTAAAAATAGTAACTTCTCCGAAGAGAGGCGCCCTCTTGCCATGTCGTTTCCCTTAAGAGGGGAAAAACGCTGAAGGGTACTGCCCATTCACAGTTTGCCTCACCTCTCCATCATCTTCCTTCACAAGCCAAGCAACCGCTCCTTTCTTTGCGCACGCTCGCCGCCGCCCCCTTTCCAATCTCCTTCTTGCGCCCCCACCACACCTTGGGGATATCCGGAAGAAAACCACGACCAGGGGAAAGCTAATGACCGCCGCAAAAAAGGTGGCCGCCGAGGGGAGCAAGAAGGCGGCGAATTTGGACAAGAAACTAATGGGAGATGTCGTCTTCTACCCGTGGCACCTCGATGGTAACATGCTCCAGGCGAGGTATGGATATGTGTGGGGGAGAGAGGTCCTGAAGGGGCATGGCGCTCCCAAGTTTCTGGAAGAAGGGAAGGAGGACCCGCCAGATTCATACAAATTTTTTTGTGCATATTTCATCTGCGGCCTCTGCCCTCCCTTCTCGGATTTTCTTGAGGCGATGATGGTGGTCTATGGGTTACACCTTTTGTATTTCAAACCAAATGCAATGGCATGTATGGCGATCTTTGCCCACTTGTGAGAGAACTTCGTTGGAGTGGCCACCAACGTTGATCTGTTCAGGCGCTATTTTGTCCCACGGGTGGAGAACAAGAACCATCGTTCCAAGAACATAAGCTCGATGCCATGGGTTGTGCCAAGAGAGAACTGGGATTACATCTTTGGCCAACAATGCAGCAGATAGGAGGAGTGGAGAGGAGACTGGTGTTGGATTCATGATGAAAAGGCCCTCGAATTCTGCCAAGCACGTACGGAATACCTTAGCGCGACAATATTTGGAGGGCATTTTGCCTCTCTGAGGATAGGCTCCGCCCCACTATAAATAGGATTTCTCGTCTGAAGACTGTCGGGCTGACCATCGAGCATGTAGGGGCAGATTTCTCCTTCGTTGTATCGCTCCTCTGTAGAAAAGGGACAGATTCGCCTGGGAGTACGGAGATGCTGGAGATAGGATGAGATTGATTCCTAGCCTGGATAACAACCTAATAGTTTATGGCCATGCTTGGTTATTCAATCAACTATTCATCCGCTTTGGGTTATTCAAGCTGTCAGCAAACATCAGCCCATTGAACATCAACTCTGCCAGGAATTAGATCTTGCAATGGATGCCGCACTGTAATGCCGACGGGGTTTCGGGTGACTGGCAGTTACCCTCTTTTGATGAAGAGCTTGCATGGTCTTCCACATTAGTAGAAAGGTCCACTAAGGTGGAAACAAGAATGTACAAGTGCACCCCCAAGGTGGAGGTGGAGTACATTAAGAAGCGGCTTGAGGAAGACAAGGCGGCCCAAGTTGCAGCTGCGGCGAAGGCCGGGAATGCAGTAAAGGGAATAGGAAAAGCTAGAGATGAGAGCTGTTCCCACGGCAGGGGTGACACACATGTCTCGGAAGAGGTTCTCGGGGGAGAGCATGCTGGGGGTAGAGCCTGCTAGGGACGGGCCTTCCTGAATCGAGGTTGTGTATGCCGCAACAATAGAGGCCTTAGAGGAACAAGGGGTGGAGGAAGCATTGGTACCTGGGGAGGGATGGCTCGTAGAAGGCCCTCAAGCCCCCGAGCCAATCTTGGACCCACGCCCTTGCAAACGGGCGCCCAATTGGGGAGCGGCAGTCTCTGATCCTGTGCCCGCAGCTAGGAGGGCGAAGGAGATCAGTGTTCCCGAAGCTGTACGCTGGAATTCTCCTCGTCTCTCCGGGGCTAGGGCCCTTCGCGCCATGCAGCCAGCAGCTATGGAGGGTGACTCCAGCGCCCAATCGAGTTCGATCTCTTCGCAAATCTCATCCTCATCAGAGCTTCCTGCGCCCCGACAGGACTTGAAGCTACCAGAGAGCTCCGTTCCCCCGCCCCAGAAGATGAGCAGGGCGCCCTCGCCACCTATAAACTTCGAGCTGAACTCCATGCTTATTGATGAAGAGTAAGGGAGACCACTTCCCTCTTTGTCACACCCTGATTTTCATGCCACAAGACTTAAGCTAATAAATCCTGATAAAATGTGGTTTGACAAAAACTTTGGAGTGTTTTGTCTTTGCTTTGATTGAATGTTTGACTGTTGTTTGCAAGTGCTCTAAAAATCAAATAAAACCTCCAACTCTTATACTCCTTCTCCTTGATCCAAAACCTTTTCCCAATGATCATGCCATGTGTATAGGACATAAAATTAATTTCTTACAAAAATAATTTGGCCAAATAGTATTTTCAAAAATTAGTTTTCCAAAAACCCCTGAATTGAGATTTGCAATGCAAGTACTTAATTAAGGGCAGTAAAAATCTTTCCAAAAATATATTTGACTCCTATTAGGTATAGGATACCAGAAACCACAAAAATATAAATTTAAAAGTTATTTTCCTATTTTATTTAAAAGCTTTTTCTTAAGGCCAGAAATGGTCTTTAATAGGGAAAAATTATTATAATGCTTTAAAAATATTTGGGAAAAATCTAGGGAAACTCAGTGGACATATATTGTCCATATATAAGAGTTTCAACACATGGTCATGTTCAAAATACTGGTCAAATCCCTCAAAACCCCTTTCTGGATATTTCAAGCTTTTGAAATATTTACAAAGGAAATATTCTCCAAAAATTCCAAGAAAATTCTAGCATGTCACATATGACATTTTTTATGATCTTGATAAGTCTCATGTCATGGAGAACAGTATAACCCCATGAAACCCTCTCAAAACCACTTCTGTCCTTTTTCAAGTTTGAGCAACTTTACATTGCCAAACATGTCCAAATGCTCTCAAACTTGGTGCACATTCTCAAATGGTGTAATAATGCATCTAGACCAAAATGCACAAGTTGGAGAGAATTTTATCTTGATCAAAGCACCCCAAAACCCTCTCTAACCAGAATCAAATTTGAACAAGTTTGTACTGCCAACTTCTTCTCCTTGACCCCAACTTTTGTGAGCATGTTCACATAACCAAATGAGCTCACTACACCAAGTGGTGCATCAAGGAGAATTGATTTGCATGACTAAATCTTGGTAAAGCCATTTCTGCTAATTTCTAGGGTTTACAAAAGTTGCATTGGAAACTTTTCCCAAATAAGCTCAAAATGGGTGTAAGGCCGTAATTATATGTGCAATTTCACCCTGTGGAGTCTCCTGCCAAATGGAGTTCATTTGCTTAACCAAACAAGCATCAAACACCTTCTGCCATTTTACTAAAACCCCTGTTTTGACCTCTTCCACTCTTCTCCATGGCCTCCACTTTCTACCACAGCCCCTCCTAGACCTCTTCTACCTCCAGTAGCAATGGCTGCATCTCAGATCAATTATTTGGGGGTGAAACCCTCACTTTCTCTCTCTAGACAGCCCATTCCCCTCTCTCCCTCAACCTCTCTCCTCTCCTACTGGCTGTCCAGGGCATCCAAGGCCCTATCCCCTTTCTTTACTACTCCCTAGCACTACTAGACACAAGTGGCCGTGCCCACTTTCCCCTTTTTATGCCATGGCATGCCAAAGGCGTGCTCCAGAGTGCGCTACAGTGCTCCCACGCACTGTAGCTGCTCTCTGCCCAAGCCACCGAACAACCTCGGGCCGCCCAAGCGCGCCAGTCAACGCGCCTCGGCGTCCGCGACACGCCATGGCCTGGTCCCCCTCTTCCTTCTCCCTCCTGTTGCCTCCTCTCGCACGCGCACCGGCCGCCCGAGCGCTCCAATGGGCGACCTCACACGCGTGGTGCCCCTGGCCCCCCTGCTCTCTCTCTTCTCTCCCCTAGCCCTGGACCGAATCCAGGAACACCCCAGACACACCGCGACGAGCTCTCGTGGCCCGTAGCGACGAGCACGAGCTCGCTGGCGCACGAACCCACAGTGCACCATCGCCTTGCCATAAAAGGCCACCCCCGAGCTCTCTCTGGCCTCCTTTCGCTCCCTCCCCCTCCTTTGCATCACCCCGACCAACCCACTCCCCCTCCCGTGCCTTCTCCCTCCTCCTCTGCCGCCATTGCCGCCTCGGACCCCCGCTCAAATTCGAGCCGCCCCGGCCTCCCTTCCTCCTCTGAACCGGTCCATGGCACCCCCAAGCCTCCACGGAGCTCCCCTGCGCTCCATCTTCTCTTCCCGATGACCGTAGCATCGACCTCGTCCTCGCTAGGACTCCAGCTGCCGCGCCCAATGTCTCTCCCCTTCCCGAGCTCCTCAGCAGGCGTAGAGCACATGGGCGGGTGCGTCTCGCCGCGCTGAACACTCCGGTGTGTAGAACGTCGCCGGGGACCGCCTGGGTCACCGGCATGATCGACGGCCGATCCCCTCTGCCTCCGCTTCGGTCGCAGGCGGGAGGAGGAAGACGACCGCCCTGCCAGCTAGCAGGGGCCCCACTTGCCAGCGGGAACCGCCCGGGCCCGCGCAGTTTAAGTGGAGACGGGACCAGGGAAGCCATCTCCATCGCGTGGAGACGTACTCCGTGAAGTACGCCTTCGGCGTGGCCACTTCCCGCAGGCAGCTGAGCCACTGCGCTGGCCCAGTGGCTATCCTTCGCCCGGTGCGTGCTTTAGGTATAAATCTAAACCTTTTCTTTTCCTTTTTCCAGTGAGCTTCTAAAATCCATAGAATATTCAAATGGACTCCAAATTTGATGATTCAAATTTCTAGTGACTCTATAAATCATGATCTACCTGGTGATGCAACATGCACATTTTTCCAGAAACCTTTTCTTCACAAATATTTATCAAATCCTACTTTTCCTATTTCTGTGATGAACTTTAGAAAATCACAGAAAGCCCATTTTTGATCCAAATGCCATGATTCAAATCCCTAGATGCTTCTAAATTCACAACTTAGTTGTTGAACATTTTTACTAATACTTTCTGTATCACCTCAAATAATGGTCTATTTCTTTATATATAGCCAACTTTGCAAATTCATAGGAAAATCATCTCAACTCCAAATCCAGTGAAACCAAATCCTAGATGCTTCTAAAATCATCCTTTGTTAAATGGGTGCCTTTGCTCATTTTTCAAAAATATATTTCTGTACACTTCTTGCAAACCCATTAATCCCTTGATTCCATCATATTGAAATGTTCAGAGATGTCCATTGATCAAATCCTAATGAAACCACTTTGGTCATACCTCATATGACCAGAGGTATCCCAGAAAAGTCCAACGCATATGTTTAGAGCACTTTTATTTCCTGCCTTGTTGTGTTGCTTATTATGGTTGCTTTCAACGATAGTTGACGAAGTAGACGAAATGCTCGGAGTTGGACCAGAGATATTTGAAGACCTCGAACACTCTGATGAACCAGGCAAGCAGCCCTTTGACCATGTCTATGAAACCCTTTTTATGCATGTCATATAGCACCTTATTGTTGTTGCAACGGAATCATGATGAGGTGGTAACCACTTTGATGGTTTGCCACCGAACTTCCTTGTCGATACTTGCATTGTGCATGAACCTACCTTCTTATGAGGGTTATGCCGGTGGGAGTAGATAGGATGCTAAAGTAGTGCTACGCAAAATGGAACGGGAATATGCATGGTGAAGGAGGCCAGTATGTTCCCAAAGACTTTTGAAAACCCCGTCGGGTGCCACTAATGCCCGAGGGAGATGTTGAGCTGGGTAACCACTTGACAAAGAAGTGGTGTACCGGAGAAGGATATGTGGGTGTGGTTTCAAAAACGGATTGGTTTAAGTTGCGACCGTTATTCCAACCGTACATGCGCAACCACTCTACCCTTGTATGGGAAAGGGCATTATTGAGTACCTAGGTTGATACTAGCTTGGAGCCCGCATTACTAGTGACGGGGGAGAGTTGGTTCTCTCTCTCGGGGCGGGGTCGTGTCAGGTAGGGCAGCCATGACTGTCTTTACAGGGCACCGGACACACCGTTGGTACCCCGTGCCAGTGGTATGTGATAAATATGGGAGGAAGGCTCCATGAAAATGTTATGTGAAATGTTGGGCACGGGGGTTACTGCCAATCGAGTGGACTCCATGTTAGTGTCGTCTAGGGAAAGGTAGTGATCGGGTGCTTACCCCGGGTACTTGAGGTACCGCGGGTCGTGGATGACACGGAAGTTCCCCGGATCTTGTGGGTAAAGTGTGCAACCTCTGCAGAGTGTAAAACTATTCGAATAGCCGTGCCCACGGTCAAGGACAGTTGGGTAACCGCTCTTGGGCTACGTCCATATGTTTACGAAACCTGGTGAGTATGTATGGGTAAGTGGGTAGAACCACTTGGGTCAAGTCAAAGGACTTGACATGATTGAGTTGGGTTGGTGCCCACTCTATTTAAGTTGATATCTGTAACCTGTCCTCATGGATACTAGAATTCTCTTGATGCATGATATGCAAGTTGTTGAACATGTCATTGCACTCAAAACTAGCTTTCTACAAAAATTTACCTATATCATGCTTTGTTATACCTTGAACCAAAACATGGGTTGCTTGCGAGTACATTCAAAGTACTCATTGGCTTGCCAGTGGTTATTTTATTGGCCAGGCATGAAAGAACAAGATATATTGAAGAGTTCCTTGGTGACGATCGCGCGAGCTAGGACGCTTTCCCAGTCAGAATGCATGTAGGGTTAAGGCAGATGGCATGGATCCAAGTTATCGACAAAGATTTCCGCTGCGATGATATACTCAAGACTTGACCATAATGGTCCTACTTGTGTAATACGGTATGTATGGATGTAAGCCTCTTGTTATTCAGCTTCTATGTGTTCAGTGAGCATTGATCTCTGGGATCACTGTACACGTGCATTCGGTGATCACGACTTATGAGTCAGGGTCCCCACAGAGCTGGTATCAGAGCCATCCTGACTATAGGAAGCCTTAGTTAGCATGGTCGTTAGTTACGGCAAAGCTATTTTCAAAACTATTACTAATTTTCAAAACTATCTATACTTCTCTTCCCCTTCCGAGTTTTTCGAAAACTAAGATATACTTCCTTCTTCCCCTTCAAAATTTAATGGTCATTAGAACCCTTATGCCCCTTACCACTGGATTCCTTGTAACCCTCGTGGATAATCTAGAAGGAAGATGCCTTGCCAGACGTTCACCCACATCTCCTGAACACAAGATTGGCGACATCACAACAAGACGATACCAACAGAAGATACATCCTCAAGGAATGAGGACCTGAAGATCCAGGAGATGGTGACACCCTTGACACTGCCCCAAGATGATGCAACCTTAGCCTACGATGATCAGGGCATAGGATATGCAAGATCATGATATACATCGCTAATAGAGTAACCCTGTCACTACCGTTGTTGTATCGGCAACCACCGGTGGATGAGAACCTGGCCATTTGGTCCGCCTCACCATAGTGAGCAGGAAAATGGTTCTCCTCATCCCCCGCTCTTGGTGTCGATGTTGTCATCAACGTAACCAACAAGATGGACCTCTATTACGCATTGATAATGTCATTGCATAAAGGATTACCTACCTGGTACCATCGACAGCTTAGAAGACAAAAAGGGATCGTCGTGATTAAGAAGACAATAGAAGACCATGTCAATGCCAGTTACGAGGAGCCACCTTCACCCCATCACTTCAACAGGCGAGAAGTTGTTGAAGACTCTTCAAGCTCAACCGGGATCGTTTCATCAAACAACTACAAGAGACGTAGCAACACCTGAGGAAAACTCAGAAGACTGCATGAGGCACAAGGCACGACTACTGAGTCCGAGAACCCCTAGGGTAGGATGAGTCGTGTACCCCCTATGCGCAGTCGAGTCCATATGATAGTTCGAATAGAACCATGATTGTGTGTTGCTTGTTGCTTGTTTTTATTTGTTTGTGTTTTGATATGGGTCGCACTTTTGCCCCAGGCGACAAGTATGCGACTATATCACCTTCCTTACCTTGTTCCTTTTGTTTGGCCCTTTTTGCACCTGTTTGTTTGCACTTGCACTATAGAACCCCCTTTAGGCATCCGCCCTCCTCTATGCTACTTTTCCCTCTCATCTCTCTCTCCTCAACCAAAGACCGGCAAGACAAGGTACACCGAGGATTCTACTTCGACAACGAACAAGCACTGGAGACTTTTGTTGCAGCCTCCTCGACCAAGTGCAACCCAGTAGCGTTATGTCTACTCCTCAAGATTAGGAACCCATTCCTAGACCCTTCGAGACTTCATAAGATACCCCATCTTGAATCCTTAACCATGTGCTTAACCTACAGAATTGCCAGAGAACCTGTTAAGCCTCCGTCACCTTGCTTATCACTGGGTTCATTAGGGAACTAGTGGACATAGTGAACGAGCACATTATCAACCTAATATAGCACCAAAACTGACGATGACATAGGGAGGACCAATCTGAGGATATAGGAATAGAGGACAAATGACTTGATGAGTTTATATCAATGACTGGAGGAATTATATGAGACTATTTGGTGGATCATGAGGCTTTTATGTTGGTAAATTAACTTGGTGGGATCATGAGTATAGATTAGCATAGCTTTCAGTACCCCTGAGTAAATTGGATTTATAGGAAAATTATGATCGCAAGCTGAAACTCCCAGAAGTGCAAGAATTTGACTTGATCAGATGATATTGATAGGAGAGAGTTGATATTACGTAAATGACTTGGGGGAACATGTAGGAGTTCTCGTTGGACACAAGATTTGGATTTAAGTAGCTGATTCTAGTTGAATATAGATGCTGAGTATGTCTACATGGTTCGGGTAAATTGGATTTAGATTGATGATCTCGATCATGATACCATGTTTCTCGGTGGACGATAAACTAGGAGATTGGACTAATTGTCGGAGTTTATTTAGGCATCTTTGTGAGCTTGACCTTGGAGTATTATTAGATCACAATAATGGGAATTGGTGGACTAACTATAGTAAGGCATCCCTTTCAAGTATTGGGGATTATAAGGACTTTAGGAGATCATGTGGAACACGAGCATAGGCATTGGATTTGTAGAATTAATGGATTATGTAGTGATTAATGGAAGTTAACAGGTTGTTGGAGTTGATTCATAGAAAAGGAAACAAGATTTTGGAGTGGCATATGACGTGTTTCCTTAAGATAGAGATGCACTAGCATGGACCTTGGAGGAATAGGATGAGCACTTGGATTGTCCTGTTTTATTCCAGCTTAGCAGCTTATATGTTCTACCCATGGATTTTAGGGGTAGACATACATATGGGTTTGGGGATTGTAGACATATATGATTTTGTTAGACCTCCTCTGGAGAGCCATGAGGATATGAATAACATGAGTGATGATTGGAGTTGACCTATACGAGATGATTCTTTTGGTAATATGAGGTGAAGACTAGGTAGAAGTATTGGCATCTCAGAAACTGTGCTCAAGGACGGGATGATAAACATTCACTCGCACACTAGAATCCTTGAAACCCTTAAGCCCTACCAAGCTACAACATGGTCGGACCATGACCGTGGGTCTCGACTCTAGATCAAGAACACCTTGGACCATACTCAACCCTGACAACCACTAATTCCCCAGCCTACTTTATGTACCCCGTGAACAAAGCCTTCATGGAGTGCTTAGACAAGATAATTGTCATCATCATTTGGTGACATACTTGTCTACCCGAAGACGGAAGAAGAATCGTTGAGCTGGTCAAGGAACATCTGAAGATCGTCATGTCAAGGAGGAAGAACTACGCCAACCACCATCTTCAAGAAGTATACCTCCGCATCAAAGACGAGGCATATCTACAAACCATTTCTCTCGAAGAAACCAAACATTTCCATGTCAAAGGGAAGCTCACTCCAGGATTTAACAACTCCCTCTGAGATTGCTACGAGACGAAGAGAAGACACATACCAGCTAGAGTTACCACCTGACTCACCCACGGTGCACAACGTTTTTCCACACGACACCACTCCAGAAACATTTCCAACTTCCTAACTAGCCCGGCCTCTACAAGGCATTAACCACCAAGCCGTCGACCCCTAGCCCAATCTAACCTGCCGCGAGCTACCCGTTAGCAACCTGGATCAAGAAGAGCGTCATACACGAAGTCACATCCTCAAGTACTTCAAGGATCAATGGAGCACCACACGGAAGAAGAAGCTGTATGAGGACGTGAAGACTACCCCAGATCCAAGTTTCCATACGCCTTTCCGCACCTAGTTTAGGAATCTCGGGGACGAGATTCTTGTAAGGGGGGTAGGTCTGTCACACCCTGATTTTCATGCCACAACACTTCAGCTAATAAATCCTGATAAAATCTGGTTTGACAAAAACTTTGGAGTGTTTTTTCTTTGCTTTGATTGAATGTTTGACTGTTGTTTGCAAGTGCTCTAAAAATCAAATAAAACCTCCAACTCTTATACTCCTTCTCCTTGATCCAAAACCTTTTCCCAATGATCATGCCATGTGTATAGGACATAAAATTAATTTCTTACAAAAATAATTTAGCCAAATAGTATTTTCAAAAATTAGTTTTCCAAAAACCCCTGAATTGATATTTGCACTTCAAGTACTTAATTAAGGGCAGTAAAAATCTTTCCAAAAATATATTTGACTCCTACTAGGTATAGGATACCCAGAAACCACAAAAATATAAATTTAAAAGTTATTTTCCTATTTTATTTAAAAGCTTTTTCTTAAGGCCAGAAATGGTCTTTAATAGGGAAAAATTGTTTTAATGCTTTAAAAATATTTGGAAAAAATCTAGGGAAACTCAGTGGACATATATTGTCCATATATAAGAGTTTCAACACATGGTCATGTTCAAAATATTGGTCAAATCCCTCAAAACCCCTTTCTGGATATTTCAAGCTTTTGAAATATTTACAAAGGAAATTTTCTCCAAAAATTCCAAGAAAATTCTAGCATGTCACATATGACATTTTTGATGATCTTGCCAAGTCTCATGCCATGGAGAACAGTATAACCCCGTGAAACCCTCTCAAAACCACTTCTGTCCTTTTTCAAGTTTGAGCAACTTTACATTGCCAAACATGTCCAAATGCTCTCAAACTTGGTGCACATTCTCAAATGGTGTAATAATGCATCTAGACCAAATTGCACAAGTTGGAGAGAATTTCATCTTGATCAAAGCACCCCAAAACTCTCTCTGACCAGAATCAAATTTGAACAAGTTTGTACTGCCAACTTTTTCTCCTTGACCCCAACTTTTGTGAGAATGTTCACATAACCAAATGAGGTTACTACACCAAGTGGTGCATCAAGGAGAATTGATTTGCATGACTAAATCTTGGTAAAGCCATTTCTTCTAATTTCTAGGGTTTACAAAAGTTGCATTGGAAACTTTTCCCAAATAAGCTCAAAATAGGTGTAAGGCCGTAATTATATGTGCAATTTCACCCTATGGAGTCTCCTGCCAAATGGAGTTCATTTGCTTAACCAAACAAGCATCAAACACCTTCTGCCATTTTACTAAAACCCCTGTTTTGACCTCTTCCACTCTTCTCCATGGCCTCCACTTTTTACCACAGCCCCTCCTAGACCTCTTCTACCTTCAGTAGCAATGGCTGCATCTCAGATCAATTATTTGGGGGTGAAACCCTCACTTTCTCTCTCTAGACAGCCCATTCCCCTCTCTCCCTCAACCTCTCTCCTCTCCTACTGGCTGTCCAGGGCATCCAAGGCCCTATCCCCTTTCTTTACTACTCCCGAGCACTACTGGACACAAGTGGTCGCGCCCACTTTCCCCTTTTTATGCCATGGCATGCCAAAGGCGTGCTCCAGAGTGCGCTACAGTGCTCCCACGCACTGTAGCTGCTCTCTGCCCAAGCCACTGAACCACCTCGGGCCGCCCAAGCGTGCCAGTCGACGCGCCTCGGCGTCCGTGACACGCCATGGCCTGATCCCCCTCTTCCTTCTCCCTCCTGTTGCCTCCTCTCGCACGCGCACCGGCCGCCCGAGCACTCCAATGGGCGACCTCACACGCGTGGTGCCCCTGGCCCCCCTGCTCTCTCTCTTCTCTCCCCTAGCTCTGGACCGAATCCAGGGACACCCCAGACACACCGCGACGAGCTCTCGTGGCCCGTAGCGACGAGCACGAGCTCGCCGGCGCACGAACCCACGGTGCACCATCGCCTCGCCATAAAAGGCCACCCCCGAGCTCTCTCTGGCCTCCTTTCGCTCCCTCCCCCTCCTTTGCATCACCCCGACCAACCCACTCCTCCTCCCGTGCCTTTTCCCTCCTCCTCTGCCGCCATTGCCGCCTCGGACCCCCGCTCAAATTCGAGCCGCCCCGGCCTCCCTTCCTCCTCTGAACCGGTCCGTGGCACCCCCAAGCCTCCACGGAGCTCCCCTGCGCTCCATCTTCTCTTCCCGATGACCGTAGCATCGACCAAGTCCTCGCTAGGACTACAGCCGCCGCGCCCAATGTCTCTCCCCTTCCCGCGCTCCTCAGCAGGCGTAGAGCACATGGGCGGGTGCGTCTCGCCGCGCTGAACACTCCGGTGTGTAGAACGTCGCCGGGGACCGCCTCGGTCACCGGCACGATCGACGGCCGATCCCCTCTGCCTCCGCTTCGGTCGCAGGCGGGAGGAGGAAGACGACCGCCCCGCCAGCTGGCAGGGGCCCCACTTGCCAGCGGGAACCGCCCGGGCCCGCGCAGTTTAAGTGGAGACGGGACCAGGGAAGCCGTCTCCATCGCGTGGAGACGTACTCAGTGAAGTACGCCTGGTGACTCTATAAATCATGATCTACCTGGTGATGCAACATGCACATTTTTCCAGAAACCTTTTCTTCACAAATATTTATCAAATCCTACTTTTCCTATTTCTGTGATGAACTTTAGAAAATCACAGAAAGCCCATTTTTGATCCAAATGCCATGATTCAAATCCCTAGATGCTTCTAAATTCATAACTTAGTTTTTGAACATTTTTACTAATACTTTCTGTATCACCTCAAATAATGGTCTATTTCTTTATATATAGCCAACTTTGCAAATTCATAGGAAAATCATCTACACTCCAAATCTAGTGAAACCAAATCCTAGATGCTTCTAAAATCATCCTTTGTTAAATGGGTGCCTTTGCTCATTTTTCAAAAATATATTTCTGTACACTTCTTGCAAACCCATTAATCCCTTGATTCCATCATATTGAAATGTTCAGAGATGTCCATTGATCAAATCCTAATGAAACCACTTTGGTCATCCCTCATATGACCAGAGGTATCCCAGAAAAGTCCAACTCATATTTTTAGAGGACTTTTATTTCCTACCTTGTTGTGTTGCTTATTGTGGTTGCTTTCAACGATAGTTGACGAAGTAGACGAAATGCTCGGAGTTGGACCAGAGATATTTGAAGACCTCGAAGACTTTGATGAACCAGGCAAGCAGCCCTTTGACCATGTCTATGAAATCCTTTTTATGCATGTCATATAGCACCATATTGCTGCTGCAACGGAATCATGATGAGGTGGTAACCACTTTGATGGTTTGCCACCGAACTTCCTCGTTGATACTTGCATTGTGCATGACCCTACCTTCTTATGAGGGTTATGCCGGTGGGAGTAGATAGGATGCTAAAGTAGTGCTACGCAAAAAGGGACGGGAATATGCATGGTGAAGGAGGCCAGTATGTTCCCAGAGACTTTTGAAAACCCCGTCGGGTGCCACTAATGCCTGAGGGAGATGTTGAGCTGGGTAACCACTTGACAAAGAAGTGGTGTACCGGAGAAGGATATGTGGGTGTGGTTTCAAAAACGGATTGGTTTAAGTTGCGACCGTTATTCCAACCGTACATGCGCAACCACTCTACCCTTGTATGGGAAAGGGCATTATTGAGTACCTAGGTCGATACTAGCTTGGAGCCCGCATTACTAGTGACGGGGGAGAGTTGGTGCTCTCTCTCGGGACGGGGTCGTGCCAGGTAGGGCGGCCATGACTGTCTTTACAGGGCACCGGACACACCGTTGGTACCTTGTGCCAGTGGTATGTGATAAATATGGGAGCAAGGCTCCATGAAAATGTTATGTGAAATGTTGGGCACGGGGGTTACTGCCAATCGAGTGGACTCCATGTTAGTGTCGTCTAGGGAAAGGTAGTGATCGGGTGCTTACCCCGGGTACTTGAGGTACCGCGGGTCGTGGATGACACGGAAGTTCCCCGGATCTTGTGAGTAAAGTGTGCAACCTCTGCAGAGTGTAAAACTATTTGAATAGCCATGTCCACGGTCAAGGACAGTTGGGTAACCGCTCTTGGGCTACGTCCATATGTTTACGAAACCTAGTGAGTATGTATGGGTAAGTGGGTAGAACCACTTGGGTCAAGTCAAAGGACTTGACATGATTGAGTTGGGTTGGTGCCCACTCTATTTAAGTTGATATCTGTAACCTGTCCTCATGGATACTTGAATTCTCTTGATGCATGATATGCAAGTTGTTGAACATGTCATTGCACTCAAAACTAGCTTTCTGCAAAAATTTACCTATATCATGCTTTGTTATACCTTGAACCAAAACATGGGTTCCTTGCGAGTACATTCAAAGTACTCATTGGCTTGCCACTGGTTATTTTATTGGCCAGGCATGAAAGAACAAGATATATTGAAGAGTTCCTTGGTGACGATCGCACGAGCTAGGACGCTTTCCCAGTCAGAATGCATGTAGGGTTAAGGCAGATGGCATGGGTCCAAGTTATCGACGAAGATTTCCGCTGCGATGATATACTCAAGACTTGACCATAATGGTCCTACTTGCGTAATACGGTATGTATGGATGTAAGCCTCTTGTTATTCAGCTTCTGTGTGTTCAGTGAGCATTGATCTCTGGGATCACTGTACACGTGCATTCGGTGATCACGACTTATGAGTCGGGGTCCCCACACTCTTTCTCTCCTTTTCTTGTATTATCTTTAGTATGTTTGCTTCCATTTGCTGATTGATCTTGTTTGCTTGTTAACAGGGAGGAGGAGGAAGAGATGGAGACCATCATCCATCAGACCAAGTGGCTCAAGTGCGCGGAGCCCTCAACAACAACAGAAGGGACGAGCCTGGCAGGGAATGCCACGAGTGCCCCGACACCGAGCCCCCAACTCAGGCCCCGACCGAAAGCACAAAGGACTTTCCTTCAGCTGGATTTAATGGTGGAGAACTCCCCTCCATTGATGCCCAAGGAGGGGACGTGACCATTCAAGAAGAGCCTCGCTAGGAGGGGCCCACCCCGCCGATTGATAGGGTCAATGGATCCCCGCCAAGGATTTCAATGGAAGAGTCCGGGCTTGACCCGGCAACTAACGTTGCCGGAGAAACTGAAGCTTCTGCCCAGCAGACTCCTCTGGGTAATCTATCTATTGTCCTCCCTCCCTTAATACCCTGCTTCGCTTTCTTTTCTTGTTAAGCAACTTTGTTTTTCTGCCACTGATTGCTGGATCCACTTGGAGCCCCTTTGAGCGAGGAGCCAAACTTGTTGGATGGGGTGGCCATCATTGGGAATGAAGCCATGGACGAAGCCACCAAGATCGTTGCCACAGAGGAGCAGAAGCATGTTGTAGGGGGCGCCCTGGGTTCCCTAAAGGAGCCCGAGGAAGTCCCAGGCAGCGTGTCTAGATCAGGGGTCGTGGTCGAGGAGAAGATTCCCCTTCAAACCATGGGCCCCTCCCTTCATTTCGCACCTCAGTGGAAGTCCTGCCACCATCTTCAAGCAACTTGGCGCTGGTGCTCGCACAGCCCGGGCTCAAAGCCCCAGGCTCATCAACGGCGATGAGCAAGAGCTTGACGAAGAAATCCAGCGCATCCTAGCATCGTTGTACCAAGGAGTCGAGGAGGTGGACGATTCCGTCACCGTCGCCATGGACCTGGCCTTCATAGAGTCCTTGGCGGCAGGCCTTAAAGAGATGCAGGGGCGGCAGAGCCGAAAGTGGCAGGATCTCAAGGAGCAGCGCCAGTCTGCCAACAAGCTAGATCAAAAGCAGAAGGATAAAGGTGTCGAATTGCGCAACTGGCACGATAAGAAATTTCAGGTCCTCTTGAGGCAGCAAGAAACAATCTCGATGGCAAGGAAGGACGTCATCGCTCGGGAGGCAGGCTTGGTGGACCGCAAAGCACTTTTGGATGCCAGGGAGAAGGATATCTCTCTCTAGGAGGAGAGGCTCAAGGCCACTCTCCGCGCCAAGGATGATGGTCTGGAAGTCCTTGTGCGGTAGTGCACCAAGGAACTGGAGGACACACACAAGGCCACCCTGGATGCTTTCACTACTGACTCTGCTGCTCGACTAAAGAAGCTTGCCGATGATCTTGCCGCTGCCTCTACCGTGAAGGCGGACCTTGCCCGGTAGGTGGCCAAGCTGACAGAGAAGATTGCCGGGAGTATCAGGCAGGTATCGGCTCTCAAAGAGGTGGCGCAGAAAGCAGAGTCCCTCCTGAAGGACACACAATCGCAGCTCTCCTCCAAGAGCCAAGGCCTCGAAGTCGCCAACGGCACCATCAAAGATCTAAAGGCCAGGATCGGCTACTTGGAAAGCTCAATAAAATCTGTTGACCCCCGCGAACAGCTTCTGCCGAAAGATCTGGATACTGCAAAGTGTCTTCAGAAGGATGCAGAGGACAAGCTGGCAAACCAATCTCAACAGGTCAACCTCTGGACCAAGAGCTTGATAGACGCTGCAAAACGCCTCGCTACCCAAACTGCAGCGATGTGCATGCAAGGGCCAGTTTACTCGGCCAGCAAGTAGGAGGCCCCCAGTGCAACACTAGGGGTCTTCTTTAATGAGCTGGTCAAGAGGCTGAAAGTGCCTGAAGAAGGAAGGGCTGGCTGCTTCGCAAGTGAATCCCGGAAGCTTGCCCGCAATGCCCTCTTCATGGTCCTAAGCGACCTTGCCTGCCACCACCTAGATGTCGATCTTAACGACGGCTTCAAGAAGCCGCCACCAGGTGCAGATGTTCCTGCTGCCGAGGAGAAGGGCACTCCCCTTCCCAACAAGGTTCTTGGTGTCCCCGCTACTTCACGCAGCCGCCAGGCCCAACACTGAACAATTTTCGCCACCGTGTTGGCTTATAACCAAAACAATGACGCATGTCCTATGTTTAGACGTTGTTCTGTTTATGTTTCATGTGAACTCAACATTTTTTCTTAATATGGAGTGAACATTTATCCCTTTCGAGTTTTATCCATATAGCGTTCGTACGATTAGTCCCTATGTACATTCAGGTTGCCTGCCGGTATCATATTGCCGCAATGGTCGTAAGGGTCTGGCCCTTAACAGTTATATTGGGGTGATGATGCATCCCGACATATTTTCCTCAGCAGTTTCCAATGCAGCCACTCGTTCCGCGAGCGGGCTCTGATCGGAATGAGGGTGCAGACAAGAATCTAGCAGAGGTACCATCTTGTACAAGAATCCTTCATACGAACACTTAGATACTCAAGGGATAAACAAATGCAAATCCTAAATTTGAAAGCATAGCAGAGATTGTGTACACTTAGCTCTTATTTGTGCTCCCATCTATGCCTCCCCTGGACGCGATTGCTCGCATGGCTCGCGTGTTCCGGGAAGGACTGCATCGCTTGAATACCAACCTCTAGCTCCCGACACGGATCGGCTAGAAGCTCATGCAAATTGCGGCGGCAGGACGCGGTGTTAGGTACGGCCGGTTTTCTCTCTCTTCCTATCCGCACCTCTTGACCAATCCTACGACAGATGGCAGAAGAGCCACGCAAACACGGGCTGCCTTGCTGGTGCTTACTTGCCGGGGCATCAATCAACGGACTTGCACTGGCGATCTACTCAAGATTTCCCTAAGCTGGGTAAATGCTGGACCGAGTATCATGCGGGCTCGTCAATGTTGTTCACGCTAAAACCCAGAGTAGCATGATTGTCAATGAGTGGGAGTGGTAGAGAAAGAAAACCTGGTACATTTGCACGCCTCTCCTTTCCCCTGAATGGGATTTTCAGGGCATTCCTATTGCCTGGCCCGTTCAGGGTGGTAGTATTGCCCTTGCCGCTAGCTTCCGTTACCGCCATGACCACGACGTGTGGAGATGGCAGGGAGCGGGCGAGATCGGTGCGGGAGCAAAATTGCTTTTCCGCTCCGCCTCATCCATCCCCTTGGGTGTCACGAAGGACGATGCCATTGGCGAATATAACGTGCTTCATACGCTCCTCGGGTTCACACAAGTGATCACCCTACCTGGTGTGCTAAAGATGTCGTGGGAAACCACGGCCACCTATGGGGCCATGAGCCCCTTTTAGGTTCGGTGGGGGGATAGGCTCGTTGCACAAAGAGCGAAGAAGCATAGCACAACGCGATAGAGATCACACGGGCAGCTTTACCCGGGTTCGAGCCGCCGTGAGGCGTAAAACCCTACTCCTGCTTTGGTGGATTAATAATGGAAATATCGTGGAGATCATAGCACACATGCCCGGCAAGGTTGCCTCGGGACGAGAGTGGCTACATGCATATCAATGTGTGAGGGTCCGAATCAAAAAACCCTTTCTACGGTGGCCATGGGCTCCTTTGATAGATTAAGGGGTCACCACAGTGTCAGATAAGTCTTTACGTACTAATTAGATAGCAAACATTGCTCTCATACCTAACTCTACAGGCTGACAAAGCACATTAAATGCACCGTCTAGTGTCACATCACAGCATACCCGACAACCCTTGCCGGGCGGTTTTGCCAGCTTTGCACCTGCTTGCTTGACACGTCTCAGGATGTGTGTCATATGGAGGTGTTTGCTGTAGGAAGTGGCTGCCATGTGGCAAGAAGCAGCCACTTAGTCACTTAGGGGCTTGACACTGCACTTATCGATGACTTGTGTTGCTTGTGAGCTGGAGCGGAGGTGTGGCTTGCCTTCGCCAGCCCCGGCAGACCTGCCGGAATGACCCGAAAGCTCGCTTCCAGGGCAAACCCAACCTTGTCAGGCTCGCCTGCCCGTCATGGGAGGTTATTTCCTTAGCGATATCTTGCTTCCCTGGCTCATCTTGGTCTTCTTGATCTGTACTTGGATCCTTCAAAGGAATTGGTCCTCAATGCTTGGGTTGATCTTGGTGCTGTAATCTTGTCCTCGGGCCTGTTGGCTTGCTGTCTGTGCACAAGTCAGGGGAAAACATATACCCTTGTCTGTAGTCCCCGATACTACTTGACATGAACGTGATGCCTATATTCATAATCATTGCCTTGGATACCATCATAACTTTGCGCTTTTCTATCAATTACTCGACAGTAATTTGTTCACCCACCATGTTGTTTTCTTCCGAGAGATAAGCCTCTAGTGAAACCTATGGCTCTCGGGTCTATTTTCCATCATATATTTTCAGATCTATATACCAAAAATAACTTTCTGCAATTTATTTGTTTTTACTTTTTTTTACGTTCTAGTAATCTTTTATATCTATCTTTATCAGATCTCATCCTTGCAAGTGACCATGAAAGGATTGACAACCCCTTTATCGCGTTGGGTGCAAGTGTTTGATTGTTTGTGCAGGTGCATAGATTGGAGATTTGCGTGTACCTCCTACTGGATTGATACCTTGGTTCTCAAACTGAGGGAAATACTTATCTCTACTTTGCTGCATCACCCTTTCCTCTTCAAGCGGGAAAAACCAACGCAAACTCAAGAAGTAGCAGGAAGAATTTCTGGTGCCGTTGTCGGGGAGGTTCTACATCAAGCCTACCAAGTACCCACCATAAACTCTCATCTCTTGCATTACATTATTTGCCATTTGCCTCTCGTTTTCCTGTCCCCCACTTCTAAAATAATTTCAGAAAAATACAAAAAGATTTGCCTTTTTATTCACCCTTCTTCCGTTCGTCTTTTCGTTTGCTTTTTGGTTGCCCGTTTGCTAAATCGGTTTATTGCCACCATGTCTAAATCTGGGGAGTTTATCATTGAAAAAGATAGCAATAATCATGAGGAAGGTTTTAATGATTTTGCCAATAATGATCCTCATGAAGAACCCACTATTATCCATACTAAAAAACTCTGTGTGGGTAGCGGAAATATTATTGGAAAAGGGGTGATTCAAGATTTCTTTACTTGTGCTGGTATGCTACCTATGCTAGGAGGATCTATTCTTAATAAAACTAATAGCCTTGCGGATGCAATAACTTTGCTCATAATTGAGCTTGAAAGACAATATGTTCATATGCATCCATGCATACAAAGGATTTTTCTAGAGTTCTCCAATATTCAACATTCTTGTGTTAAGCGTGTTGCCACTATATTTCTAGCTCATGAGTTTCGATTCATTATGAAAGAAGCTAGTGAAATTTTGCGCATTACAAAATAAATGGTGGTTGTCCTCCCATACAGGAGATCCTTTTTAATCAAAGAGGAAATAATGAGATTGCAATCTCCCAGTTTTGTTGCCTATAATGAAAATTTGAGAAAAAGGGTCCCTACCGAGGTTTTGGTTGATAAGATTTCTGAACTTAATGATAATTTTGCTACACAAAACACTGGACTAGGGTTCGTGTAATAGATAGGCTTATGACGTTCCACCAAAGGAACTCTTATAATGATGAGTTGATTATAAAATACAAGGGGCCGAAGGAGGAACCTATTCCTCCCAAACTTGATCTTAGGGTCCCTTATTCTATTAAAATTAGCCCTTTTGATTATTTTTGCTCACCAGAAAGGAAACTTGCTACTGAAAGATGGGAGTATGAGATGAGCATGGATGATCTCCCTTATTATTATGACAATACCTAGATCAACGTTTTATGCCTAGATAGGGGCGTTAAACAATAACGCTTGTTGGGAGGCAACCCAATTTTATTTTTATGTTTTTTGTTTTTGGTTCTTTTTTCAATAAATACACATTAGGCTATATTTGCCTCCCAATAAAAATAGAAACTTTTACGCTCAGTAAAAAAAATTAAAAAATCACAGAAGCGTGCTTTTGATCTGAATTTTTTACACAACATTGATATACAAATTACCCAGGTTGTCCTAATTGTTCAGAATTTGTGGAGTTACAGAAGTATACGAAGTTTACAGATTGCTACAGTCTGTTCTGTTTTTGACAGATTCTATTTTCTATGTGTTGTTTGCTTATTTTGATGAATCTATGGGTAGTATCGGGGGGTATGAACCATGGAGAAGTTGGAATACAGTAGATATTACACCAATATAAATAAATAATGAGTTCACAATAGTACCAAAAAGGGGTGATTTATTTTCTTATACTAACAGATCCCATGATTTTTTGTTGAGTTTTGTGTTGTGAAGTTTGCTTGTTTTGGGTAGAGACTTGACGGACTATGGAACGATAAGTGGCAAGAGCCTAAGCTTGGGGATGCCCAAGGCACCCTAAGGTAATAATCAAGGACAACCAAGCATCTGAGCTAGGGGATGCTCCAGATGGCATCCCCTCTTTCGTCTTCTTTCCATCGGTAAATTTACTTGAGGCTATATTTTTATTCACCACAAGATATGTGTTTTGCTTGGAGCGTCTTGTATGATATGAGTCTTTGCTTTTCAGTTTGCCACAATCATCCATGATGTACACACCTTTTGATAGGGACACTCATGAATCATGAATTTAGTAGAATACTCTATGTGCTGCACTTATATCTTTTGAGCTAGGCAATTTTGCTCTAGTGCTTCACTTATATCTTTTTAGAGCACGACGGTGGCTTTACTTTATAGAAATTGTTGAAATCTCATGCTTCAATTACATTATTTTGAGAGTCTCTAAACAACATGGTAATTTGCTTAGGTTATGAATTTAGTCCTAATATGATGGTCACCTAAGAGGGATATAATAAAAACTTTCATATAAAGAGCATTGAATAATATGAGAAGTTTGATTCCTTATGATTATTTTGAGATAGAAAGATGGTGATATTAGAGTCATGCTAGTGAGTAATTGTGTATTGGTAGAAATACTTGTGTTAAAGTTTGTGATTTCCGTAGCATGCATGTATGGTGAACCGTTATGTGATCAACTCGGAGCATGATTTATTTATTGATTGTCTTCCTTATGAGTGGCGGTCGGGGACGAGCGATGGTCCTTTCCTACCAATCTATCCCCCTAGGAGAATGCGTGTAGTACTTTGTTTCGATAGCTAACACTTTTTTGCAATAAGTATGTGAGTTCTTTATAACTAATGTTTAGTCCATGGATTATACGCTCTGCTTGACGTATCCTTGAAAAATAATACGCACTATCACCCTTCCACCATTGCTAGCATCTCTAGTACCGCACAACTCCCGCTGGTGCACTACACCCACCATATACCTTCCTCAAAACAGACACCATACCTACGTATTATGGCATTTCCGTATCCATTCCGAGATATATTGCCATGCAACTTCCACCATTCTGTTTTATTATGACACGCGCCATCATTGTCATATTGCTTTGCGTGAATGTAAGATAGCTAGCTTGATGTTTTCATGGATTGTCCATTTTTTGATGTCACTACTATGCTAGATCATTGCACATCCCGGTACTCCGCCGGATGCATTCATATAGAGTCATATTTTGTTCTAAAATCGAGTTGTAATTCTTGAGTTGTAAGTAAATAAAAGTGTGATGATCTTCATTATTAGAGCATTGTCCCATGTGTGGAAAGGATGATGGAAGCTACGATTCCCTCACAAGTTGGGATGAATCTCCAGACTTTACAAGAAACAAAAGAGGCCAAAAGAAGCCCAAATAAAAAAATGAGAGAAAAGAGAGAAGGGGCAATGCTACTATCCTTTTACCACACTTATGCTTCAAAGTAGCACCATGATCTTCATGATAGAGAGTCTCCTATGTTGTCACTTTCATATACTAGTGGGAATTTTTCATTATAGAACTTGGCTTGTATATTCCAATGATGGGCTACCTCAAATTGCCCTAGGTCTTCGTCAGTAAGCGAGTTGGATGCACACCCACTTAGATTTTTTTCTGAGCTTTCATACACTTATAGCTCTAGTGCATCCATTGCATGGCAATCCCTACTCACTCGCATTGATATCTATTGAAGGGCATCTCCATAGCCTGTTAATACGCCTAGTTGATGTGAGACTTTCTCCTTGTTTTTGTCTTATCCACAACAACCATATTCTATTCCACCTGTAGTGTTATATCCATGGCTCACACTCATGTATTGCATGAAAGTTAAATAAGTTTGAGAACACCAAAGTATGAAACAATTGATTGGCTTGTCATCGGGATTGAGCATGATTTATGATTTTGTGTGATGAAGATGGAGCATAGCCAGAATATGATTTTGTAGGGATAACTTTCTTTGGCCATGTTATTTTGAGAAGGCATGATTGCATTATTAGTATGCTTGAAGTATTATTGTTTTTATGACAATATTAAACTTTTGTTTTGAATCTTATGGATCTGAATATTCATGCCACAATAAAGAAAATTACATGGATAAATATGTTAGGTAGCATTCCACATGAAAAATTCTATTTTTATCATTTACTTGAGGACGAGTAGGAATTAGGCTTGGAGATGCTTCATACGTCTCCAATGTATATATAATTTTTGATTGTTCCATGTTATTATATTATCTGTTTTGGATGTTTATCTCCATTAATATGCTATTTTATGTTATTTTTGGGACTAACATATTAACCTAGAGCCCAGTGCTAGTTTCTGTTTTTTTCCTTGTTTTTGAGTTTTACCGAAAAAGAATATGAAACAGAGTCCAAATGGAATAAAACTTTCGTGATGATTTTTCTTGGACCAGAAGACACCCCACAAACTTGGAGAGGGGGCCAGAAGATCCCCAAGGAGGCCACAAGCCTCAGGGGCGTGCCCTAGGGGGCACCCTGAGGGCTTGCGGGCAACTCAGAGGTCCTCCAACCCTAATTTAAGCACTATAAATTCCCAAATATTCCCAACCTACCAGAAGTGTCCACTAAAATACTTTTCCGCCTCCGTAACCTTCTATTCCCATGAGATCCCATCTTAGGGACTTTTCCGGCACCCTACCAGAGGGGGATTCGATCATAGAGTGCTTCTACATCAACCCTATTGCCCTTCCGATGAAGTGTTGGTAGTTTACCGCAGACCTAAAGGTCCATAGCTAGTAGCTAGATGGCTTCTTCTCTCTCTTTAATCTTCAATACAATGTCTCCTCGGGTTCTTGGAGATCTAACCAATGTAATATTCTTTTGCGGTGTGTTTGTCCAGAACCGATGAATTGTGGATTTATGATCGGATTATCTATGAATATTATTTGAGTCTTCACTGAATTCATATATCCATGATTTTATATCTTTGTATTTCTCTTCGAATTATCAGTTTGGTTTGGCCAACTAGATCGGTTCTTCTTGCAATGGGAGAGGTGCTTAGTTTTGGGTTCAATCTTGCGGTATCCTCACCCAATGACATAGTAGGGGTAGCGAAGCACATATTGTATTGTTGCCATCAAGGATAAAAAGATTGGGGTTTTCATCTTATTGCTTGAGTTTATCCCTCTACATCATGTCATCTTACTTGTGGCGTTACTCCGTTCTTATGAACTTAATACTCTAGATGCATGCTGGATAGCGGTCGATGTGTGGAGTAATAGTAGTAGATGCAGACAGGAGTCGGTCTACTAGACACGAACGTGATGCCTATATTCATAATCATTGCCTTGGATATCATCATAACTTTGCGCTTTTCTATCAATTGCTCGACAGTAATTTGTTCACCCACTGTCTTGTTTTCTTTCAAGATAGAAGCCTCTAGTGAAACCTATGGCTCCCGAGTCTATTTTCCATCTGTCAGGACCCCGACTCAATGCCACATCGATCTAGCATGTAACACCTCATATCACTTTGCGGCCTCACGCACGGTATTCCCACGGGTGTCGCCTTACCTTTGCCCGGGACCATTTGCGCCTTTTGGCACACGTATATGATAGTGTCGCTAGCATCCATATGATGAGGAGCCCGGGCTGACATGGCTAGTCGTAAACCCAAAGTGGCACAAACTTACAGGGACAGGCATCCATGACCCAACATCGAACGTGTCGGTCATCAGCGAGTGAATCCAGGCTGTAGCACTGGGCTAGCAGGACTCCGGTGAACCGGGCTGTAGCAGGCTAACAGGACTCCGGTATTCATCACGTGACATTTCCCCGAAGGAACAGACACAGGAACGAAGGACACATGCCGGCCAGCCTAAGTGTTCCGGAGCAGTAGCAAGCTACCATGGCTCAGTGGATGCACTAGGAGACATTTCCCGGTAAGAGAGGCTACTAAGGATAAACAACTAGATAGTCAGATCCCACACATACCAAGCATTTCAATAACATACACACAATATGCTCGATATGTGCAAATACAACATGGCATCACAACATGACTCTATGACTCAAGTATTTTATTCAATAGGCTCCGAGGAGCGAGATATTACAAACATGGGTCTCATGACCCAACATTCAGAGCATACAAGTCAAAGCACATGCGGAAGCTTAACATGTCTGAGTACAGACATCTACAAATGAAAAAGGCTAAGAAGCCTGACTATCTACCAGATCCTGCCGAGGGCACAAGATCGTAGCTGAGGTAACAAGCTAAACGTCGAAGTCCACGCGGAACTACTAGTGAGACTGAAGTCTCTATGCAAAAACATAAAATAGGCAAATGTGAGTACAAATGTACCCAGCAAGACTTACATCAGAACTAACTACATATGCAACATTATCAACAAAGGGATGGTGGGGGTCTAACTGCAGCAAGCCAGCTTTGACTCGGTGGCTATCCTGAACTACGACTGCAAGTAACTCTTTTGAGGTGGCGCACACGAGTCCACATATTCACCATATCAATACACCACTATGGATCTGCTCCCATCTCCCTATGAGAACGCCATCCATAGTACTCACGCTTATCTTGCGTATTTTAGAGTATCCACTTTCACTTGTCTATGAACTGCTATAGGCAACCTAGAAGTCCTTTACCGCGGACACGGCTCTTCGAATAGATGATGTTAACCCTGCAGGGGTGTACTTCTTCATACATGTTTCCACCACTTAGCGTCTGCACACGACATGTGCTTGGCAGACTTCAAGCGAAAGCCGACGTGGGTGTAGACCACGACCTACCTAAACACTCAAGTCTCTAGTCCAGGTTTATCGCCTATTCGGGTTCCATCCATGAGGAGATCCGGCCGGGGTTTCGCTCACAGCCCCAAACGATGTGAACAGGGTTCCCGAGATGCCTAACGGGCAACCGGTACACCGTGCCACGTACCTATCGCATCACAGCCACCCCTACGGTCAGTGCTGTCCATGGCCTCCAGTAAGCTACAAACACCAGAAACTACTTGCAAATCCTGGACAGAGGACTAGGGTGAATAAGAAGTCGAGCGGGGTCATATTTCAGGGCCCAATGCATGGTAGTAGCTGAATCATGGATCACAAACACAGAACTCAGTTCCTGAGAATGGCTTCAATGAGACAACCCACCATGTACTCCTACATGGCCTCTCACCGATACCTTTACCAAATCGTATTCACACACTTAGCTCACACACAGTAGGACATGTTCACACACCTCTGATTCATTCCCGATGAATCAGACCTGACTCAACTCTAAGCAATAGCAGGCATGACAAACAAACATGAATGAGTAGGCACAACAGGGCTCAAACAACTCCTACTCATGCTAGTGGGTTTCATCTATTTACTGTGGCAATGACAGGTCATGCAGAGGATAAAGGGGTTCAGCTACCGCAGCAAGTAACAGTTGAATCGTTGTTGTCCTAATGCAATAAAAGAGAGCAGGAGCGAGAGAGTAGGATTTTATCAGAATGAACAAGGGGGTTTTGCTTGCCTGGCACTTCTGAAGATAGCATTGAGTCTTCATCAGTGTCAATGATCACAACGTCGGAACATCGTCTACCGAGAGGGGACAAACACCGACAAACAAAGAAGAAACACAATCAATGCAATGCACAATATGATGCATGATCATGACATGGCAATATGATGTGGTTGAGCTAATGCAACTAGCAACAGATGGATTTGGGTCATATTGAGCCAAAGGTTCAACCCCAAATTCAAATTATGAATTCAAATAGTGCCTTATCATGTTTTTCACTAAACAGCAAGGTTAAGTTGTTTAAACATGCATGAAACCAGTGCAGATGGATAGATTGGATTTTTCTGATCATTTTTCATATATAAATTATTTCATTTGGAGTTACGATTGAATTTCTATGATTTTTAGAAGTTTAGGACATTTTCTGGATTTTCTGATTTATTTTAAATCTAGAAAATCATTTACTGCATCAGCATTGCGTCATGCTGACCTCAGCAGATCAACAGACGTCGACCAGGTCAACCTTGACCAGTGGGGTCCACTGGTCAGTGACTGGGGCTGGTTGGTGCCGCTGACGTGTTGGCCCAGTCAACGGCCACGTCAGCTTGGTCAAAGCTGACGCGTGGGGCCGCTGTTGTTAATTAAAACTAAACAAGAAATAAACTATGGTTAGTTAGGCTGCGGGGCCCAGCTGTCAGGGACAGTGGTGGGTAATTAGCAGTGCGATTAGGCACTAATTAAGCCGGCCACGTCGGCGGTTAACCGCCGGTGACACACAGACGCGGCGGCGTCGCTCGTTCCGGCGACTCCGACGACGGGAGGAGGCGGGGTTTGGCTCTACGGCTGCGGCGCGATGGGGCGCATCGGGTGGTAGCCGTGGGCGATGCCGGGGCGGTCAGAAATAGCAACGGCGGCGAGCGAGGCAGCGGCCGGAGCTCGGGTGGGTGCGGGGTTGGCGCTGCGGCTTGCAAACGAGCCGACTGTCACACTAGTTTTGCTCTACGGGACGTTGCGAGTGCAACGGGCGCACGCACGGGACCAAAAGGTCACCGGGGCTTCGCCGGCGATGAGCCCGTGCGGCGGCCGACTACGGTAAGCAAGGGGGAAACGGCTACGATGACCAAACGGAAGCGGGGTTAGGGGAGAAATGACCGGGGGCTCACCACGGTCATGAAGAGATACTCGGAGGTCTCGGGGCAGGCCGGACGGTGACGAATCGGCGACGGCGATCCTTGGTGGCTGAGGAGGGGAACGGCGGAGCTGGCAACATCCAGGGCTTCCGGCACCTTCTGTCTTGGTGAGGAGGAAGAGGACGAAGTGGCGGAGCTTCTGGGCTGCTCGGGAGGACGAGGGAGAGGCGTTGGCTGCGGTGGTGCTCGTCGGCAGCGGCGGCAGCGCTCGGACTGCGCGCGAGGGGGAGAGACAGGGGAGGGAATAGAGCACGGGGGGAGTGGGGAGAGGTGCAAGGGAAGCAGGAGACCGCATGGCGCTCGGGGCTGGTTCCAGAAGCGGGGGAAGCAGGAGGTGGCTCGGGCGCGTGCCGGCGCGCGGTGGCCACACGCCTCGCGTCCTTCTGGCGCGAGGTGGGAGACGGTGGCGGCTCTGGTGGGCTGGGCCAAGTAAGTGGCCGCCAGGTAGGTTTGGGCCAGGTAGGTTTCCCTGCTCTGTTTTATTTCTGTTTTGTTTTCCTTTATTAATTCATTTTGCCACTGTTTTGACCTCCAAGCAAATTGAAAACAGTGACAACATTCCTCTGAATATTTTATATTGCACAATGGGACTATCCAAAGGCATATAAATTATTTCAGAGTTATCTTAAATTATATTCCACATATTAAGAATATAAAACCAAATCCAAATACAATATTGATTTAAATTCAATGCCCAAAATAATTCCTTAAAAATGTTCATTATTTTTGGTTTGGAACAAAGCCCTTGCCAAAAATACAAAATATCCATAAGGATCATTTTGGTTTCATTGAATGCAAATTTTAGTTGAACCTAGCTGATTCAAGTGGTGCTAGGGTTTGAACATCCCCATTTCAAAATTAAGCAAAATTTAAATATGATGCACACATGAAGCTAGCCTAGTGCAATACCAGAAGCTAGAGATGTGACAACTCGCCCCCACTAAACAAGAATCTCGTCCTGAGATTCAAGACGTGAGGTAGGTAGAAAGAGGGGACACAAAGCTAACACGATCTCATGATCCACCTTCCCTTCTCGAAGATGTTGATTCATTGCTTCGTATTGATCTTGACGTCTTTGCTTTCAAGATCTTCATCCAACATGATGACGACAAAAAGAAACTCTACAGGAAACGATCTCCTCGAAGATCTAGCACTCAAGATCAACTCGTGGGATGAGATGTTGAAACATATTGAGTTGAGGCTCAAAACACATCAAGAGGGATGGAAGAACAAACAACGAGGTTTGATTTGGTGGGCAACAATTCCACGCTTTGAGAGATGGTGGATGGTGTCAAGGTGGCGAGGAAATAATTACTCTGATCCCATAACGGGGCACCTTGGGAGAGGTGACTCGTAGAATCATCCCTTAAGTGGCAAAAAGAATTACCTTTGATTCAAAGATCATTAGAGCTCTTTATACCAGCTTAAGGCAAATCACAATCGATCATTTGAAGGAGTTCGGTAGAATGACATACTCAGACTAGAATGGATGATGTGGATTACCTTGTTGAAGACAACACAAGGAATGATTTTAGTAACTGGGGAGAAGCTCAACAGTAGAGAGTGAGTCCACTGTTTGAAAAGTTATAGCATAACCGAGGAAACTGAGAGCAATCCCAGTTAGTGCCGATGATAACACCTAGCGCTTGCGCGTGCTCTCAAGAACTTGAGCATTTCCATATTAATCAAGGTTTTACCAATATCCGTGTCAAGGATCCTGGCAACACAACATACTACCATGATGAATGGTGATGGACAATGCAGATGCAAAGCAAGATAACACCTTCTCGGATTTCACCTTAGCGAGGCCAAGGGGACGATATCTGGATGATCGACCGAGAGACATTTAGCACTCCGCCTCTAAAGTTCTCCTTGATGTGCTAGCATCACCCATTCATTGAAATGGTTTAGTATCTAGAACATCAAGTAACAGGTCGGACTTCGGGAGCTCAAGAATCCATAAGGAACAACTACTAGAATAAATTCTACGAGATCCTGATGGGGAGGTGGCCAACTTCCTCAATTAAGACACTACAATAATAGGTCTTCCGGCTGGGTGTGTTGGCCACGACATCCACTTACCGGTTATGGAGAGACCAATAGTATAGTTCTTGGGAAAACGTTCCAACCATCATATCTGCCTGAGATTCAGATCTGGTTGGTGTCGGAATAATCCAGACTCATCGAGTCTAGAAGATAAATGAAAGTTTGCAACACAAACCGACGAGATGGCGTTGCAAGATTCTCGGGAAATGGACTACGGTAGTAAGCTCCAAAACATGAGCTGGTTCTGCTACATACATGTGAACACGTTGTCCCAGACAAGCATGACCACGTAGTAGTCTTATAATAAAACACTACCGAGTTCAGGTTGGGAACCATCATCGGGGATACCGAAGTCTTGTGCATTACCATGGATTAGCACTTAACTCCTTTTCCTAAACAAATCAGTCAGTGGCTTGGTGTGCTAGGGACACATATAGAATGGAGGTAGCGAGCCTATCAAACCATAGCATACTTCGCACATGCATGACTGACTTGAGATGGTTCCAGAGGAGGCAACCTTGACTTTCTCGAATTCACGGCGGCAACTTGCATCAAATGCACATGAATTAGAGGAGGTCACTTCTTTCATCCGGACATATGCTCCATGAGCGGGTCATGAAGATAATGCTTACAAAAGTTTCCAATACCAGCTTAATGTCCAACAAAATCATGGGGAAGATAAGGATGTTGTCGATGGGCTCAACAACAATTCATCCTGGTTTCCATATAAATGGAACTCCACAATTATGTTAACATGGTGATGGTATTGGTCAGACCAAAAGATGTAATGGTGTATGCTCGAGGAATTAACCCCGAGTAAGACAACATTACGAATATCGTTGGTTCTGATTTGATTTGAAGATAGCCCATACTCAAATCAAAGTTTTGATAAGACAATAGGTCCAACAACTGGTCACGAGGATCAATCGATGAAGATATCGTCTTTCTTCAACACACATACAAGATATCCCTTAAGATGAACTAAATCGGACAAGCTTCCATCATCCAACTCTCCAAGTTGTTGTTCAGCTTAGCCAACTAGCTCAGGGGTACCCAACACAGACTCTTGGAGAAAGGGTGGTTTACAGGAATAAACCAACTTGATCACGAACTCAACATAGCGGTCAGGTGACGACCTGGTGATACTTCTGAGAAGGTAATCAGAAAATCACGAACCACCGGTATGTTACTAAGCTCGAGAACAATCTTGCTTTTCAGGGCAAGACGATATGATCAAATGAGCAAGGACTAAACAAAATCCTAACTCAACGACCGAAAGAGTGCACCGGAAATAGGGACTAGGTAGCACAATCAACCTTAGGGTGACGATTCGATAATCAACACGCTAAGAATGAGGCTATCGTCCATTTAACTACCAAGCAACGGAGTTGCTAGCAGTATTGATTTCACACACCACGATTCACTTGTCGGCATTCCAGTACAATAACACAGGAACCGAGGAATGAACAATGATGGCAAGAAGTATCACTATACCAAGAGTTCATAGGATGGTGTGCAATTCCTATAATAATCCCGATATAAAAGATGGTAATACTCCAAGGTAGAACAAAACAAAAGATGGATTAGCAATTTGATCTGCGGAGCACAACTTCTTTGACCCAACCCTGGATATGGATCAGGTTCTGGAGTTTGTTTCTCCTAGTCATTCCAGAATAGAATGGCTTGACGGACCACAAGAGTAATAGGCATCGATAAACGAACGCACGCATACTCTTGACTATCAGTTGATAGACGGGGGTCAGGATACAACTACGGAGGGACAACTCAAAGGAACATATGACTTTCTGAGTTGTGGATGCATAGGTTAGTATGTCGAGTCAAATTCAACATATTTCTTCCGGATAACCCATGCAGAAAGGTAGAACTGGCAGAGTCATGATATAGAATGGAGAACTCTTCGAGAGCACTCTTGTTGTGATCTTTTGGTTCAACAAACTTCTGCCATAAGTGGTTCATAGTATTTGGAAGAAGGAAATACCACGGACCTCGAGGACTAATGCAAAGGTTACTAATAACCTAAAGGAACGAGCAAACACTATCAACATGAAGTAAGTAGGGTGAATATTGGGTTCAAAACCCAGGAATAGAATACCTACTACTAAGTAGCATCATGAGATGCTTCCGAGAATAAAGGCCAGAATCATCACACCGGGAACACAAAATATGGCTAGATTACTAGGTGACTCCCTAAAACTCCTAGGGTCATAATAGTAGCTCCAACATATATGTCAAGGCAATAAATTACCTCAACGCACCGGTTAGTGTGCTTATTCTAACCATAAGGACATCGGGAATGGAAAGAAAGGATTTGCAAATGCATCAGACTATTCAGAAACCTGGGATGACTCGGACAGCATAACGGCTGTAAATGCTCAAAAAAGATTTGAGACATTCACAAGGATTTGCATAGTCACTTAACAATATCATATCAAGGTTCTGGTTCAACTGAGAACATACTAAAAGTAGTAGAAACTGAATTGAGGCTTGAAACTATCAATCATATAAGTCTCTAACATAGTAACTCGTCATCCTAGTAGATAGATGAGAAGCCTAGTTCTTAATCCCCGTAGAAGAGAAGAGGTTGACTCAGATCAGAAGGCCATGAGGTATAAGGAGTAAAAAGAGCCTTACGTTCCCATCCCACAATCAATTCCCCTACATATAACTAAAGCATTTCTAGACTCAACTTCGACCTGTTTGGCTTGGTAATCCTACAGGCAGTCAGGCTCTGATACCAAAGCTGTCAGGACCCCGACTCAATGCCACATCAATCTAGCATGTAACACCTCATATCACTTTGCGACCTCACGCACGGTATTCCCACGGGTGTCGCCTTACCTTTGCCCGGGACCGTTTGCGCCTTTTGGCACACGTATATGATAGTGTCGCTAGCATCCATATGATAAGGAGCCCGGGCTGACATGGCTAGTCGTAAACCCAAAGTGGCACAAACTTACAGGGACAGGCATCCATGACCCAACATCGAACGTGTTGGTCATCAGCGAGTGAATCCAGGCTGTAGCACTGGGCTAGCAGGACTCCGGTGAACCGTGCTGTAGCAGGCTAACAGGACTCCGGTATTCATCGCGTGACATTTCCCCGAAGGAACAGACACAGGAACGAAGAAGGACACATGCCGGCCAGCCTAAGTGTTCCGGAGCAGTAGCAAGGTACCATGGCTCAGTGGATGCACTAGAAGACATTTCCCGGTAAGAGAGGCTACTAAGGATAAACAACTAGATAGTCAGATCCCACACATACCAAGCATTTCAATAACATACACACAATATGCTCGATATGTGCAAATACAACATGGCATCACAACATGACTCTACGACTCAAGTATTTTATTCAATAGGCTCCGAGGAGCGAGATATTACAAACATGGGTCTCATGACCCAACATTCAGAGCATACAAGTCAAAGCACATGCGGAAGCTTAACATGTCTGAGTACAGACATCTACAAATGAAAAAGGCTAAGAAGCCTGACTATCTACCAGATCCTGCCGAGGGCACAAGATCGTAGCTGAGGTAACAAGCTAAACGTCGAAGTCCACGCGGAACTACTAGTAAGACTGAAGTCTCTCTGCAAAAACATAAAATAGGCAAACGTGAGTACAAATGTACCCAGCAATACTTACATCAGAACTAACTACATATGCATCGTTATCAACAAAGGGATGGTGGGGGTTTAACTGCAGCAAGCCAGCTTTGACTCGGTGGCTATCCTGAACTACGACTGCAAGTAACTCTTTTGAGGTGGCGCACACGAGTCCACATATTCACCATATCAATACACCACTATGGATCCGCTCCCATCTCCCTACGAGAACGCCATCCATAGCACTCATGCTTATCTTGCGTATTTTAGAGTATCCACTTTCACTTGTCTATGAACTGTTATAGGCAACCCAGAAGTCCTTTACCGCGGACACGGCTATTCGAATAGATGATGTTAACCCTGCAGGGGTGTACTTCTTCATACATGTTTCCACCACTTAGCGTCTGCACACGACATGTGCTCGGCAGACTTCAAGCGAAAGCCGACGTGGGTGTAGACCACGACCTACCTAAACACTCAAGTCTCTAGTCCAGGTTTATCGCCTATTCGGGTTCCATCCATGAGGAGATCCGGCCGGGGTTTCGCTCACAGCCCCAAATGATGTGAACAGGGTTCCCGAGATGCCTAACGGGCAACCGGTACACCGTGCCACGTACCTACCGCATCACAGCCCACCCCTACGGTCAGCGCTGTCCACGGCCTCTAGTAAGCTACAAACGCCAGAAACTACTTGCAAATCCTGGACAGAGGACTAGGGTGAATAAGAAGTCGAGCGGGGTCATATTTCAGGGCCCAATGCATGGTAGTAGCTGAATCATGGATCACAAACATAGAACTCGGTTCCTGAGGACGGCTTCAATGAGACAACCCACCATGTACTCCTACATGGCCTCTCACCGATACCTTTACCAAATCGTATTCACACACTTAGCTCACACACAGTAGGACATGTTCACACACCTCTGATTCATTCCCGATGAATCAGACCTGACTCAACTCTAAGCAATAGCAGGCATGACAAACAAACATGAATGAGTAGGCACAACAGGGCTCAAACAACTCCTACTCATGCTAGTGGGTTTCATCTATTTACTGTGGCAATGACAGGTCATGCAGAGGATAAAGGGGTTCAGCTACCGCAGCAAGTAACAGTTGAATCGTTGTTGTCCTAATGCAATAAAAGAGAGCAGGAGTGAGAGAGTAGGATTTTATCAGAATGAACAAGGGGGTTTTGCTTGCCTGGCACTTCTGAAGATAGCATTGAGTCTTCATCAGTGTCAATGATCACAACGTCGGAACATCGTCTACCGAGAGGGGACAAACACCGACAAACAAAGAAGAAACACAATCAATGCAATGCACAATATGATGCATGATCATGACATGGCAATATGCTGTGGTTGAGCTAATGCAACTAGCAACAGATGGATTTGGGTCATATTGAGCCAAAGGTTCAACCCCAAATTCAAATTATGAATTCAAATAGTGCCTTATCATGTTTTTCACTAAACAGCAAGGTTAAGTTGTTTAAACATGCATGCAACCAGTGCAGATGGATAGATTGGATTTTTCTGATCATTTTTCATATATAAATTATTTCATTTGGAGTTACGGTTGAATTTCTATGATTTTTAGAAGTTTAGGACATTTTCTGGATTTTCTGATTTATTTTAAATCCAGAAAATCATTTACTGCATCAGCATTGTGTCATGCTGACCTCAGGAGATCAACAGACGTCGACCAGGTCAAACCTGACCAGTGGGATCCACTGGTCAGTGACTGGGGCTGGTTGGTGCCACTGACATGTGGGCCCAGTCAACGGCCACGTCAGCTTGGTCAAAGCTGACGCGTGGGGCCACTGTTGTTAATTAAAACTAAACAAGAAATAAACTATGGTTAGTTAGGCTGCGAGGCCCAGCTGTCAGGGACTGTGGTGGGTAATTAGCAGTGCGATTAGGCACTAATTAAGCCGGCCACGTCGGCGGTTAACTGCCGGTGACACACAGACGCGGCGGCGTCGCTCGTTCCGGCGACTCCGACGACGGGAGGAGGCGGGGTTGGGCTCTACGGCTGTGGCGTGATGGGGCGCATCGGGTGGTAGCCGTGGGCGATGCCGGGGCGGTCAGAAACAGCAACGGCGGCGAGCGAGGCGGCGGCCGGAGCTGGGGTGGGTGCGGGGTTGGCGCTGCGGCTTGCAAACGAGCCGGCTGTCACGCTAGTTTTGCTATACGGGACGTTGCGAGCGCAACGGGCGCACACACGGGACCAAAAGGTCACCGGGGCTTCGCCGGCGATGAGCCCGTGCGGCGGCCGGCTACGGTAAGCAAGGGGGCGACGGCTACGATGACCAAATGGAAGCGGGGTTAGGGGAGAAATGACCGGGGGCTCACCACGGTCACGAAGAGATACTCGGAGGTCTCGGGGCAGGCCGGACAGCGACGAATCGGCGACGGTGATCCTCGGTGGCTGAGGAGGGGAACGGCGGAGCTGGCGACATCCAGGGCTTCCGGCACCTTCTATCTTGGTGAGGAGGAAGAGGACGAAGTGGCGGAGCTTCTGGGCTGCTCACGAGGACGAGGGAGAGGCGTTGGCTGCGGTGGTGCTCGTCGGCGGCGGCGGCAGCGCTCGGACTGCGCGCGAGGGGGAGAGACAGGGGAGGGAATAGAGCACGGGGGGAGTGGGGAGAGGTGCAAGGGAAGCAGGAGACCGCGTGGCGCTTGGGGCTGGTTCCAGAAGCGGCGGAAGCAGGAGGTGGCTCGGGCGCGTGTCGGCGCACGGTGGCCACACGCCTCGCGTCCTTTTCTGGCGCGAGGTGGGAGACGGTGGCGGCTCTGGTGGGATGGGCCAGGTAAGTGGCCGCCAGGTAGGTTTGGGCCAGGTAGGTTTCCCTGCTCTGTTTTATTTCTGTTCTGTTTTCCTTTATTAATTCATTTTGCCACTGTTTTGAACTCCAAACAAATTGAAAACAGTGACAACATTCCTCTGAATATTTTATATTGCACAATGGGACTATCCAAAGGCACATAAATTATTTCAGAGTTATCTGAAATTATATTCCACATATTAAGAATATAAAACCAAATCCAAATACAATATTGATTTAAATTCAATGCCCAAAATAATTCCTTAAAAATGTTCATTATTTTTGGTTTGGAACAAAGCCCTTGCCAAAAATACCAAATATCAATAAGGATCATTTTGGTTTCATTGAATGCAAATTTTAGTTGAACCTAGCTGATTCAAGTGGTGCTAGGGTTTGAACATCCCCATTTCAAAATTAAGCAAAATTTAAATATGATGCACACATGAAGCTAGCCTAGTGCAATACCACAAGCTAGGGATGTGACACCATCATATATTTTCAGATCTATAAACCAAAAAAACCCAAAATACCTTGCTGCAATTTATTTCTTTTCACTTTGTTTTACGAGATAGAAGAACCTTCCCTGTGTCCGGATGGGACTCACCTTTGCGTGGATGGCAAGCTTGGCGTTCGGATCATGTACATTCCATTCTCTGTAACCGAATTTGTACAACCCTAGATCCCTCTGGTGTCTATATAAACCAGAGGGTTTAGTCCGTAGGGCAAGTTCACAATCATACAGGCTAGAGATCTAGGGTTTAGCCATTACGATCTTGAGGTAGATCAACTCTTGTGACCCCTATATTCATCAAAGTCAATCAATAAGGAAGTAGGGTATTACCTCCATTAAGAGGGCCCGAACCTGGGTAAACATGATGTCCCCTGTCTCCTTGTTACCTTCGATCCTTAGATAAACATTTCGGGACCCCCTACCCGAGATCTGCCGGTTTTAACCGACATTGGTGCTTTCATTGAGAGTTCCACTGTGTCGTCACCAGAAGGCTCGATGGCTCCATCAACCATCCACAACAACACCACCCTGAGGGAGACTTTTCTCCACGGCCAAATCTTCGTATTCGGCGGCTTCGCACTACGTGCCAATTCGATTGGTCATCTGGAGCAGATCGACAGCTACGCCCCTGCTCATCAGATCAAGTTTGGAAACCTAAACGACGTCGCTGATATCCGGGGAGACTTGATCTTCCAAGGGTTTGCGGCCTCAACCATGGCTCCGACCTTAGGTCCGGAGCACCTCGTCAAGTCCGAAGATGGGAGTTTAGAGCCCGCCAGACTCACCACAGCTATCGAGCTCAACACCGAAGATACGGAGGGAACCGTTTCACCGGCCAGCCCGGAGTCACTCCAGGCTCCCTCTATCCTCATCGAGCCGGCTCACCTCCGTACACCAAATCCAAACTCTCGAGGTATGTACTATATGAGCTCGGCCAGGTAACTCCTGTCCCGCCACGCTCCACAGATTCTCGCTTTCCGGTCCGTACCTCACCCTTAAACGAGGCTCTGGACTTAATGTGATCTCTCGCCATTAAGGAAGGATCGCTGCCGAACTATGCCCAACCCACACTAGGGGCTGAGAGCGGGGAGTTTTATGTCCCACCCACCACCCACTTCATAGCCATTGTCGAGGATTTAACCGACATGCTTGATTACGCTTCCGAAGACATCGACGGCATGGACGATGACGTCGGAGGAGAGCAAAGCTAGAACCCGCCGTTTACTGGACGCTGGACGGACACTTCTACATATGAGGTGTACATGGTGGATACACCCAAAGAGAATGACACTGACGACGGGAAGATTCTAGAGGATGAACCTGCTGAAGCACCTACGAAGCATCGACGTCAGCGGCGCCGATCAAAATCAAGTCGTGAAAAACACAACAATGCTACCTCTTGAGCACTACGTTGGTTTTCCCTTGAAGAGGAAAGGGTGATGCAGCAAAGTAGGATCAGTATTTCCCTCGGTTTTTGAGAACCAAGGTATCAATCCAGTAGGAGGCTCCATGCAATTCCCTCGTACCTACACAAACAAACAATAACCTCGCAACCAACGCGATAAATGGGTTGTCAATTCCTTCACGGCCACTTGTGAAAGTGAGATCTGATAGGGATAATAAGATAAGATAAATATTTTTCATATTTTTATGATATAGATTGGAAAGTAAAGATTGCAAAATAAGATAGATCGAAAACTTATATGATGGAAAATAGACCCGAGGGCCATAGGTTTCACTAGTGGCTTCTCTCAAGATAGATAAGTATTACGGTGGGTGAACAAATTACTGTCGAGCAATTGATAGAAAAGTGATAGTTATGAGAATATCTAGGCATGATCATGCATATAGGCATCATGTCCGCGACAAGTAGATCAAAACGATTCTGCATGTACTACTATTACTCCACACATCGACCGCTATCCAGCATGCATCTAGAGTATTAAGTTCATAAGAACAGAGTAACACATTAGGCAAGATGACATGATGTAGAGGGATAAACTCAAGCTATATGATATAAACCCCATCTTTTTATCCTCGATGGCAATGATACAATCTGTGCCTTTCTGCCCCTGCTGTCACTAGGAAATGACACCGCAAGATTGAACCCAAAGCTAAGCACTTCTCCCATTGCAAGAAAGATCAATCTAGTAGGCCAAACCAAACTGATAATTCGAAGAGACTTGCAAAGATAACCAATCATACATACAAGAATTCAGAGGAGATTCAAATAGTTCTCATAAATAAACTTGATCATAAACCCACAATTCATCAGATCTTGACAAACACACCGCATAAAGTGTTGCATCGAATAGATCTCTAAGAAGATCGAGGATAACATTGTATTGAGATTCAAAGAGAGAGAAGAATCCATCTAGCTAATAACTATGGACCCGAAGGTCTGTGGTAAACTACTCACAACTCATCGGAGAGGCTATGGTGTTGATGTAGAAGACCTCCGTGATCGATTCCCCCTCCGGCGGATTGCCGAAAAGGGCTCCAACATGGGATCTCATGGGTCCAGAAGGTTGCAGCGGTAGAAATAGGTTTTCGTGGTTCTCCTCGGTGTTTTCAGGGTATGCAAGTATATATAGGCGAAAGAAGTCGGTCAGGGGAACCACGAGGGGCCCACGAGGGTGGGGGCGCGCCCACCCCCATAGGGCGCGCCTTGCACCCTCGTGGCTGCCTCAGTTTCTTCTTGACGTCCACTCCAAGTCTCATGGATTGAGTTTTTTCCAAAAAGATCGCTCCCGAAGATTTCATTCCGTTTGGACTCCGTTTGATATTCCTTTTCTTTGAAACACTGAAATAGGCAAAAAAACAGCAATTCGGGCTGGGCCTCCGGTTAGTAGGTTAGTCCCAAAAATGATATAAAAGTGTAAAGTAAAGCCCATAAACATCCAAAACGGGTAATATAATAGCATGGAACAATAAAAAATTGTAGATACATTGGAGACGTATCAGACAATACCGGCACCGGAGACAATGACACCCCGGATAACACCGAAGACCAAGAAGCCCCTGTCGAGCCAACATCCAAGCAGGATGATTGGGAAGAGGGACAGGTCAATCCCCATGATCCTATCGGGGACGAGGGCTCGGAGGATAGTAACTACCTGCCGACCTCCGAAGGATGAGAGCCTGGGCGATGAAGACTTCATCATACAGAGGACCCCCTCGAACAAGAGCGCTTCAAGCGCCGGCTAATAGCCACGGCAAGAAGCCTGAAAAAGAAGTGGTGGCAACTTCAAGCCGATCAGGATTTACTCAATGACAGATGGACTAATGTCCTGGCAGCCGAGGAATACGACCTCGAGCGCCCAAATAAGAGTTACCCAAAGCATAGGTTGATCTCCCAATTTGACGAGGAGGTCCCAAAGCCTATACCGACATCATGTAACACAGCTGACGGACCTAGCCGGCCACCTCGTGGTCGGCACAGAGCGGAAACCCAAGACGAACACCAAGCTGCGTCACCTCTCCCTAGAGGCAGAGAAACAGCGGCCGCTGGACGCACGCACGACCTGTGACAGGGCCTGGACAGTAGTGCCGGTCATACCAGATCAATTTATGGATCACGAGGGCGTGCACCAATGCGAGAAGACGACCATCAAGCCTGGCGCGATAAACACAACCTCACACGGGCCGAAAAGGACTCCATCCGAACTGCGTCGTGACATCGCCCGATACAGAGGAGCCGCACACCCTCTATGCTTCACCGATAAAGTAATGAAGCACCAGTTCCCAGAAGGGTTTAAACCCGTAAACATTGAATCATACGATGGCACCACAGATCCTGTAGTATGGATTGAAGACTTTCTTCTCCATATCCACATGGCTTGCGGTGATGACCTACATGCCATCAAGTACCTCCCCCTAAAACTCAAGGGACCAGCACCGCATTGGCTGAATAGCCTCACAGAAAACTCTACTGGAAGCTGGGAAGACTTGGAGGACGCCTTTAGAGACAACTTCCAAGGTTCTTAATTAAAAAGAACCAAATTGTTGATGCACCTTAGTCACATAATCTAGCAACTTTAGAGACTTGGAGGACGCCTTTAGAGAAAACTTCCAAGGTTCCAATGTTCGGCCCCCGGATGCCGATGACCTTAGTCACATAATCCAGCAACCTGGTGAATCAGCCCGGAAGCTCTAGACCAGGTTCTTAATTAAAAAGAACCAAATTGTTGATTGTCCGGACGTGGAAGCCCTTGCGGCCTTCAAACACAGCGTCCGAGACGAGTGGCTCGCTCGACACCTCGGCCAAGAGAAACCGAAGTCTATGGCATCCCTTACCGCACTTATGACCCTCTTTTGCGTGGGAGAAGATAGTTGGCTCGCTTGTAGAAGCAATAGCACTAGCGACCCAGGCACCTCTGAAGTCAGAGACGGCAATGGCAAACCATGACGCGACAAGAATAAGCGTCGAAACAATACAAAAGACACGGCGGTGAACGCCGGATTCAGTGGCTCAAAATCCGGTCAGCGGAAGAAGCCATTCAAAGGAAATAAAGATGGTCCATCTAGTTTGGACCAAATACTTGATCGACCTTGCAAGATTCATGGCACCCCCGATAAACCTACCAATCACACCAACAGAAAACGGTTGGGTGTTTAAACAGGCTGGCAAGCTCAACGCCGAACACAAGGGGAAAAGGCCGCCCAGCAAGGACGACGATGAAGAGCCTTGCCCATCGAACACAGCGGGGCAGAAGAAATTTCCCCTCAAGGTAAAAACAATGAATATGATCTATGACACACACATCCCCAAACGGGAGTGCAAGCGCGCATTAAGGGACGTCTACGCTGTAGAGTCGGTCGCCCCAAAATTTAACCCATGGTCGGCTTGCCCGATCACCTTCGGTCGAAAGGACCACCCGACCAGTATCCGCCATGGAGGATCGGCAGCTTTGGTCCTCCACCCAATTATCGATGGATTCCATCCCACCTGAGTCCTCATGGACGGCGGCAGTAGCCTTAACCTGCTCTATCAGGACACCGTCCGCAAAATGGGTATCGATCCGTCAAGGATCAAGAACACTAAAACTACCTTTAAAGGAGTAATACCTGGCGAAGAGGCCTGCTGCTCGGGATCAATAACGTTGGAAGTCATCTTCGGCTCACCCGACAACTTTCTTAGTGAATACTTGATCTTCGATATCGTACCCTTCCGAAGTGGCTATCACGCACTGCTCAGACGAACCGCTTTTGCTAGATTCAACGTGGTGCCGCACTATGCTTATTTAAAGCTCAAGATGCCCGGTCCACACGGTGTTATAACAGTCAATGGAAACACAGAACGCTCCCTCCGCACAGAGGAGCACACCACAGCTCTCGTAGCCGAGGTACAGAGCGGCCCGCTCAATTCACACACCTCGTCATCCATCAAGCCGCCGGACTTAGTTAAAAGAGTCCGGTCAGTCCCGCAAGCTAGCGGCGGGGTACATCCGGAGCTAGACTAGCAGTTTCGCCTCCATAGATCACCGCGCACACTCGTGGAATTTGTACCGCGCATGCATCATTACGCACTCAAAATACCTTGGGCATCAGCGGAGGCACAATACAGGAAGGTCTATAGTACGGCTCGACCCTATATGACCTTCTAATCTTGTTAGCTTACCTTTTTCCCACAGGTGCATTCGAGCTCATGTATCCTACGGACTTACAAGGACTCACTCCAAGCCCGGTTCCGTATGGCAATCAGAAGACCGTTTCCTTCAAGGAACCCCTCTCTACAGGACGAAAGCGGCGTAGACGTGCCGCAGTACATCCAAAGGACTCTTTGGACCAAACCTTACTTAAAAGGACCTATACTGAGCTTTTATCCTTGTTATCAAACCCCCGGCATGTAAAATGTTTTTGGTGCTTATGGTACCCTCTGTAAGACCACGTTTTGATGTATCAATCAGATTCTAGTAGTGACAGTTTTTTCGGTATCAACTTTTACTTATAAAACTGTGGTCCGTCTCTCCAGTTGTCACACATACCTCAACACTCATTGCTAGGGGCTCTATAAGGCCACTTATGAACCGTTAAATGAAAGCCCGAACGGCTTTGTAGCACACTTCGGCGTCCCGAGATTGGCATTATATGCATCGGCTCTGAATCATGTCTTTGGTCAATAGTTGGGTTACCCGGCTCCTGTGTTTCCTACCTTACGTTATGTTTGTTCGGCTAGGGTAGTAAAGGGAGAACTACTGCGATTGTGTTTCTGGTTCATCTGGTCAAGCACCTCAGTAGAGAAAGCCAAAAACTGACTGTCATGATGCGGCGAGAGCTGGTCAGTCGTTCGGTGACTTACTAAATCTTTAACGATTTTTCTGTTTTAAACGAAGGACTGTTTTTTCAGTCATACACGTAACGCATCCGCATTTGGATAGTCACATATGTACCAGGGGCTATTTTATAGCCCCATCGTCAAACCCCTATGGCTAAGTGAGAGCAGTAAAGCCATATAGTCCGATTGCCTGGTTCGACGCACTGACACCTCCATCTCGGACCAAGACGTTGGGTCAAGAGTGTTAATGTGCCATTCCGAACACCCCCGTAGCATCTACGTGGGGTTGAAGCCGACGACTAGAAAACTCTAAGGCATTCAAAAAAACGGCCACACGGGAGGAATGCAATTTTAGATAATGGTGCAAATATATTACAAAGCCTTAATATCTATAATACACATGATCGGGTCATTCGATTACATTTATTTGAATATGATGTCCATTGAGCATTGACCCTTTATCAAACGAGCACCCTCTAGGACGTCGCTCAAATAACGCTCCGGTGTGTGATGGTCCTTGCCTTCGGGAGGACCCTCCGCCGCAACAATGGCGGCTTTCATCTTGGCCCAATGCACCTTGACACGGGCGAAAGCCCTCTATGCACCTTCTATGCACACTGACAGTTTGATGGCATCAATGCGGGGCACAACATCGACGAGTCGCCGTAGTAGGCCAAAATAACTGCTCGGAACGGATTCATCCGACCACAGTCGGAGTATAACCTCCTTCATGGCCGCTCCGAACATCTTGTGCGTCTCGACCCACTGTGCCATCTGGTCGTTCAGCAGCGTCGAACGCTCCTACGTTGCATATTGCGACCAGAACAACTTCTGCGTCGCATGCCCCTCCTAGGCCCAGTACAATTCGCTGCTTCAGTCGTGCTCTTTGGTAGATCCGCAAAGGAGTCTGGAGAACTCCATAGTTGATTAAGTAAGGCATACCTCTAATCACCAAACTTTGACTGTAAAAGAAAGGGCTTACCAGCCGTTATCTGTCCAGCCTGTCGGAGCTCCTCACGAGCCCCATGGGATTTGGGCATCGCCTCTTGGGCGTCCTGAAGGGCCTTGGCAAGTTCAGCCGCCTTCTTTTTATTGCCCTCCTCGAGGAGCTCGCACTTGCGAGTTGCGTCCTTGAGCTCTTGGTCAATCTTGGATACGCGCTCCTCGAACTGGCGCCGTGTGGCCTGTTCATCCTTCAAATCAGCAGCTGCTTTCTCAGCGGCTGCATTGCTCACCCTTTCTCGCTCCATTGCATGGGAAAGGTTACTCCTGAGGGTCTCAACCTCAGCAGCGCCATCTACAATTATGCATATAGTAGCGCGTGAGCCTCACTTAAGCAATCGCAAACTAATTCAATGGAATATGGAGCACTCGAAGCATGCCTTGCGCTTCGTCAAGCCTCTTGTTAATCCGGATATTGTCCTCATCGACCAGCTGCAGTTTCTGCTTCAGTTCAAAAACTTCGGTAGCCTGAGCGGTCACTGATAACAATTAAGCCTGATGGTTATCAAAAAGGGTAACTATGTTATTCACTGCGGATAATTATAGACCCTCTGTTCGCCCTACTTCATTGTCCAGATAGAGTCTCAGGGGCTACTATCTATATATGGATAGATTTTTAAGGAAAGCGGCTAAAAAACATTACATTGCATACCTCGAAGCCTGTTAGTAGGCACGTGAAGGCTTCATCCAGTCCGCTCTTAGTCGACTGAACTTTTTCAACCATCGTACACATTAAGGTACAGTTCTCCTCTAAGACGGATGCACCTTGTAGTGCATCCATTAGCTTGTTCGACGCCTCTATATTGGTAGAGGTCGCCGTTCCCCCCTCCTGCATAGGGGGCTGCTGATCCGATTCCGAGACCATATGGGTCTCTGGAACAGTATCCGGCTGAGGGTTCGATGACCCAGGATCCCCATGGCCGGTCTCCATAGGGGTTGCGCCCCCCAATGTCCTCGGCAGCCTCCGGTGCCGCATTGGTCCTTTCCCGTACTTCTCTGGAGCCTCGAGAAATCCTTTGGGACGACACCTCCGGATCGTCCGCCATAGGAGGTGAGGAAGCTCGTGGAGGCGTCTCGCTCTCCATCTTGTTCGGCGAAAGATCCCCCGATGACGACGATTTTTAAGGGATGTCACGGGTCGGACTGTGATATGAAATTTGATATTATTCTTGCAATCTATAAATAATTAGACATATATAAGACATCTTAGGAAACTCACAATTCGGCAAGGGGCTTGGTGCGGGGGCGGTGCTTGGGAACGGCTTCTGTGCCCGAATCCGAGTTATCGGAGAGGGATACCCTTTCCCACTTGAATAAGCCCTCCTCCGGATGTATGGAGGCCGCTCTCTTTTTCCCCTTGGGAGGAGGGTTCTCTACTTCCTCCTCCTCCTCCTCGTCATCTTCTTCGTCTTCCTCGCCGGAGGAAGCAGCTTCATTTTCTCCGAACATGGCACCCGAAGTCTCTTCGGGATGGAGGTCGCCTTGGGCCTCCTTGGTCTTCTTCTTCTTCTTGTCCTTATTTGCCAGTGCCGGGACCAGCATCTTCATTAACAGAGGATCGGCTGGGTTTTCGGGGAGCAGGGCCGGACACTTAATCTGCTCGGCCTTCTTTATCTAGTCCTGTTTAGGAGATGGAATTTTCAGGACCCCTTCTTAAGATTGACAAGATAAGTAGTGTTTGGCAATATGATACTTACTGGGGATGCCAGATTGTTGCAGTCGAGGCCAGTGTCGTCGGACGTCCGTGGCCACGTCTTCTGATTCTTAAAAAGCAGCTTCTAGATCTTTTTGTGTGTCGTGCCATAGAAGTGCTGCAGAGTCCGTGGCCCCTCCGGATTGAACTCCCACATTTTGAGAGGGCATCGTTGGCAAGGGAGAGCTCGGCGGATGAGCATCACCTAAATCACATCAGCAAGAGTGATGTCCTTGTTTATCATGCTCTTGACATGCTTCTGCAGCGATGACACATCATCCGGGACCCCCAATCTAGGCCCTTGTTGGTCCAGGATGCGAGCCGCCGTGGAGGTCCAGATCTGAAGGCAGGTGCAGCAGCCCATTTGGTGCCGCAGGGTTCGGTGACATAGAACCACTCCTGCTGCCACACTTTGACAGTATCCACAAATCTTCCTTTTGGCCAAGAAACACGGTTGAGCTTGCTCACCATGGCGCCACCGCACTCAGTGTGTTAGCCTTCAACCACCTTCGGCTTCCATTGAATACTTTGAGCCATAGGCCAAAGTGTGGAGGGACGCGGAGAAATGTAACACACATGATGATAAACACCGAGATGTGGAGGAAGGAATTCGGGGCCAGATCGTGGAAATCCAGCCCGTAATAGTACATGAGACCTCGGACAAAGGGGTGAAGGGCGAACCCGAGTCCTTGTAGGAAATGAGGAATAAAAACCACCATTTCGCTGGGCTTTGGGGTGGGGATGATCTGCCCTCGGGTTGGAAGCCTGTGTTTGATCTCCACCGTCAGGTACCTCGCCTCCCGCAGGTCCTAGATGTTCTTCTCCGTTATGGAGGAGGCCATCCACTTTCCCTAAAAGCCAGATCCGTCCATTGCTGGAGAAGATGGGGCGGAAAGAAAGTTTGGGACTTGGGCGCTGGAGCTTAGGGGGGGGGGATTGAAAGGCAGAGGAAGGAGAAGGCATGAGGTGAACAGATGGGTCTTTTGTCCTCTTATAGAGGCAGCGAATATCAAGCGCCCCCTCATAAGCCTTAAATCTCACATGCTCCCAAGGGGACGTGTGAACGGCACGGTTGGATTACCCAAAGAAACCTATTGATGAGAATCACGTAATAAGGGGACACGATCTCTGCTTTGACAAGATGTGTCATTGGCCGTACCTCGAAATGTGAAACGAGGCTATAAAATGGTTCAGAATAATAATATTGCCAGAACATAACGTCTTGCTGAAAAATTGTCCCGTGGACGTGACTTATTTTAAGTATTGTTGCTTTTTACATCTTAGGGTTGTACGCGTTAAGCAAGGCCGGACACGGCTCTTGTGTGCGGAAAACTATGTTGGGGTATTCGGAAAGGGGAACCTGCCTGGCAATGCCGAAGACAATCTGCGCGCTGGATACATCGTCATTGAAGCCTAGTTCAGGGGCTACTGAGGGAGTCCTGGACTAAGGGGTCCTTGAGCATCCAGGCTATGTGATATGGGTCGGACTAATGGGCCATGAAGATACGAGATAGAAGAACCTTCCCCGTGTCCGGATGGGACTCACCTTTGCGTGGATGGCAAGCTTGGTGTTCGGATCATGTACATTCCATTCTCTGTAACCGACTCTGTACAACCCTAGATCCCTCCAGTGTGTACATAAACCGGAGGGTTTAGTCCGTAGGGCAAGATCACAATCATACAGGCTAGACATCTAGGGTTTATCCATTACGATCTCGAGGTAGATCAACTCTTGTAACCCATATATTCATCAAAGTCAATCAAGTTGGAAGTAGCGTATTACCTCCATTAAGTGGGCCCAAACCTGGATAAACATCGTGTCCCTTGCCTCCTTGTTACCTTCGATCCTTAGAGGAACAGTTTGGGACCCCCTACCCGAGATCTACCGGTTTTGACACTGACAATCACCCTTTCCTCTTCAAGGTAAAAACAAAACAAGCTCAAGAAGTAGCAGTACTCTACATGTAAATTGAGTGGCCATTAATTTTTGTCACGCACGGCTGGATAACAATATGGAGCGCCTTCAGTAATTTTGAAAATAAAATCTTGTGATTTATGCACGTATCTTTGGGCATCAGTTATTCAGGGTATTAATTTTGTTGTTTTTTAAATTACACCTCGTGTGGTGCAGATGGAACAATCTGAATGGATGAAGGATTGGAGAAGCTCAGATTTTATCAGTGGCTTGACAGAGTCCATCAATTTGGCTGAAAGGATAAAGTAGAGAGTTGGTAATGAGGATTACATCCTGTATCCATGCAGTTGTTGTGCCAATACAGAGTCACATGAAGTTACAGATGTCGACTTCCACTTACTCACTCGGGGATTCATGGATGGATATACACGTTGGACTAGACACAGTGAAGATCCAGTCATGGATGAATATACCCAGGGCTATGTGATTACAAACCCTGATCAAAGTCACAAGGATGAATCGAACATCGGGGTTGAGCGTCAAGCTACCAATGAAACACCGGAAAGCCAAAAAAAACCATTGGAAAACCAAGACGCCGACACAGACAATGATGACAACCTTGATATGCCAGATTTTGCTGCTATGAACGCAGATTTCCAGGGCCCCAAAAAGGATATGGTTGGGTACAAGGATCTGCCATCCATTAATGTGGACTCCATGAAAGATTTGTATCTAGGTTGCAAAAGAAATATTCCAAGTTGAGAGCCACACCAGCTCTTCTCAAATTTAAAGCAGCAAACGGTCTATCAAACAAGGGCTTCACATAGTTGTTAGGTCGTTTCAAAGAAATTCTTCCAGAAGATAATGTGCTCCCCAAAAGCATGAACGAAGCAAGGGAAATTGTTTGCCCATTGCAACTTGAAGTACAGAAGATACACGCTTGTGTGAATTATTGTATATTGTACCGTGGTGAGTACAAAGATTTGTGTGCATGTCCCACATTCAAGCATGCATGATACAAGCACTGGAGAGCAAAGTACACATACAAATTGGACGATGAGATCAAGACAGGAATCCCGTTCAAGGTTGTTCGGTACTTGCCTTTAATTCCAAGGTTGAGGCATTTGTTTGCAAACCCTAGAGAGGCAAAGAGGTTGTGGTGGCATCATGATGAGTAAATTGTGGATAAATATATGAGGCACCTGAAAGATGGGTGCAGCGGGATTAATCGACAACAAGTTTGAAGACTTTTCTAAGGATCCTAGAAGTATAAGGCTCAGGGGGTGTACTGACAGGATGAATCCTTTTGGCGATATGAGCACCAAACACAACACATGGCTGGTGCTTCTATGCATATATAACCTTGCTCCTTGGTTGTGTATGAAGAAAAAAATACATCACGATGTCAATGATTATCCAAGGCCCGAAGCAACCTGGAAATGACATCGATGTTTACTTTCACCTACTCATAGAAGAACTGCTGACATTGTGGGTAAAAGAGCCTATTGTAAAATGTTATGATTCTTACAAAAAGGAGTTTTTTGATCAACATGTGATGCTGCTGCACACCATTCAAGATATGTCGACAATATGCAATACATCGGGGCAGAAAACAAGGGGATATGTTGGGTGTGTCACATGCATGGGTAGGACAACAAGCAGATTTCTTCCCAACTCGCACAAAACCTTGTGTGTCATCGTAGGTTCTTACGGAAAGATCACCCATACCGATAGATGAAAGATGAATTTGATGGTATGATAGAGGTAGGTTGGGGCCCAAGGCTTTATCCGGGGAGTTGGTCCACAACATGGCTAAACAAATTAATGTTGTGCTTGGCAAGAACCATGCTTTCATGGTGAAACAAACACCCATGGATCATGTGTTTAAGAAGAAATCACCATTCAGGAAATTACCTTATTGGGAGATTCTACGTGTGCGTCACTGCAACGATGTCATGCATGTATAGAAGAACATATGTGAAAGCATCCTTGGTACGCTGCTCAAGATTAAAGTTAAAACAAAGGATGGTGATGGTGCACGACTCGATATGCTTGATGATCAACCCAAATGCAAGAATGAAGCAGAAGATGGTAACAAATTCCTCCATGCTCACTAGAGTTACAATTTCAATATGAAAGAAGCAAAAGAGTTCTTCAACCATTTGTTGTCAGTTAAGGCACCCTCTTCCTACTCCGCAAACATCAGAAGTCTCGTGGATGTGAGCTCGGGTAAAATGAAGTTGGCACACATGAAGTCACATGATTGCCACGTAATGTTGACACAAATCCTCCCGGTGGCCATCAGGAATCTCATGGACACAGATATAAGAAGCACACTCATTGATCTTTGTGATTTCTTCAACAAACTATGGCGAAAAGTGGTAGATCCTGAAGAGCTAGATTTCATGCAAGAGGATATTGCAAGAATATTGTCCAGCCTATAGAGGTTTTTCCCACTGTCATTCTTTGATGTCATGGTCCATCTCACTGTGAACCTTGTCGATGAGATAAAGTATTATGGTCATGTGTTTCTTTGCAACATGTATCCCTTCGAGCGGTTCATGGGAATATTAAAGTGCTATTGTCAGAACCGAAGCCATCGAGAGGCAAGCATCCTACAAGGTTATACCGCGGAGGAGGTGGCTGAGTTTTGCACTCAATACATGAAACAAAGACCTATAGGTGTACCCCTCTCTCGCCACGAGGGAAGGATGAACGGTAAGCCGGTCCTTGCTAGTACGCAAAAGGCTGCACCCACAGATTTGGCCGACAAAGCCCATTTGACAGTACTGCTTAATAGCCGAGTTCTCGAGGCTTATGCTGATGAACGCTTGGAGGAGATACGCTGAAGCTTATTACCAATGGTGCATCCATTAGATGTCGAGATGAAGGTGCACAATAAGGACTATGCTAGATGGTTGAACGATCATTTGGCACACGGTTCCATGGATGACATTGCTATGTGGTACCAAGTGTATGACGTAAATGGCTACATGTTCTACAGTGAGGAACATGATGAGAATACCTCATATCAGAACAGCTCTGTTCAAATAGAATGCATGATGGTAGAAGAAACTGATAAAAGGGTATACTATGGAACCATCAAAGATATTTGGGAGCTTAACTATGCACTAGTGCAGAAAATTCTAGCTATGGTGTGCCAAAAACAGCCTTGCTGGCGTAGGAACCCCACGCCACCAATATGGCGCCAGTGTTAAAAAATAGTGGTGGCGCTGGAGCCTACATCAACACTATCCTGCCTACTAATGGCATTGGGTTTAACCACACGACAACATTATCAACAATAGCTATGTCGTGTGACACAGTGCAATGACAGTAATAAGATAAATCTTCTCCAGCGTCGCGCATTGTTCGACGCTAATACTAGGTTTCTGAAAGCTGTAAAAAATGCTACGACGGCAGCAGAAAATCGCTGCCATGGCAGCGTCATTTATTACGAATTTATATAAACACGTTTTTGTCCGATTTCGACAAGATATTTGCATTAATATATACACACACATCGTTTATTCACATGCATACATATATTAACAACACACTATATAGGTAGTCCCATATATCGATCATGATCACTAATTCGCTAAACTAAAGCATGTGTGCATATTACGTCTTATTCATTCAACCATCATTACTACTAACACGATACTCCTCTCTTTTAGGGAAATTTTGAAGAATAGGAAACCCTTGACCTCCAGTCTAGGACTCACAGTCTCTTAGTAGTTGGCTCCATTCATTAATTTCGAGCCGTGCATCTCGTCGTGGTAGTCATCCATCACATGAGGCACAACATATCTAGGGAGCACTTGTTCTTGAAATTGATAGTAACATAGTAAGCAATATATATAGTAACATATACATACTATGAGTTCAAAGAAGAATGTGTATATGAAAGCGATCAAAGTCATACCATGCATTTTCAAGAAGTGTTGTTCTTGTTCAATGTGTGCACTAGTGGCAGCGCGATATATATGGTGCATCATTATATTTGGACCAGCTCCATAAGTGCTCTTAAGCATCTCAATATGGAGGAAAAACTTGTCTTGTACAAAAGGTCTTGAAGCGTGAGGGAGAAGCCATTATTGTTGTCAACTTGAGGATCATCGCACATTCCCCTGGTGTTGCAACAGTAGGGGCACTCTTCCATTTTGGACTGCATTCATCTAATTAAAATCAACATAAAAATCGGCATGAGCTTTGCTAAAAACTGGACATATGTATTGAGTGCCAGAAATTTGACGAAACGGAACTAAATAGCGCCAGAACATTGGCAACTCTATAGACATTCCCTGCAAAAATGAAACATAGCGTGAGAGACTTTCCGAGAGCAACGTGTAATATCACATATATGTAAAACTAGCACACACCAAAAAAGTCGATCAATTCATAGTTATCGGATATATATAAATACACATTAAACACATTTGCACACATGTAATACATTTCATCAATTCAAAAGTACACATAATGTGTGCATTCTATCACAATAATATGAACACTAGAACAAATCTACATGAAAATAAATTGGTAGAGGGAGGTCTTATACCGTCCGGACCAAGAGGGACGCCAGCGGAGGAGGCCGGACATGATGAGTTGTGCAACGGAACGGCGGGGCGGTGGGGGGGGGGGACTGGGCGGTGGTGGCGGGACCGCGTTGGCACGGCGGGGTGGGGCGGGCAGCCGGTGACATGGTGGAGGGCAAGGCGGGGGCAAGGGTGGAGGGCAGGGCGAGTGGCGGGAACGGTGGCCGGTGGCGGCGGGACAGTGTTGGCACGGCGGGGTGGGGCGGGCAGCTAGTGGCACGGTGGAGGGCAAGGCGGGGGCAAGGGCGGGGGGCAGGGCGGGGTGACGGGAATGGTGGCCAGTGGCAAGGCGGGGGGATACGGCGGATGGTAGGGCAGGGGCAAGGGCGGCGGTGCGAGATGGGGGGAGAATGTGAAAACAAGGTCATTTTCACTCTCATGGGGTAATGAAGCCTAGCTAGCTGTTCATTGTTAGTGCTGGCACAGGTGACATTGCCAACACCAGAACTAGATTTCTAAAATAGGGTCAGACACATATTCGTGGATGGCATTTTGAGCAATGACATGCATAATACAGATATTTACAATGACATAAATTCTTCTCATGGTTCAGAGTACAAATATGATACGGTTAATTTAGGGTACGTACGCGTACGTACACGGTACACATAGAAAAAATGTACACAAATGAATCATGCAGTACAACGTCATTTGACAACCCTCTTAACGATGGTTTGGGTCTTCTTAATCTTGCTTGAGTACTTACAACCAGCTTTATGACTCTTTCCCAGGTAGGGATGTCCTGTCGCAGGTAAGGTAGTTCTACACATTCTAGTGGTGTAGTCTTGCTCTTCATACATCTCATCTTCTATTGGGCCCACACCAAATTGATCATAGTCATCCTTGTTGGCGACTTCGTCCATCCCGACGATGCTCCTTTTGCCTCTCCGGACGACAACGCGACTCGGCTTTGAAGGATCTGTTAATTAGAAGCATTACGCCACGTCCTTAGCGAATACCCAAGGCTCGGATTTGGCAGTGATTCCTTTTATTCTTTTTGCACCAGCAGGTTGTGCTTTCGGCAGCGACATGGTAATGGAACCTCGTTCTTCATGCTCGACATTCCTCACCCATCTGACCCTGAACAATGGCACCATGTAATCTTCGCCGTACTCAAGTTCCCATATCTCTTCGATCCTACCGTAGTATCTATTACTCTCATTCTCGGTCAAGTGCAGCATCATCACACCCGAGTTCTGGTAATCATAGTTTTTGTCCTTTGCCTCAGTAGGGAATGTGTATCCATTTATATCATATGATTGGTATGTGGCGAAAGTGCAAGCGGGGCGTATTGCTAATGCATAGATGAGATTTGCATTGGCTATACCAGTTGGCAGTGGTTTGTCCCGAATTCACTCTTTGAACCAGGAAGCAAATTTGGAGTTGTGCTCTCTAATGATCTGAGCCTCAGTCCTCTACCTCCCTTCCATTCCATGTTCTCTTCTTAAGGTCTCCTTGTGAGTTTGCAGCTAAGGACTGATTATATAAGTGTGTTGTAACACTACTATGTGCGCTCTTTCGAAGTCGTCTCGGCGGTTTTTGATATCCACATTTAAATCATGCTTCAGCTGTGAGTGACCCACTCCTTCGATCCTATCAGCATGTTACTTCAAGGGCAAACCAAGAGATTGATCATCATTTATGACATTCTTGAAAAATGATATACACTCCTCGATTAGATAGGCCTGGACGATGCTTCCATCAGGACGGGCTTTGTTGCGAACGTATCCCTTCATAGTTCCATTCATCCATTCAAAAGAGAACATGGTATGCAAGAATGTCAGTCCAAGGTCTTTCACCTCCGCAACAATATGAACTAGTAGATGTACCATGACATCAAAGAATGATGGTGGGAAATATATCTCAAGTTCACATAGTATTGAAATGATCTCCTCTTGTATTTGTGTCAGATGCCACACACTGATCGACTTTTGATACATGGAGTCGAAAAAGTTGCATAAGTCAATGAGTGTGTTGCGGACGTGATCGTCCATTATGCCTCTCAAAGCTTCCGGAAGTAATTGTGTCATCATCACATGACAGTCATGCGACTTCATGTTGCTAAACCTTTGGGTTTTCGAGTCAAGATACCTGCGTATGAGTCCCGAGTAGCTGGAAGGAACTTTCATGTCATCGAGGCATTAGAAAACTTGAGAAAGCTCATCCTCGTCGAGAGTGAAGCAAGGTGGGGTCAATAATCATCTTCGGTTTTGGAAACAGTTTTGCCCTGGGCTGACTCGTTAGCTTTGCCTTTTTTCCCTTCACCTTGTCCTTGGTTGTAATGGACGTTGAGGGTTGAAGCTCTTCCCTAATACCGATATCTTTCAAGTCTTGTCTAGCCCTCGGACTATCTTTACTCTTTTCTGGCATGTCAAACAGTGTGCCAAGCAAACTCTCGCACACATTTTTTTGTGATATGCATCATATCAAGAGAATGAGGCGTATTGAGTAGTTTCCAATACTCCAAGCCCCAGAAAATCCATACTTTTGGCAGTGTTTTCTCAAAGGACTTCTTTATTTCCTTTCCTACCTTAGGGCAATCTTCCCAATTCATTACCATTTGCATGATTTCTGCTCCAGGCTCTTACAAGGTGGCCCTCGGGTCTCATCAGTGTTGTCGAACAGATCTCCATGAGTTCTCCACTCATCATCTTTGTGAAGCCACCTTCTATGGCCCATGAACACTGTTTTGCTACTTCCCTTTTTTGATAGCTGCCGAAAAGATGTCTCATCCATACATTTAACACAGCCACAGTGTCCATGGCACGCGTGTCCGGAAATATATCCATAACCCAGATAGTCATGAACGATCGTGAGCAATGCTGCTCTCATGTGAAAGTAATTTCCTATGCTAGCATCCCAGCTTTTGACCCCTTTGGGCGTCCATAATATTTCTAACTCCTTCAATAGGTCAAGATATGTGTTGATATCATTGCCAGGTTGGGTTGGCCCTTGAATTAGCATAACCATGTGTATGCACTTTTGTTTCATGTAGAGCCAGGACGGGAGGTTGTACAACCATACAAATCCAGGCCATGTACTATGTGTGCTACTCTTGTTGCCAAATGGATTTAGTCCATCACTACTGACACCCAACCTACGGTTTCTTGCTTTAGCTACGAATTCTAGTTCTAAATTGTCCAGTTCTTTCCACTGACAACCATCTGCAATATATATCAGAATCCGATCACTTTTAGACTTTCTTGTCTTGTGCCAAGTCATGTTCTTTGCTTCCTTCGGGTCAGTGAAATATCGCTGCAAGAGAGGAATCAACAGATGGTACCATACAACCTTTTGACGTTCCTTCTTTCCAGGCTTGTATCGAGGTTCGTTGCAAGTTGTACACTCAGTTCTGTTCTCATGCTCATTCCTACATAAGATGCAATCATTTATGCATGTGTGATATCTTACATGCGGCAAATCAAGCGGACACATGATCTTCTTCGCCTCATCTACACTATGAGGCAACAAATCCCCTTCGGAAAAACTTTGTGTAAATTTTCCAATGTAGCATCCAAACTTGCATATGAACTCTTAAATCTTGCCTTGATGTCCAGAAGTTTGAGCGTGACGTGCAAGCAGGTGTGCTCGGGATCGAAACCTTCATACAGTGGAGTTTTCGCGTCTGTTTCTAGTTGTGCCAACTTTAGAGCCTCTTTAATAGCAGCTCTCTTGGTTGTCATCTTCTTCCCAAGCAGACCGTTGACATGGGATCTTGTACCATTGTAGCCAATGACATATCCTATGTGACAGTCTCCCGACCCTCTTCATGTTCGGGTGGCATTTCATCATTTCCTCCTCCATGCGCATGTTCATTGTTCCCTCCTTCTGGCGGCTCTTCTTCATCGCCAAAGTTTTCAGCATCATTGTTTCCTCCTTCATGATCACTAAAATCCTCCTCACCATGCTTTGTCCACCATGTATAACCTTCGACGAAACCGCGACGGTGCAAGTGCGCCAGCACGCTGCCATCGAACGGGTTGTGCAAAACTCCATTTTCGCATGTCGAACATGGACATAATATCTGCACTTCACCCTTTTGTATCATATTTGCCACCGTGAAATTGAGAAGCCCTTCACACTCGGATCCATATTGAATCTTTCGATAGGCGGTGATCAACTAGCGCTGCAAAGGTAAAAGTACTAAAATAATTAGATATATTAGCAATGACAGCATAAAAATTTCGGCATGACCTTTGCTAAAAAAAGGGACATATGAGTGCCAGAAATTTGATGAAACAGAAATGAATCAACGTTTCGTCAAAACATTGGCAACTCTAGCTGTAGACATTCATACAAAATGAAACATCGATATCACACGACACAACAATAATTCACGAGCATTGTGCAATTCTATAGCTAGCAACTAATGACACACACGTACATATCCATCCATATGCGAATTCCTCGGATATATGCACATAAATTAACGAGAAGTTTGGTCTTTTTACCTCATCAAACATGCGGGAGAGGGGTCCAGGGGGGCAGGGGCCGGCCGACCGTTGGAGGCACCATTAATGGAGTGTGGTGAAAATTTAATGCAAGGTGTGTGTGTTTGAGTGGGTGGAGAAGAGAAGTAACAAGCTTAATTAGTGAGTGAGAGTGTGTGAACTAGCATAGATCTAGCTAATTAGCTACGTACCTAATAAATCAAGAGAAAATATTTGGTCTTTTTCTCAAGAAGAAGAGAAGAGAGAGAGGAGGAAGAGGGAATAGGGAGGAGGAAGAAGAAAATATCTATATGTGAAACATGAATAGGGAGGCGACGTAATTACTAGCGTTGACATACTATGGAACGCCATTAGAAACTTTTATATCCCTGACGTTCAGGAAATGCCCACGCCGGTGTTATGTTGGCTAAAAATTTGATGGGCCTGCAAAACCTATTGCTGGCGTCACTTACCAGGATACGCCATAGATATTCCGTTTAGTACCAGCGTAGTGAACTTTTGCTACGCCAGCTCTAACTTGGGATATGGCAGAACGTTGGGACCCACTTATAGCTGCCGTTCCCTATTATTCATACGCTAGCAATAATTGCGTGCCTATGTCGTACGAAATAGCCCGACGCCACTACTATTTTAAAAAAATAGTGTTGGCATTCTTTCAAAATGGTGCGCCATCAACGAATGTTGTGGCTAGAACTTTTTCCACTAGTGATGTGAGAGTTAAGGTGGCATTATTCAGGTGCACATGGATCCCTCTTAGTTAGGTAAATGTTGTGGTTACAGGAAGACATGTGTTAACAAGACAACAATGGCATATCGCACGGACCCGTTCATTCTTGCCAGCGATGCTACCCGGATTTTCTATGTGAAAGACCCCTTGCATAAGAACTGCCATGTAGTGATGCATGGGAAGAGGAGGGTACCGGGTATCGAGGATGTTGCTGATGAGGACGAGTATGGTGAATTTGCTGAGTTGCTAGCCAAGGTAACAAGGACCATCCAAACAGAGAAGTGTAAAATCATCAAAGAACCTGAGTTCATTCGGGGTCAACCTAATGATCCTAGTTCCCCCATGTACATGGGAATTAAGTCGTAACACCAGTTTTTATGCCTATTCTGCAACTTAATTCGTTCAATTTAGAACTGTCGCATGTACTGAATTTGTGAGCTATGCCTGACCTTCTGTTGATGTAAGAATAGTTAATATGTTGACCTTGATATGTTTTCAGCCCAGGCAATGAATTTGAACTATTTATGATTATTATACCCTAGAGGTAGCACACTCAATTGATCTCACTCCAGTATGTATTAACAGAAGATATGCAATCTAGTTTGCGAATAGCACATGGTTCGTTCATGAAAGTCGTGTGCTGACGAAACCGCGTGCGCGATGTGAGTCGTATGTTCTGATTGGCCAGAACCCAAACCCCGCGGATCGTACTCTACATCGTTGGATGCTCCCAGATAGAATGGCAATCCTCATTCCTTTCATTAGCATCGCAGTTGCGGTTGGTATTTAATTTATATGAATAAAATACACGTTAAATTCAAAAAATATAGCAAGCGATACCTGAAATGCGCTAGAAAATCAAACCTGTGGTATAATGGTGATTGCGTACCGTGGAAATTTTTATTAGGCCAAGTGATGAAGTCACCGGCCACTGGAGTTTGAATTGTCACGTCTCCTCTTGGAAACCATGATCCTTCTTGTGATATGCTCCGGTTTCCAATGAGCGACCATCAAAACTTGTGCCAAACTTTACCAATTTTTTCCACGGGGTCATGAGGGCACACCACGGTCACACACCGACCTTCATGATTTTTAGACTCCATCTGAATTTCCTATAATTAAAATACCAACTAGGCCTACGCCGGTGACTGCACCTTGTAGCCGAAATGTTTGAAAATTCTCCCTGCTTTTCGGACAATGGATGAAAACTCACAAAGTGACACACAAATGATTTGTACACCTTCTTTGCTAACACCCACATGTAGTTCTAGTAGGGTTTTTGTCGTGGAATTAACACGTCAGATGTCCTCATGAAAGGACTTAGTCGTGGAGCCATCGCAACGGGTTAGCTTGAAGGGGTTAAACCGGACAAGGGACACGAGAGTTTATACTAGTTCGGCCCCTTCGATGAAGGTAAAAGCCTATGTCTAGTTGTGATGGGATTGATTGGGTTTCGATGACCATGGAGCAAATACGCTTGCCTGAGTCTCGAGTTGTTGTCTGTTGTCCCTGAACTGCCACCGGGTCGTCCCTTTATATACACAGGTTGACGCCCGGCCGGTCTACAGAGTCCCGAGGCCGACTCATACAAGGGTCTGGCTCGAACTCTCCTTTCCTAACTTACAACACAAGTTACATAACGATGGCGGTTTGTTATCATGGGCCCTAATCCGCCACTGGGCTCCGGGCTTCTATGCTTCACAGTAAAAGGCTATCTTCTGAGTCTTCATGGGCTTCAATACGGTTGAGGGTAAACCGGCCCCTCCTGGGCGGTTTATACTCAATAGCTATATCCCCAACATTAGGCCCCAGAGTGATTTGAATTTGTTCATATCAATCTTCAGTACTTTGGAAAAATCCTGTGAGCATCTTCCTTTGGTTCTCGTAAACCGCCATGATGTCTTGTTTTATGAACTTTGTTAAACCGTCGTGACGTCATCCTCTGGATACAGCAATGGATCATCATGACGTCATCTCTGTAAAAAATGAAACAAAAAGATTCCCTTCATAAATGTTGTCCCAGAAATCGAGGCGACAGATGCGCCACTCGCCGCTTTGGACTCCTCGATTTTCGTGTCAGTCTTTATCCATTTTCCTTATAAATAAACCCGAGGGCCCTTTCTTTTCCTCCCCTTCCATTCTTCTTCTTCCTCGCGATGCCCCAGCCCTGAGGCTCCGCCACCGTCCTCGACCTTCGAACGCTGTGTCAACAAAGGCCGCTGCATCAACCTGGTTGTACCAGAGATCTTCGGTGTTCCTCCGCTATCCTACGCATCCGGTAAACTTCTCCCTCATAACCCTAGATCTGCATTTTAGGGCTCCTGTTTTCACATGCGTTCATAGGTGTTCATCCCTAGTTTCTTCGTATTCGCTTCTGCCATAGCTTGTTTGATTCAACCGTAGTATAAATCTCGTGCGGTAATCACTCCGTATCCAGTTTAATACTTAGTAAATCTTCCTTCTTGTACAGAATCCCTTGACTGAATGCACGAATTTCTCTGTTCTATTTACCGCCTTTATAGATCACAGAAAAATTTCTTTACGGAGGCGTGGTTGATCCAAATAAATTTGATCATTGTGTGAAACCTGTTTCTGTCAACACATAGCAGAAAATTTGAATCCTGGCCCTTCTGCCTATGGGCAGTTTAACCTTTGATAGCCAATCTGCCATATATCATTAGCCCTCTCTTTAAACCGCCAACTGAACCTTGCATAACAATTTTCCGGTTTAACACTGAATTGTACACTTTGAACCGTGAAAATTATAAACCGGCATTTATTTTTCCTTTCAGTTCACCACTTCCGGGATGACCAAACAATTCTCTGCTTGCAATTGGGTTCCGTCCCGGATCACGGAAACACAAATCAATGGTTACGTCACCACCGGTGCTTTAGCCTCAAAAAGGGTTCTCCATTGGCGAGTTCCGGAATCGGCATTTCCCCCTGAACCTCAAGAGGGAGAGGTGATTGTATTTATGCAACACTTAGACCGGGGATTCAGCCCGCCTGGATCAAAAAATTCCAGGGATGTCCTCGCAAGCTTCCAACTCCATCCGCAAGATATTGGTCCGAACTCTGTGTCCAATATATGCAACTTTCAAGTATTCTGCGAAGTCTATCTTCAAGAAGAGCCAACCGTGGAGCTGTTCCAGGACTTCTTTCATCTGAACCGCCGTACAGAATTCTCAGACGGTCCCAACACAGAGCTTGGTGGCGTTTCAATTCAGAAAAGGAAAGAAGTTGACTTCCCTCATGCAAAACATCATAGCCATCCTAAAGATTGGAACCAGACCTGGTTTTCCTGCCGGAACACTGCCCCTGATGGAGAGAATCCTTTGCCGGGTTATCGCCCTCACCAGCTTAGAAACGGCCACCCATTACCTTCACGCTTGACCGCTACCGAACGGAAGAACTTTGCACCTCAACTCGCCAAGCTTCGGACTCTGATGGCCAACGGTTTGACTGGCATTGATCTTGTCCGCTGCTGTGTTTCTTGGGGCATTTTGCCTTTAAGCCGCCGCCCCAGATTGATGCATGAATACACTGGCAACGTCAAAGACCCTCAACAATATCAGGAAATAGTAATGACCGATCTTGAAGTTACTGAATCTGTGAAGAAAATGCTTGATGAGCCGATCTCTGCATGCAGCCAAACCGGGTGGCCACCTTTTTGCGTCTCCAATGAACCGCCGGCGATAAAGGTCATCTGAATACTTTACTGATTTGCCTCCGTATTAACTGTGTACTAACCTTTCCTTGTCTTAATTTCAGGCTAACAACTCCTTTTGGAAACGGACTAAACCGGCCCGGGCTCCTCGTGCAAAGAGCAAGGCCACCAAGAAAGCTGCTAAGAAGAAAACCACCGAGTCTTCTGATCCACCAGAAGATAAGGAATCAGATGCAGAGGTAGAATTTGACTCACTTGGTTTCTTTTTCATACATCTTATTGACAATGACTATTCCCAGGATGATGCTGAGGCCAGCCACGCAGACCATGTTGAGGTAATCCTTCTTTCTTCCGATTCAGATCTTGTACCGGTTCAAAGAGTTCGCCGCACAGTCCGGAAAGTAAAACAATCTCACCCCCTTGCTCATTTGGATCCAAAATTTTCTTTGAAGACACGGCAAGTTGAAGAGCGTCTCACAACCCGGCATACTGGTCAACAAATCACTTTGTCCAGTTTAGTCGATACGCCAACCCGGAAGCGTCGTCCAAAGGTGACTTGTTCTCCTAAAAATGTTATCCTTTGAAAGGTTTCTTCCGATGCCCACTCAATCCGTCTGACCCGAATTACCAGGCTTCTTCCAACTCATCTGGCGGTTCATCAACCACTCAGCTGCCTCCGCTCAAGATCGTTGCTGGGAAAGTACATTACTCCTCAACTTGTTTATTCATGTGTCGGTTTATCATATCCTAACCTTTGATGTTGTAGTGCCAAGGCCCGATTAAGCAAGAAAACCAAGACTAGCGACCCTACTGATGATGTTGATCCGGAGAAAACCCCAGAGAATGATGGCGAGACTCCTGAGATTGCCAATGATAGCTCTGGTGCGCAAAACCCAGGCGCTGATGCTAGCCCGCCAGAAGTTGAACCGGATGTACACCTTGATACATCACATCTCCATGCCCCTCCAAGTCCAAGTGTTGATCAGCAGGATTCAACTGCTGATCCACCAAGCCCAGTTAACAGACCGCCGAGCCCTACTGCCAAAGCTCCAAGCCCTGTTAAGAATGTCAATCTATCCAGTACGGGCAAAGATGATGATGTTGTTGTTACTGGCACTGCATATACCGCCCCTGGTAATCCGGTTGCTCTATCAAAGCACTCTGCCAAGGATGAATTCGCTGCTATGGGCAAGGGGAAGGGAAAGACTGATTTGTCAGCCTATGTTGATCTTTCTGCTCAAGACCTTCACTCCGGTTTCTTGAACCGGCTTTACACCAGCCGTGATTATGAAGCCGGTTTAGTAAATCTGATGAAGGAGCGCTATGAGGTAAACAGTTTGATCTTTGCTCTGTACCTTCATTGCATTGTAGCCCCCAAGGGCCGGTTTGTCTTTAGAAAGTCAAACCGGGACTTTGTAAACTCCATATTGTGCTTTGTTAATTATCTTGTGTACTTCGGATCAAACACACATTAGCCCCCAAGTGCCATGATGAAAACTTGTATTAATCTGTGGGACTTCAATAACTAGTAGAAAAAATGATCCGCATTATCCCCCAAGTGCCAAGTGTATAACTGGTTATATGCTTGGGACTTTGACAAAGATATTGACATGCTCTTCTTACTGTGACAGAGTGAGATAAACCAACAAGTCTCTCAAATTGCCGATCTTCAAGAAAATCTGAAAACCCAGCAAGCAGAAACCACCAAGGCCAGGGACGAATTGAAAACCGCCTTGACCACTATGGAACAGCTCAAAGAATGGTTCAAGTCTGAGCAGACCAACTGGGATACCGAAATGGCTGGATTGCTGAAGCGGGAAGAAGACACTGAATCAGCTCTTAAACCGGTGACGGAAGAGCTTACAGGATTAAAGCACCAGGTCAATGCCATGACTTCTGCAATATTTGGTAAGCACTGCTGACCAAAACTTTACGAATAGTCCGCCTTTGAAATTTTGCCGGTTTAACGTGAAATCCTTAAATAGATGCAGGTAGCCGCATTGCTCATCTGGGCTCTGACATGCGGAAGAAGCTAAAGGCCGCCTATACACTGATTGAACAGTTGTATACCAGCGTCCAACGGGTTATCTGCGCAACTTTTTATGACAATGCAGCTCCAACACTGATCAAGGACACGCTGGACCGGTTATCTATGATGCCAGCACAGATAGAGGAGTTGAAGCGATCCGCTGCCAGGGCTGGCACTTTGTTAGCACTTACTCAAGCCAAGGCATGGATAGCTGATCTTGATCCGGCTGATATAGCCAAGGGCTTCCCCAGTGAACAAGAAAATGGTGAAGTGTTTGATAACGACGCCCTCAAACGTGTGACAAGGGAGATGCGTCCTCTGGCGAGTCAGTTGGCAGAAGAAGCTAACCTGACGGTTCATCAATCCTTTTATGATGCTGACAACAAACGGGTTGAGGCTGTTATTCCAGAAGTGCAAAATCTTGTTCCGCCAATCCGTACGCATACTTACGCCCCTGATGTTGATCCGACTGAGGTTATAAGTGAAGAGGTTGTGTTTCAGGCCTTAACCCGGATTGACTGGACCACCAATGATTTTCAGCCATTGGATGGGGAGGAGGAGGCTGAACCGATGCCAGACGACCCATCTACTTCACATCAACCTGGCAATGAAGCTTGATCCGGCAATCCGGTTGATATGTCAGAAACTGTCCGTTTTAAAACAATTACATATTTTGGGCTTCTAAGTACCTTGTAATAGGGTAGCAAAAAATATTTTGATCTGCTGCCATCGTGTAGAAGATACTTTATGTGATCCGCCATGATAATTTCAATGTTGGTTCCTGTATCATAATATGCAATCCCTATGTCTGCACAAAAAGAAATTGCCCTGGCGGTTTACCGCCAGACGGGTCATAATGCCCAAGATAACCCCTGATTGATAATCAAACCATAAAAATATGAAATGATTCATACCTGTGATGTAATATCACTGTAGTTGGCTGATCAACTTTGATTGTAATAAGGGTGAAAACCCAAATCTGTAATTCTTGTATAACTCCATCATGTACTGATGTTGTATAATAAGTCATACCGGGTGATGATAAACATCAGATGATCAAAGCTGGCGATAGGTAGTCAAAGCCAGGCCGGGTTAACGAACTCCGGTTTAATAATAAGGTCTGTCAACGTGGAGTTGAAAACCAAGCCGGTTTAAGGAATACCGGGTTAATAAGATGACTGACCAGGTCAAGAAAATCGGTTAACATAAAATTTATCAATAAAAAGGTGATAAACGCAAATAAAACCTTGTAGTCGAGGCTTTTTGAGGGCTGCCAGGCCCAAATTCGAGGCTTTTTGTGGGCTGCCAGGCCGCTGAGTTGAACCATTTAACAAAGCCTTTTAAGATGGACCTCCAACTAACCAATCACCATTTTAACTTTGACAAGTGCAGGGTCTCAATGAGAGTAACTGTCAAACGTTCGAAGGGCCGTGCCAGGATGACCTGGATAGGAGTGTCTTACTTGATGAAGGCAGGTTAACCCGGGGTTTTAGGTAAATATACCAGGCTTCCCAGCCGTGGGTCGATACCCAGCTACAAGGGTCCATTCAAACTCCTTGGTATTTGACACAAGGAGCCCCCAAGTAACATGATGAGTTGTGCTCATTGGGTGCCTATGTTTGAGTTGTGCATAGCAGCTAGACTCTCTTTGGCCCCTTGGGTGTAAAGCTCCCAAGCTATGTTGTGGCGTGATAGCCGGTTTGACAGGTAGTACTCCGCTATGTCAGCTGAAGCTCCCATGTGACTCAAAGGATATTTGAGAAAAACAGCAGAGGCCCTTCTTAGAGAAAGGATGCTAGTTTATTTATTGATCATAATATATACATTGTCGGAATATGTACATAAGAAGAGCCTATGGCTCAAGTGTAGTAAGGCCGGAGGAGAGCTATGTTCCACGGCCGCCGGGTCTCCTCCTCAGAGTTGCGTGAGTTGTCTCGAACGTCAATGAGGTAGTATGATCCGTTGTGCAGATTTTTGCTGACCACAAAGGGTCCTTCCCAAGGCGGGCTTAACTTGTGCATGTCGGTCTGATCCTGGATGAGCCGGAGCACCAAGTCACCTTCTTGAAAGGTTCTTGTCCTAACCCGACGGCTGTGATAACGTCGTAGGTCTTGTTGATAAACCGCCGATCGAGCCAGAGCCATATCCCGTTTCTCATCTAACAGGTCCAGCGCCTCTTGGCGGGCTTGCTCATTGTCCGCTTCAACATAATTAGCAACCCGGGGTGAGTCATGATGTATATCACTTGGTAGAACTGCCTCTGCCCCGTATACCATGAAGAAAGTTGTGTAACCTGTTGATCGATTAGGGGTGGTGTTGATACTCCATAATACAGAAGGTAATTCTTCCACCCATCAACCCGGCGTCCGCTTCAAGGGAATCATGAGCCGGGGTTTAAGACCCTTCAAAATTTCTTGATTGGCTCGCTCCGCTTGACCGTTGGATTGAGGGTGCGCCACAGATGCTAAGTCAAGCCGGATGTGCTCTCTCTGACAGAAATCCTCCATCTCACCTTTGGAAAGGTTTGTACCATTATCCGTGATAATATTGTGTGGAAAGCCAAAGCGGAAGATAATCTTTTTGAGAAACTGAACCGCCGTAGCCGCATCACACTTGCTGATAGGCTCCGCTTTAACCCACTTGGTGAATTTATCAACTGCCACCAACAGGTGGGTCTTCTTGTCCTGGGAACGCTTAAAGGGCCCCACCATATCAAGCCCCCAAGTAGCAAACGACCAGGTGATAGGAATCATCCGTAGTTCTTGAGCCGGAACATGAGCTCTGCGTGAAATTTGTTGACAAGCATCACATCGCTTTACCAGATCCTCCGCATCAGCATGAGCTGTCAACCAGTAAAACCCATGACGAAAAGCTTTTGCAACCAAGGACTTTGAACCGGCATGATGACCACAATCCCCTTCATGAATTTCCCATAGGATCTCTTGGCCTTCTTCCGGAGAAACACAACGCTGAAATACGCCTGAAACGCTATAGCGGTGTAACTCGCCATTGTGAATAACCATGGACTTGGATCGCCGGACTATCTGTCGAGCCAGGACTTCATCATCTGGTAACTCACCCCGGTTCATATACGCCAGATATGGAACCGTCCAGTCCGGTACAATGTGTAAAGAGGCCACCAACTGAGCCTCTGGATCAGGAACAACCAAATCCTCTTATGTAGGCAATTTAACAGACTGGTTATGCAAGATATCTAAAAAGGTATTAGGAGGTACCGGTTTACGCTGAGATCCAAGCCGGCTCAAAGCGTCTGCTGCTTCATTTTTGCGACGATCGATATGCTCAACCTGATACCCTTTGAAGTGACCCGCCACAATATCCACCTCACGTCTGTAAGCCGCCATGAGTGGATCCTTAGAATCCCAAGTACCAGAAACTTGCTGAGCCACCAGATCAGAATCTCCGAAACAACGAACTCGACTTAAGTTCATCTCTTTGGCCACACGGAGACCATGGAGTAAAGCTTCATACTCAGCTGCATTGTTAGTATAGGGAAACATCAAGCGGAGGACATAGCAAATTTTATCACCTCGAGGGGAAGTGAGAACAACTCCAGCCCCTGTCGTGGATTTGTCACGGCAGATGTCCTCTTGCAAGGACTTAGTCATGAGGCCAACGCATCTATGCGGTAGCTTGAAGGGGTTGGTCGGAATCAAGAGACGCGAGGCGGACCAACACACAAGACAAGGATTTAGACAACTTCGGGCCCCGGGAAACATCATCCGGTAACAACCCTACATGTTGTTTGTGGCTAGGTCTCATTATGCTCATCAGAGAGTCGCTGTAAGCCGGCTCTCCTCTTTGTGTCTAGCCCTACATATTGTTTCTTGTTACTTGTCCCTCTTTGGGGTGCCCTGCCCCTCTTTATATAAGTTAGAGGGGCGGGTTACATGTGGAGTCCAAATATGATTAGGACTAGCCTATCTTCTACTACAAGCCGGATACAAGTCTGGGTCTTGATTCCTTGTAAGGAAGATATTCCTCACGCCTTTCCTCTTAAGCCGGCCTACCATAACGTAAGCCGGCCTTCCGGTCCTTCAGCTCCTGGGCCCCTAGGTCTTGTCGCTCCTCTGATCCGCTTGTCAGGTCACCCATAAGTCGCTAGGATCGGGCGGGTCACTTAGTGTGTCGTCCAGCCAGGGCGGGTCATTAGTGAGTCGCCAAGTCCGGTCGGGTTATACTTCCGGCCGGGTTACACCGCGGGGTATATCCCTGACATTAGCCCCCAAGTTTGGCTTGGATTTATCCATGGTAAACTTATGCTGCAAAATAAACACAAGAACAAATTTGATAGGTTGTGCTCCGGGTTAGTAATTCTTGTAAACCGGCACCTGAACATCCTTAAGTCCTTGTCATTTCCTTCTTCTAGAAAATCCGGATCGATAGACCAGCTTCACAATCAATTTGCTTGTAGAAGAAACATAGTAAACAAATAATCCATTTGAGTCGGCTTCCAAAGCGCCGGCTTAAAAAATATAAGTCTTGAAATACTCATCTGATTTTCAACCGGCTTAAAGATGTAGATGTTGCCAAGTTATAATTTCCAAAATCTCCGGGTTATGAAAGACTGATGATGTCGAGTCATAATTGTTGTTGACACCATGTCATGTAATTGATCTACCTGATTTACTCAAAGCTGAGAATTTGAAGATGTTCCTTCTTTATATGCATAATACCTGTAGCCCCCAAGTCTTAAGAGGAGAACATAGTGATAACTTAAGACTTGCTTCAATATAAGTGTTGCAACCTTGAAGAAATCCGGGTTATTCATCTCAATCATTAGTCATAAACTGAATATTCCACATATGTAGCCCCCAAGTGCTGGGTTGTCATGCTTGCAGAAACCTGGGACTTGTAATTGCCTTATGCTCATAAAAACTTCAACCAGTGTAGCCCCCAAGGGCCGGGTCATTATGCAATAATGAGCAGGGACTTCATAAATATGATCATGTAGACTTGAACAACAACATGTAGTCCTCAAGGGCCGGCTTAGTAAGATAATATTGAGCTGGGACTTTATATATACTTCATTGAAAATAATATCGTATGATGTAACCCTCACCATGGGGCTCGAATCCACGTCCATAAGGTTAAGAGCTTTGTACTCTACCAACTGAGTAGTGGACCTTTCAATATAATGGATTAAGACTTGTGTACCATGAATTGTTGACAGGAGCAATTGGTAGCCCCCAAGGGCCATCTCATTACGATGTGATGACTCGGGTCTTCAATGAGGTGAGCAAAAATGACTTTGCATTAGCCCCCAAGTGTCATGGTGCATGCTTGCAGTGACATGAGACTTGCATATTTGATATAACCTCAATTTGAATAATGTAGCCCCCAAGTGCCTGGTTGTAAGCCTGCAGCAACTCGGGACTATTCCTTCCATTGTAGAATAAATCATATCCATTAATAAAATAATAGCCATTGCGCTGAAGCGACTTTGAAGACCTCCATCATAATATTGGCTATTGATAACCATAATAAGAATCCAGCCATGTTGGCTATTAAGGATATGAAAACCTCAATCATTCAATATCATCATGAAAATCCAGCCAGTTTAAATAACTGGCGGCTCTTGGCCGATGACGACTTAATGCGCATTCATTGTAAGCCGGAATTTTTGTAACCCGATGGTCTATAGCCCTTGAGAAAATCAATAATTGATAACCCTTTTGAGACACCAATTTCAGTGATGAGCTTGGACTGAAGCATTTATACAAGTCATAGTTCTGCAAATCCTGCACAGAGTTTAAACAACATACGCCCTGACGACTTAATGTCAAAAGCCAGGGCGGGTAACCACCCAAATGTAGTCTTATCCTGCACACAAGTAGATCACAACATCCCTATGATCCTTTTAATGATACCGCCGGTTTATGTGACCCGGACAGTGAAGTTGATAACTCAACTCTGTAAGAGCCGGCACATATGATGTTTGTTATGTGATGACAACTTTATTGATCAAGGTTAAGCCGGTGGAATCGTAGCCATTCCCTAGATGCTTTCAAATATGATCAAAAAAGTCTCAAGACAAAGTCAAATAACTGCGATTGCAAAAAACTGTACAAGAAACAGACAAAATTTTGAGGCTTCTGATTCGAATACGATCAGTAAACCATTCCAAAGGGGTTAAGCTAAGATTCGAATACGATCATATAGCCCCCAGTGGCTTTGGCAATGCCGATCAAGAGGGTATCGACAGATATGTTCTCTTTGGTTCGAATACGACCTATGTTTGAACAGGAAGCCCCCAAATGACCTTAAGAGTTGTTTAGCGACGCTGATTCGAATATGATCCACGTCGATTCCCAAAGGGGTTGAGCTATGATTCGGATATGATCAAGAAGCCCCCAAGTAGGTTCAGCAGTTTGCTAATCAAAAGGGTATCGATAGCTATGTTCTCTTTGGTTCGAATACAACCTATGTTTGAACAAGAAGCCCCCAAGTGACCATATAAATTTTGGCATTGCGCCGATCAAGAGGGTACTGATAGATACGCCCGATGAGCAGGAAGCCCCCAAGTGACCATAATAAGATAAGCCGTAAGGCATGATACCTATGTTTGAACCACGCATCAGGGCAGCAAGTTCTTTTTGGCACCCTTTAATCTTTCTAAGAACTCGAACATGCGAGAGATTAATTCTTTTTGAACCGGAAGTTTAAACCAGATTTGAAAGCTTCAAAACATTGAGAGAGATAAATTTACCTTGAGCCGGATTTGATCCGGATTTGAGAGCTTCAAAGCCTTGTGGTAAATAAATTTCCCTTGAACCGGTTTTTAAACCAGATATTAAGAGTGTCAATGCTTGTGGGAGAAAGATATCTCTTGAACCGGATTTTAAACTGGAGTCCTTCTTTTTAAGCCGGAAATTTTCTAATGGCCTTTAAAATTTTCACCAATATAATGATAGCCTCTGGAACCGGGTTACCTTCCCTCCAATGACCCAGAGTTCTTGAATCCATTGAAACCGGAAATTTTGCCGAGCCATACCATTGTAGCCCCTGAGTCTCAAGATGACTCGAAGAGTTGGCTTGAGATTCTCCATATTTGACCATAGCAGAAGGTGTATATCATGGGCGTTGATAACGCGCTGTGAATCCACAAAAGGTTGAGGTGACTGCAGCGGGTTATAAATGATCCCGTATGAACCGTGTCAGCAACTCGGCAAATGGTTCCTTCCAACTAGCTGTTTGAAGTTAACCAAACCGTAGTGACGGTGACTTGCGCGTCTGCCCATTGAGTTATCTAGTGCAGACGGTGGCTGATAATACATGATAATTTACCTCCAATTTGTTGGAAGAAAACCGGGCTTCCCAAGTAGTGACTTGCTCATACTCAATAAAAAACTCATGCAGATAGGTGCGGCCTGATGTGTTGATGTAGACCAGGCCACGAGAGACGGACGGTAAAGACGACCGCAACATCTAAGGCGACACAGACAGATAAACCGGCCGTGGCGTTGTAAGCCGGTGCAGACGGGCAAGTTGTCCTCCTTGTTGTAAACCCGCGTGGTCGCGAGAGATGGCCACGGCGTTGTAAGCCGGCGCGGGAGTCCGTTGAGTAACGACGACCACCTGTGCCAAAAGATGTTGGCATGCCTCCATCTCCGCGGCATAATATCACTTTTTGTCATAAATAATTGCCCTACATAAACAGTATTGCAGACCAATGCAAAGATAATCTTGTTCTTTGACAAAAATGACATGTGCTAATAAAACAAATTTGGATGGATATCACTTGATTTGTTTGGACGAGGATGATCCGTTTATCACGATAGAGGTGGCTCAGGTAGACGAGCAACTCAATATAGTTCCGGCGGGTTGATGTAAATTAAGCTGCACGGGCAGCGACTTGCGCACACCTGTTCCATCAGTAAGCGGGCGCAGACACCGGTGCATGATGGTGCTGACGTACACTTCATAGGCACAACATGGCACCACCTTTGCTGAAATTTTGACTGGTTGCGCAACCAGCGAGCAGTACCATGATCTTTTGTCTGCACGTACCAACTGTTTTCTTGATTGATTTTTCTTTCAAGTTGTTGGTTCTAGAGTCCATAAAACCTTGAATTTTGTGCCAAAGAATTATACTTAAAGTGGCTTGCTTTGGACTTGTGGCTGCTAGAAACCGGCGTGACCGCATGAGCTTGTGCTCGTACTTGATCTGCTATAACCACTGCAGCCCTGGGAAATTTGCAACCTCGTGTACGACGCAGCCATTGCAGGACCTGCTGTAGTTAAAACGGGCGGCAGTTCAGCACTACTGTGGTTGCCGCTGCAGGGGAAGCCGGCCATGACTATGAACGAAGGCAGACGGCGGCTCGCGGCGGCAGAGTGACCCAGAGGCACGCCGGCCACGGCGACTCGATGCAACGGGGAAGACCGTGATGACCGCGAGGCGACTTAAAAATCCGGGTTTCACTGAGGTGGCAAAAAATTCTTGTCAGTACGCTATCACGGAGCAACATCACCTTGTTGGGTGTAATCGTAGAGACCCCAGGGCATGGATCAAGCATCTCCTTGGTTCTCTTTGTTCTTATCTTTAGACAACTGGACGGGAAGTTGGTAATCCTCTAAGGTCACCACGTCATAGAATCCGATCGGGAGATAACACTTCTCATCATCATGGGGCACGACTCCAAAGTCTACTCAACCAATTAGCATCAGGAACTTGGACGCTCCCAAGGGACGAGACGGAGGTGGCATCTAGTGACACGAGGCCGGTGAAGCAGAGCCGTGGAGGTGGAAACGAGATTGTTGCAGCTTGGTGCGGGCGAAGGAACAGCGCCGGAAATAAGCCGGTGCCCTCGTCGTGGTACAAGGCAAGTCAACGACGACGTTGGTTTATAAGAGTCGGCGAGTCACAGCGGCAGACTGACAGCTTTGGCATGAATCGCACGGACGGGAGCGCAGTGGTGCAAACCGGCACAGGGCACATGTGATGCAGCAGCGGCGCGAAGCAAAGGGTGGGCCAACCGGCTTGCAGGCAAAGGAGAATCGGCAGGTTGGCGCGACCACGGGAGCGGCACGGGCGCGCGGTCGAGCACCGAGGCGAGGGTGCACAGCGGCGGGCATGGACGCGGACCACAGCAGCAGCTCGATGAAGAACAAGGTGCTCGGGATGACTCGGAGATGGCGTCAGGTGGCGACTCGGAGGCGGAAACGGTCGGCGATGTAGAGACGAGGCGGCTTGAGAGGCCGATTCGTAGCACGACAGCGACTAACGAACGAATCTGCAGAAGTGGCCGTATCCGTTCCTAAGTCATGGCCGTATCCAATTCCAGGTCTGGGCCCCTTTTTTTTGGATCTAGTGGACCACTTGATACCCTCGATTGATGGATCTTGGCTTTGATGGATGGTCAGATATTGCAAACAACAATCGCTGAAAAAAGCTGATCGCATGCCCTCCAATGCACGGTCGTACGCAGATGAATTTCGTGTTGGTTTCGATGGATCGCGTCGTGTTGTCGGCGGCACACAGAACGTCAAACCCTAATTATCTTTTATCTCAATCTGGTCTCTGTTATTCTGGCCGCTCGTCGTGTAGACGATGTAAATCCTTTGTATCGGCTCTTTCCTCATCCGGCTAATCGCAAGCTTATCGATCCCTTGAAGTGATCCCTCCAAGAACTCAACACCATCGTGCGCGAGCCCCACGGTGGGCGCCAACTGTCGTGGATTTGTCACGGCAGATGTCCTCTTGCAAGGACTTAGTCATGAGGCCAACGCATCTATGCGGTAGCTTGAAGGGGTTGGTCGGAATCGAGAGACACAAGGCGGATCAACACACAAGACAAGGATTTAGACAGCTTCGGGCCCCGAGAAACATCATCCGGTAACAACCCTACATGTTGTTTGTGGCTAGGTCTCATTATTCTCATCAGAGAGTCGCTGTCGGTGTCAAAACCGGCGGATCTCGGGTAGGGGGTCCCGAACTGTGCGTCTAGGCGGATGGTAACAGGAGACAAGGGACACAATGTTTTACCCAGGTTCAGGCCCTCTTGATGGAGGTAAAACCCTATGTCCTGCTTGATTGATATTGATATTGTGGATGTTTACAAGAGTGGATCTACCACGAGATCAAGGAGGCTAAACCCTAGAAGCTAGCCTATGGTATGATTGTAAGGGTTGATGTTGTTGTTTGTTCTATGGACTAGAGCCATCCGGTTTATATAGACACCGGAGAGGGCTAGGGTTACATAGAGTCGGTTACAATGGTAGGAGATCTACATATCTGTATCGCCAAGCTTGCCCTCCACGCCAAGGAAAGTCCCATCCGAACACGGGACGAAGTCTTCAATCTTGTATCTTCATAGTCTTGGAGTCCGGTCGATGATGATAGTCAGGCCGATGATAGTTCGGCCAATGATGGCAGTCCGGCTATCCGGACACCCCCTAATCCAGGACTCCCTCAGTAGCCCCGAACCAGTCTTCAATGACGATAAGTCCAGCATGTGTGTAGTCTTCGGCGTTGCAAGGCGGGTTCTCCTTCAAGTTCCATGTACCTGCCGAATAGTGTCTGGCTTCCTCATTAATGTTGCATTTCTTGGCTCCCACGCCCAATAATGGCCTTCTTCCACGCGTCGCACGAATGCGAAAAGCCAGGGTGTCTTTTATGTTTTACCCCCTAGTTGTGCGAATAATCTACCTATAAGAAAGGCAAGAATCCAGATCCAAATCACCATCTTCCTCCCGCGAATACTCATCGGAGCGCTTTCGACCAAGAATCCATTCCATCATGGACCGTCAACGCAGCTCCTCTTCTCGCGCTCCCAGCCCTCTGCCAGGAGATTGGAGGAGATGCTCTGTTCCACACAACGAGCTGGTGAAGCTCCAAGCGGGGGGATATCTCCCTCCGGCCTTCATGGTTCCAGTTCGAGCTGGGCTGGCCACCTATAAAGGTGGGAAGCAAGCGGAGGCTACCCCAAATCCCAACAAAGGGGAGCGGGTATGCTTCGTCCCCTATCTGATAAGGGGGCTCGGATTTCCTGTGCATCCGTTCCTCCGCGGGCTCCTGGAGTTCTACGGACTCCAGCTTCATCACCTCACGCCTGCCTCGATCCTGCATATTGCGGGTTACGTAGCTCTTTGCGAGCTATTCCTGGGCGTCGAGCCCCATTTCGCGCTGTGGAAGAGGTTGTTTTGCCTTGTTCCCCGCTCTCACGAGGGGTCCATATATCAAGTGGGCGGCACCAAAATATGGCGCATCGTCGGGACCGGATATCCATTCGGAACCCCTAAGAAGGCGTCCGAAGACTGGCCTTCGGAATAGTTTTATGTAGAAGACGCTCCGCTGCCGGACCCTGTTCGGATCGGCCTCCCGGAATTTAGCAATGCTCCTCTAAAGAAATGCCTTAGTTGGCGTCCACGGAGCCCCCAACTGGAGGAAGACAAGAGCGTCCATTATTTGATGGGCCGGATAAGGTTACTGGCCCATTCCGAGTTGACCATGATCGGAGTCATGGCAACATGCATTATGCGGGGGGTGCAGCCACTACAATACAGGGGCCACCCCATGTGGGATTTTAACGGGGAGGACGATGCCACCCGCCACAGCCACAAGTGGCCGGGCTCGGCCGAGGATCTGGTGAAGATCCTTTCCGGCCTGTACAAGGGGGAGAAAGAAGACTTCCTCCGGACGAACCCATTGAACGGGTTTTCTATGAGTAACCCTCGGAGCTGGGTAAGCGTACGTTTATTCATCCGACCCGTGCTTCTAAGGCCGAGTACCTTACTCTGTGATTTTGATGCAGGAACTGTGCCGGGATGTGGAGGACATTCACAGTCCGGCTCCACAACCCGAGGATCCGGGAAGATCCCTTGATCCGACCTCCGAAGAGGATCCGGATATAAAGGTGGAGCTAATTGATGGGGTGTTTCATCAGCTCAGCATCGATAATGCTTTAGTCGCCATCACGGCCGACTACCCCGGCTTGTCGCCGGCTCCCCAGGTACTTTATGGCCAGATTCTTAACACCATTACTCCATCTTCGCGCGTTTCTGACCACCATATACAACAGTGTCGTGCAGGCTGCGCCTTCAAGGCGGGAAGCCGAACCCATTACGGCTGACCAACAAGGTTCAGTTCGGCCCAGCAGGCGGAAGAGGAGTGTGGCGCAAGTCGAAATATCACCGCAAAGGTATAGCTCATGGTTCATAATTTAAAACAACGTCCCTAGGAAGTGCTAGAGTGCTTGTGACTTTTGTAGGAGAAAAAGCGCCCGCCGGACTGCGGGCGTGGAGGTTGCCAATCCGGCCTCTACCAGCCAAGCTCCAGCGCCTGGCCTGGAGGGGGAGGCGAGTGCAAGGCGCGAGCCGGATACTCCTCCAACGGAGGATGCCGACAGACTGTCCGCCACCAAATCTGAGGTGGAGAGCGCCATGAATCACAGGCGCCACCGAACAGTTTTTTGTGACGCGTGCTTCTCCCCTAAGGCGTTGGGTGCCTTTAACGCAGGGGACGCGCACCTCCGTGCCGCTCAAGATGGTTTGACCAGAGCCATGGAGCAGTATGTAAAAGACATACGGGTAAGAGAATTTAATAGTTATATATGCCAGTAGCCCCCGAGACTTAAAGTAGTTATATTAACTGATTTAAGGATCATATGAAATGCAGGGTCTTACCGAGAAGAATACCCAACTGTCTCAGGAGCTGCAAGAGTGCAAGGCTCAACTTGAGGCCGCACTCGCTGCCGCAGGAGGAAACACAGGGACCTCTCCTGGTAACACATTATTTAAAAAGATAAGTAGTGTTTGGCCTGTGCGCAAGTCTGATAATGACGTTGCAGGTGCTGCCGGACAAGATCCGGACAGGCAAGAACTTCTGCGCCAGCTGAAGGCTGGCGAGAGGGTGCTGAATAAGGTGCAGCACGAAAGGAACAAGCTCCAAGATGCCCATGCCCAGCTTGGAGAAGAGCTGAAAGGCGTCCGGGCCGAGCTGTCTGTCTCCGTTAAGGAGAATCAGCGGCTTCTTCGCGGCATCTATAGTAAGTGCTTGAGCGAACTCCTTTGAAAAGAAGAGTTCGGCGAGGAAGTCAATTGACAAAATATGTCTATAGGTATACTCACAGGTCGTCCTGCGGAGGAGATGCCCGTATCAACGGGTGATCAACTTCCCGAGCTGTTGCAACTGATCGAACGAATTCGGCAGGCAATGCGCGGCGTCATCCAGGTTTTATGGCCAGCCTTCTCCCTACCCGAGGGCCTTGGGGAGCTTGCGGAGAAGCTTCAGGGAGTGCGGCAGCGCTTCCATTTATGGAAGGTTTCAGCCTGCCGCCAAGGTGCCAGGGAGGCCTGGGCCATGGTGAAGACGCGGTACAAGAAGGCGGATCCCAACCACATGGCCGAAGTCGGACCTGTGGGGCCTGATGGGAAGGAGATCACTGTCAGTTTAGTGTACGGCCAAGTAGAGTTGGCCGCTAAATTTTCCCAACAAGACTGTAAATTAGACAGCCTGTTAGACGGGATTGAGGAAGAATACAGTCAGTCGATTTGACAATGTATTATAAAATGACATGTAAAATGCCTTCTAGCCGGATTGTAGATCGTTTGTCTTTGCCGACCTTTTCGCTTCGACCTCGGGACCCTAGAGTCCGGAGTGTGTCCGAATACCTTCTCGGTTATGAAACAACCGGGGTATGCATGGAGACCAGGCGTAGGGGTCATTAGTGCTTTATCAGACAAGTGCCCAACTAGTTATGTTATATTACATGGTTAGTAAGAAACATCTTCCAGGGAGAATAGTTCCGTTAAGGGTTCCTTTCCTCTGGGGGAGGCATGCCCTAAAGTGCATGTCCGGACTGCGAAAAAAGCAAAAAAACATCTAGGGGCAGATAAATAAGTAGGTAAGAAATCATCTTTCAAGTCACCGACCGAATATTCCCTTAAGAACGCTAGCTTTCGGCTTCACCCAGTCTGAGGTACACATCCGGCTGACCCGACAGTAACAATCGCAGAGGTGCTTCCTTTACCTCCTAGCCGAACAATCGGGAACGTAGGGGTAAGCACAGGAGCCAGGCAACCCAGCTTGGCCAAAACTTAAGTCATATCGATGCATATAATGGTGAATAAAAGGTACATGTGGAAGCTTGACACATGTGCTGGGCATGAAGCCCTTATAATTAAGCTTCTGGTAAAGAAGCCCCCAGGTATAATGAGTGCGGATGGCACATCAAGTGTTATGCGAACAATGCGCAAATAAGCCTTTTAAGGCTATTATGAATAGGGGTGAGAGAAAAAAGAGAAACAAAAAGGCAGCTGAAGTGTAAAAAATTTGAACGGGGGAAAGGGACGAACTCTTAGTCTGGCGCTAGGCATAGAATCTTCGGAGGCGGGCTGCGTTCCATGGGTTCGGCTCGAGTCGGTTATCCGATGCATTTCGTAGACGGTACGCTCCGCCGGTTAGGACTTGATCGATGGTGAAGGGGCCTTCCCATTTGGGCTTTAGCTTGTCCTTTTTCTTGTCCGACAGACGTAGAACTAGTTCGCCAACGTTGTAAGTCTTGGCCCGTACTTCTCTGCTTTGGTATCTTCGAGCCTGTTGCTGATAAAATGCGGAACGAGCCTTGGCGACGTCGCGTTCTTCCTCCAATGCGTCCAAGCTGTCCTGCCGATCCAACTCGGGTTCTCTTTCTTCGTACATGCGTACTCGAGGTGAGTCATGAATGACGTCGCAGGGCAAAACTGCTTCTACGCCGTATACCATAAAAAATGGTGTGAATCCGGTAGTACGGTTAGGCGTTGTCCGCAGCCCCCAGAGTACGGAGTCGAGCTCCTCTACCCAGTGCGTGTCTGATTTTGTGAGGGACCGCACTAGTCTAGGTTTAATGTCGCTCATTATTAGACCATTTGCTCGTTCCACTTGACCGTTGGTTTGAGGATGATAGACGGAAGCGTAATCAAGCTTGATGCCCATATTTTTGCACCATGATTTGACCTCGTCGTCGTGAAGTTCGTGCCGTTATCGGTGATGGTGCTGTGGGGGACACCGTAACGGTGTACTACCCCGGATATGAAGTCTATCACTGGTCCGTACTCTGCCGTTTTAACTGGCTTGGCCTCTATCCATTTGGTGAATTTATCCACCATGACCAATAGGTATCTTTTCTTGTGGGTTCCCCCTTTAAGTGGTCCAACCATGTCAAGCCCCCAGACCGCGAACGGCCAGGTAATGGGTATAGTTTTGAGGGCGGTGGGTGGCATATGGCTCTGATTAGCAAAGAGCTGACAACCGACGCATCTTTGGACTAAGTCCTGAGCATCTGCCCGGGCGGTCGGCCAATAAAATCCTGTACGGAATGCCTTTCCCACAAGGGCCCGGGCTGCAGCGTGGTGTCCGCCTAGTCCGGCATGAATTTCAGCCAGGAGGTTTCGCCCTTCCTCTTTGGAGATACACCTTTGAAGGACTCTGGTTGTGCTTTTCTTATAAAGTTCTCCCTCATAGACCTTGTAGGCTTTAGATCGCCGGACAATGCAGCGGGCCTCGTTTTGGTCTTCGGGAAGCTCCTGCCTAAGCAAGTAGGTGAGGAATGGTTCTGTCCACGGGGCAATTACTGCCATTATGTCGTGGGCTGAGGGTGTTATGTCATCGGCTGAATCGCCGGTTGGTGCGGCTTGTTCCGGTTTGTTATTTCCGGACTCCTCTTCCCATAGTACGGATGGCTTGAAGAGCCGTTCCAAGAACATGTTAGGAGGGACAGCATCGCGTTTTGCACCGATTCGTGCTAGTACGTCGGCTGCTTGGTTATTATCCCGGGCTACGTGATGGAATTCAAGTCCTTCAAACCGGGCTGACATTTTTAGGACAGCGTTGCGGTATGCTGCCATTTTCGGATCCTTGGCGTCAAAGTCTCCATTTATTTGGGATATTGCGAGGTTTGAATCCCCGCGCACCTCTAGGCGTTGAATGCCCATGGAGATTGCCATCCGGAGACCATGTAAAAGGGCCTCGTATTCGGCTGCGTTGTTGGAGTCCGTGTACATTATTTGAAGTACGTATTGGACTGTGTCACCGGTCGGGGACGTCAATACGACGCCAGCCCCCAGTCCGGCCAACATTTTAGAGTCGTCGAAGTGCATAATCCAATTGGAGTATGCGTCGTACTCTTTAGGGAGTTCCGCTTCGGTCCATTCAGCGACAAAGTCAGCCAAAACTTGTGACTAATAGCTCGCCGAGGTTTGTAAGTTATATCGAATGGTAAGAGCTCAATGGCCTATTTTGCAATCCTGCCCGTTGCATCGCGGTTGTTTATAATGTCATTGAGTGGTACTTCAGAGGCCACTGTTATCGAACACTCTTGAAAGTAGTGTCGGAGTTTCCGGGATGCCATGAACACCGCATACGCTATCTTCTGATAGTGCGGGTAACGGGACTTGCAGGGGGTTAACACAGTGGATACATAGTATACTGGTTTTTGAAGAGGGAATTTATGCCCTTCTGTCGCTCGTTCTACGACGAGCACCGCGCTCACGACTTGGTGTGTTGTCGCGATGTATAACAACATAGGTTCGCCCAGGTTGGGCGCAGCCAGGACCGGATTTGTTGCCAATACGGCCTCTATTTCTTCGAGTCCGACAGTGGCAGCATCCGTCCACTCGAAGTGTTCAGTGTGTCTGAGGAGGCGATAGAGGGGCAATGCCTTTTCTCCCAAGCGGGAGATAAAGCGGCTGAGAGCCGCCACGCATCCAGTCAGTTTTTGGATTTGTTTGAGATTTTTTGGAATATCCAATTGTGATAGAGCTCGGATCTTGGCCGGATTTGCTTCAATTCCTCTACCGGATACAATGAAGCCCAAGAGCTTTCCGGCTGGTATGTCGAAAACGCATTTTTCTGGATTCAGCTTGATGTCATATGCTCTGAGGTTGTCGAATGTGAGCCTCAAGTCGTCTACTAGAGTTTCGACGTGTTTGGTTTTGACGACTACGTCGTCTACGTATGCCTCTACTATTTTGCCGATCTGGGTGGCCAGACATGTTTGAATCATGCGCTGATATGTTGCGCCGGCGTTTTTAAGTCCGAAGGGCATCGTGTTGAAGCAGAATGGTCCATATGGAGTAATGAATGCCGTTGCGGCTTGATCCGCTTCTGCCATCTTGATTTGATGATAGCCGGAGTATGCGTCCAGGAAGCACAATGAATCGTGCCCTGCAGTGGCATCGATGATTTGGTCGATGCGGGGGAGGGGGAAGGGATCCTTTGGGCAGGCTTTATTTAGGTCTTTGAAATCGACACATAGGCGCCAGGATTTGTCCTTTTTTGGTACCATTACCAGGTTTGCTAGCCAATCCGGATGTTTGATGTCTCTGATGAATCCGGCTTCCAATAGTTTGGCTAGCTTTTCTCCCATTGCCTGTCTTTTGGGTTCGGAAAATCGTCGAAGAGCCTGTTTGACTGGCTTGAATCCTTTTAGGATGTTTAGGCTGTGTTCTGCCAATCTGCGTGGGATTCCGGGCATATCCGAGGGGTGCCAGGCGAAAATGTCCTAATTTTCCCGAAGGAATTCTCGCAGTGCGGCGTCTACATCAGGGTTCAATTGTGTCCCGATGGAGGCCGTCTTTGTTGGGTCCGTTGGGTGGACCTGGAATTTTACTATTTCGTCTGCTGGTTTGAAGGAGGTGGACTTGGATCTCTTATCGAGTATCACATCATCCCTATTCACCGTAGAGCGCGGCGCGGTGAGTTCCTCCGCCGCTAAGGCTTCGGATAGTGCCTCCAGGGCTAATGCGGCTGTCTTGTTTTCGGCGTGGAGTGTTGTGTCTGGATCACTAACGAGAGTGATTATTCCGCCGGGCCCAGGCATTTTGAGCTTCATGTACCCGTAATGGGGTATGGCTTGAAAAATTGTGAATGTCTCTCGTCCTAATATAGCGTGATATCCGCTGTTGAACGGGGCCACTTGGAACGTGACTTCTTCGGATCTGTAATTGTCCGGCGAACCAAATACCACATCGAGTGTGATTTTTCCTGTGCAGCGCGCTTCCCGGCTAGGGATTATTCCTCTGAAGGTTGTGCTGCTTCGCTCAATGCGGCTCCAGTATATTTCCATTTTTTGAAGGGTTTCCTCGTAGATGAGGTTTAATCCGCTGCCGCCATCCATGGGTACCTTGGTGAGTCGAAAGCCGTCCACTATTGGACTGAGGACCAATGCGGCTGGTGCTCGGGCTGTTCGGAATTTAGGTTCATCGCTGGCGTTGAAGGTGATGGCCGCGCCACTCCAAGGATTTGATGTGGCTACTTGGTAGACTTCGGCGAGGCTGCGGATTGTTTGTTTCCGCATATTGTTTGATGCGAAAGTCTCGAAGACTGTTGATACCGTACCGGTATTGTTTGTGTGGCTTCCCGGGGCTAGAGGCTCCTCGCCACTTTTGGCCACCTGCCGTAATATCCAACATGCACGAAGGCTATGTGTTGGGGTGGCGCCCTTGGTACTGTGAATTGTACAGGGTTTGCTGAGCCATCCCTCCAGTACGGTTCCGTTCCATTTAAGGGGCTTCTGTTTTTTGATTTTTGTGTCCGGTGCCTGAGTATAGTGCACCTTTTTGTTGCGGACCGGGGTTCCATTTGGGGCCGGATTGTCCCAAAATTTATTTTCGGTTTTTCGGACACTCTCCATCGCACAGTACTTTCGTACTATGGACGCCAGGTCGGCAAAGCGTGTAATTTCGCGACGGCCGACGGCGTTCAAGATCCCCACGTCCGTGCAATTATTGCAAAAAATTGAGATTGCATTTTCCTCTCGGCAGTCCTTTATCCTGTCCATAACCAGGAGGAATCTGGCCCAGTAGTGATGTACTGTTTCAGCGGGCTCTTGCCGGATTAGAGATAGATCACATATATCTGGTCGGGTGGGTGGAATTAAGTCCGGAACCCTACCCATCTCGAGGCCCAAGGGCCGAGAAGTTTCCGAATTTGGAAGCTTGGAAAGTGGAACGTTGTCCAACGAGTCCGGGCCGATGCCTGACTTTATGTTTAGCGCTTGATCGAAATCCGCTCCTCCGCGGGAATCCGGCATGGAGGGTTCGGTAGCCCAGACACGACTAGTTTTCAATATGGGAGAAGGATCGTCGCGATGTTCCTCTACCACCGTGACGTGGTGGGTAACCTGGGGAGAGTTTATCTCTCTCAGATCGGTTTTAAGACCGATCTGATTGTAGTCGGTAGAGACTCCCAGGGCGGCGATCCGATCCAAGAGTTCGTTTACAGACGAGAGCTCTGCTAGATCTAGCTGCTCGGCGAATTCCGAGTTGACGTGAAGATTGCTCTCGATGACCCGAGAGGTCATCGTTGAAGCGGTGGCCGGACAGGCGGTCATAAGAAAACCTCCTAGCCGGATAGTTTGGCCGGCGGCCAGGGCTCCATTGGCGAAGATACCGTCCTTGAAGACGGGATGAGGCATCCTTCCTATTGGTGACAGCACACAGGAACTCTCAATGAAAGCACCAACGGCGGTGTAAAAACCGGCGGATCTCGGGTAGGGGGTCCCGAACTGTGCGTCTAGGCGGATGGTAACAGGAGACAAGGGACACGATGTTTTACCTAGGTTCGGGCCCTCTTGATGGAGGTAAAACCCTACGTCCTGCTTGATTGATATTGATATTGTGGATGTTTACAAGAGTGGATCTACCACGAGATCAAGGAGGCTAAACCCTAGAGGCTAGCCTATGGTATGATTGTAAGGGTTGATGTTGTTGGTTGTTCTACGGACTAGAGCCATCCGGTTTATATAGACACCGGAGAGGGCTAGGGTTACATAGAGTCGGTTACAATGGTAGGAGATCTACATATCCGTATCACCAAGCTTGCCCTCCACGCCAAGGAAAGTCCCATCCGGACACGGGACGAAGTCTTCAATCTTGTATCTTCATAGTCTTGGAGTCCGGTCGATGATGATAGTCCGGCCGATGATAGTTCGGCCGGTGATGGCAGTCCGGCTATCCGGACACCCCCTAATCCAGGACTCCCTCAGTCGCTGTAAGCCGGCTCTCCTCTTTGTGTCTAGCCCTAGATATTGTTTCTTGTTACTTGTCCCTCTTTGGGGTGCCCTGCCCCTCTTTATATAAGTTAGAGGGGCAGGTTACATGTGGAGTCCAAATATGATTAGGACTAGCCTATCTTCTACTACAAGCCGGATACAAGTCCGGGTCTTGATTCCTTGTAAGGAAGATATTCCTCATGCCTTTCCTCTTAAGCCGCCTACCGTAACGTCAGCCGGCCTTTCGGGCCTTGAGCCTTCTGGGCCCCTAGGTCTTGTCGCTCCTCTGATCCGCTTGTCCGGTCACCCATAAGTCGCCAGGATCGGGCGGGTCACTTAGTGTGTCGTCCAGCCAGGGCGGGTCATTAGTGAGTCGCCACGTCCGGCCGGGTTATACTTCCGGCCGGGTTACACCGTGGGGTATATCCCCGACAGCCCCCGAGCCCTCCAACTGCCTGGATCCATCAAAATGAATAGTCCAGTATGTATTATCCGGTTTGTCTTCTGGTGCTTGCAAATTGGTCCAATCATTGATAAAATCCACGAGGGCCTGAGATTTGATGGTTGTTCGAGGTACATACTTCAAACTGTGTGGTCCAAGCTCAATCGCCCACTTTGCAACCTGGCAAGTTGCTTCCCTGTTTTGAATTATATCGCCCAAAGGAGCAGAACTAACCACTATGATGGGATGGCCTTGAAAGTATTGCTTGAGTTTTCGACTTGCCATAAAAAACCCATACACCAACTTCTGCCAATGTGGATAGCGTTGTTTTGACTCGATCAGGACTTCACTGATATATTATACATGTCATTGAACCGGATATTCCTTCCTAGCTTCCTTACGCTCAACCACAATTGCCACACTGACCGCTCAGGCATTGACAGCCACGTATAACAGCAAAGGCTCATTATCAACTGGGGCTGCAAGAACCGGCGGTTCAACCAACTGCCGCTTTAACTTCTCAAAAGCCGCATTGTCCGCATCACTCCAGGCAAAATCATCTATCTTTTTCAACATCTGATACAAAGGAATTGCCTTCTCTCCCAGACGACTGATAAACCGGCTAAGGGCTGCAATCCGACCTACTAGACGCTGAACATCCTTGATACACTTCGGTTTAGCCAGGGATGTGATTGCCTTAATCTTTTCTGAATTAGCCCCAATGCCCCTATTGGATACAAGAAAACCGAGAAGCTTGCCTGCCGGAACACCAAAAACACATTTATCTAGATTAAGCATCATCTTGTAAACCCGAAGATTGTCAAACATCTCCTTGAGATCATCTATCAGTGTTTCCTTCTTCCTGGATTTTACCACAATGTCATCCACATAGGCATGAACACTACGCCCAATCTGCGTGTGAAGACAATTCAGCACACAACGCTGATAAGTTGCCTCGGCACTCTTGAGCCCAAAGGGCATAGAAACATAGCAGAAGGCTCCAAAGGGAGTGATGAAAGCTGTCTTCTCTTGGTCCTTAACTGCCATCTTGATCTGATGATATCCTGAATAAGCATCCAAAAAACTCAGGCGCTCACAACCCGCCATCGCATCAATGATCTGATCAATACGCGGGAGGGCAAAGGGATCGGCCGGACAAGCTTTATTCAAATCCGTGTAGTCCACACACATACGCCAAGTGCCGTTTTTCTTAAGAACAAGCACCGGATTAGCCAGCCATTCAGGATGAAAAACTTCAATGATAAACCCGGCAGCCAACAGCCGGGCTACCTCTTCACCAATTGCCTTACATCTCTTCTCATTAAAGCGACGAAGAAATTGCTTGACTGGTTTAAACTTGGGATCAATATTGAGAGTGTGCTCAGCGAGTTCCCTTGGTACACCTGGCATGTCAGAAGGTTTCCATGCAAAAATGTCCCGGTTCTCACGGACGAACTCGATGAGCGCGCTTTCCTATTTCGGATCCAGATTTGTGCTGATGCTAAACTGCTTGGACGAATCACCAGGCACGAAGTCAACAATCTTAGTCTCATCAGCCGGTTTGAAATACAGGGTTGGGTCATGTTCAGTGGTGGGCTTCTTCAGAGGGGTCATATCTGTCGGATCAACATTTTCCTTATAGAACTTTAACTCCTCTGTAGCACAAACCGACTCAGCATATGCCGCATCACCTTCCTCGCAGTCCAAAGCAATTTTATGACTTCCGTGAACCATAATAGTCCCTTTATGACCCGGAATCTTGAGCTGCAAGTAAATATAACAAGGCCTTGCCATGAATTTTGCATAAGCCAATCGCCCAAACAATGCGTGGTACGGGCTCTGGATTCTCACCACTTCAAAGGTTAATGTTTCAGATCGGGAGTCATGCTCATCACCAAACAGAACTTCCAAAGTGATCTTACCTACAGGATATGCCGATTTACCTGGTACCACACCATGAAAAACAGTGTTGGACGGTTTAAGATTCTTGTCTGTCAACCCCATGTGATGGAAGGTCTCATAATACAAAATATTGATACTGCTTCCTCCATCCATGAGTACTTTGGTAAACTTATAACCTCCCACCTGAGGTGCCACCACCAAAGCCAGTTGACCCGGATTGTCAACCCAGGGTGGATGATCCTCCCTACTCCACACAATAGGTTGTTCGGACCACCGCAGATAGCGTGGTACTACCGGTTCAATAGCATTAACTGCCCTCTTGTGAAGCTTCTGATCATGCTTGCACAAACTAGTGGTAAACACATGATACTGCCCACCATTCAACTGCTTCGGGTGACTCTGGTAACCCGACTGCTGCTGATTTCCTTGATTATTCTGCTGGTTATTACCACCTTGGTTGTTCTGGTTGCCCTAATTATTCTAAACTCCAGAGTTTGAACCGCCGCCACCATGAAAACCTGGACCTGAACCGCCCGATGGACCCTAATCATACCGGAAGAGATCAGAGTTTTTGAACTCCTTCATAATGTTACAATCCTTCCTTAGATGCGTTGCAGGAGCCTCCTTGGTCCCATGCTTTGGATAGGGCTGATTCGACAAACGCTCCAGATTCATCGCCCCGCCGCGCTGGGGCGGTTTACCTTTACGATGTTGCACATTAGCGTTAGCCACAAAATCTGAATCCTCTTTACGCTTACCATTATTCCCATGGCCTCCTTGGTTGTGCTGCTGCCCCTTTGCACCGCCGTTCTTCTTTCCCTTCTCCGGTTTCTCATTATCAGAATCGGGATCCTTGGTATTATCAGAATTGGCATACTTGACCAAGGCTATCATGAGGGTTCCCATGTCATAGCAGTGGCGCTTGAGCCGTCCCAACTTCATCTTCAGTGACTTAAACCGGCAATTGCGCTCCAGTGTTATAATCGCTTGACCAGCGTTAATCCGGTCGGACGAGTGCAAAACTTCTGAAACCCGGCGTACCCAATGAGTTGTTGACTCGTTCTCCCCTTGAACACAAGCATCCAGATCCACAATGGACATGGGTTGTTTGCACGTGTCCTTGAAATTGGCTATAAACCGGGCCTTCGGCTGATCCCATGACTCGATGGAATTAGCTGGTAGATTTTTCAACCAAGTACGGGTCGTTCCTTCCAACATCATCGTGAAGTACTTTGCACAGGCCGCTTCATCTACATCCAGCATCTCCATTGCCATCTCATAACTCTCGACCCACGCCTCAGGTGGCTGATCCGCCGTGTAATTAGGCACTTTGCGTGGACCCTTGAAGTCTTTGGGCAGACGCACATTACGGAGAGCCGGAATAAGGCACGGCACTCCCCAGGAACTGAAGGCAAGCCTGGTGCCTCGGTCAACTGACGCTGCTGGCTGAACCGGGGCGGGTTGATAACGACCCAAAGCGGCATCCCTTCGTGCCCTGCAATGATCCACCACATCTTGAGCATTACGATGCCACACGCTGCTAGACACTTCTGCTTCATCCATACGCCTGCTATAGCTTGGCCTCGGACGAGAGATTGAATGAATTTTATCCCGGCTATACGAATAAGCCTGCTGCTGTACCACGGCAGTTTGAAGAAGGTCTCTCACCCGTCGCGTTTCAATTGCTCCTATTGAATCGCCCTCCATCGGAATGGCTGACAGGCGTGATGCTGCAGCAATCATGTTATCCAGAGGGCTCGAGAAGTGACCCGGTGGTGTAGACACGTATTGCGGCGGGTTATCTGTTCGTCGGGGTGGATCTGTTATCCGTAGTTGATCCGGAGCTGTCCTAGGCGCATCATCCGGTTTGCAGCTGCCGGATTGCTCGGCCCAGTGCCTGGCGTCTGAAAGAGATTTAACCCTTCGTAAACCGGCAGCAGACGAGACCGGTACTTCCTTCACATTACATCCTCTGATGCGGTCCGATCCAGCATGAGCTGGTAATTCTGCGCCAGTATCCGCTGTGACTGGGCATCCAAAGCGGCCCGTTCTTCAGCCATCCTAGCATCCTCAGTTGCCAGGTCCTCCTTAGCCTATGCTATTTGGTCCTTCAGCTTTGTAATGTCCGCATTGTGCTGATCCCGCGTCTTCGGGGTGACTGCCGTGGTTAACAAGGTCGCCCAGGCATCCATCAAACCGGAGAGGACTTGAGCCGGTCGGCGCACCGGGACTCCTGCCGCGGCTGCTGATCCGGTATTCATTACTGCTGTAGACGAAGACTGCAACGTGGGCTGCGTTCCGGCCATGTAAACAGCAACCCGACTTGGCGGTTCAAGGAGGTCCGAAATACTGCCGCCATCGGAATATCCTTCGAACAAACCGTTATGAATCTGGTACAAGGACTCAGTTTCGCCAGTGGATGACTCGCCGTCGGAATATACGGCCGTCTCGCCTTCAGACACCGGTTCAGATCCGATCCCATGGATACATCCTATGAACGCACGCTTCACGGCAGGCTCAACCCGGGCTGGACTCGCACGCTGAGCCGTCTCGACGAGGTCGGTGCAGATGTCCGGCTCAGGGCCCGGTTCGCGGATCTTGCCGATGAAGACATGAATTCCGCCAAAGGGGACCCAGTACCCGTACTCGATTGAGCCGACCTCGGGGCCCCATCCTTCATCGTCGATGTAGAGCTTGCCGCGACGACTCTTGGTCATCCGGCCGACCATGTACCTCTTGAGTCCTTCAAAGTTGCCCTTCAAGAACTCGAAACCATCGTGCGATAGCCCCATGGTGGGCGCCAACTGTCATGGAATTAACACGTCAGATGTTCTCATGAAAGGACTTAGTCGTGGAGCCATCGCAACGGGTTAGCTCGAAGGGGTTAAACCGGACAAGGGACACGAGAGTTTATACTAGTTTGGCCCCTTCGATGAACGTAAAAGCCTACGTCTAGTTGTGATGGGATTGATTGGGTTTCGATGACCAGGGAGCAAATACGCTTGCCTGAGTCTCGAGTTGTTGTCTATTGTCCCTAAACCGCCGCCGGGTCGTCCCTTTATATACACAGGTTGACGCCCGGCCGGTCTACAGAGTCCCGAGGCCGACTCATACAAGGGTCTGGCTCGAACTCCCCTTTCCTAACTTAAAACACAAGTTACATAACGATGGCAGTTTGTTATCATGGGCCCTAATCCGCCACTGGGCTCCGGGCTTCTATGCTTCACAGTAAAAGGCTATCTTCTGAGTCTTCATGGGCTTCAATATGGTTGAGGGTAAACCGGCCCCTCCTGGGCGATTTATACTCAATAGTTATATCCCCAACTGTTTTGATTTTAAATGCACTAAATGCATGATAAATGCAAAAAATGTTTTAAATATAGCAGACGAGACCTGAAATCGGCTAGAAAATCAAACCTAGGTATATCGGTGATTGCTTACTGTGAAACAAAATCGAGGTGGAACAATGAAGTCACCCATGATTGGAGTCCGAATTGCCGTGTCTCCTTTTGGAAAATCTGATCCTTCTTGTGAGATGCTCCGGTTTCCCAGGTGTGAGCATCAAAACTTGTGCCAAACTTTACCAAAAATTATCCATGGGGTCACGAGAGCATGCCATGGTGACACAACAATTTTAATGATTTTCGAACTCTATAGTCATTTCCTGTAATTAAAATACCAACAATGCGTATGCGTGTGGCCGCACCTTGAAGTCGAAATCTTTGAAAATTCTTTCAGTCTCTCAGACGACGAATGAAAACTCCCAAAGCGACACACCAATGATCTTGCCAACATCCACGTGTAGTTGCGGCATAGTTTTGACATATATATATATATATATATATATATATATATATATATATATATATATATATATATATATATAGACACACACACTAAATGCATGGTAAATACAAAAAATGGCTCAAATATAGCAAACGGGACTAGGAATGCACCAGAAAATCGAACCTAGGGTACAATGGTGATTGCTTACCGCGGAAAAAAATTCGAGGCGAAACAATGAGCTTACATCTTCATTCAAATGTAAATATGTTGTTAGTTGATGCAAATGTTTTCAAATAGCACACGGCTCATTCATAAAAGCCATGTGCCTACCAATTGTGGCCCATGCCCTTCACCCTCCTACTGTGGGCGCGATGTGAGTCGTGCATTCTGATTGGCTAGAACCCAGACCCCACGAACTATATGTATATACTATTGGATGCTGCCAGATCGAACGACAATCCTCATCACTTTCATCAGCACATGCAGCTGCAGTTGGGATTTGATTTATATGCACAAAATGCATGTTAAATTCAAAAAATGGCTATAATATAGTAAACGATACCTGAAATGAGCCAGAAAATAAAACCTGTGGTATAATGGTGATTGCGCACCATGGAAATTTTTATGAGGCCAAGTGATGAAGTTACCGTCCATTGGAGTTTGAATTGCCATGTCTCCTCTTGGAAACCATGATCCTTCTTGTGAGATGCTCTGGTTTCCAATGAGCGATTATAAAAACTTGTGCCAAACTTTACCAAAATTTTTCCACTGGGTCGTGAGAGCACACCACAGTCACACACCGATCTTCATGATTTTCGGACTCCATATGAATTTCCTATAATTAAAATACCAACTAGGCCAACACTGGTCGCTGCACCTCGCAGCCGAAATGTTTGAAAATTCTCCCCGCTTCTCGGACAATGGATGAAAACTTCCAAAGCGACACACAAATGATTTGTACACCTTCTTTGCTAACACCCACATGTAGTTGTAGTAGCGTTTTGATTTTATATGCACTAAATGCATGATAAATACAAAAAATGGCTTAAATATAGCAGACGAGACCTGAAATGGGCTAGAAAATCAAACCTAGGGTATATCGGTGATTGCTTACCGTGAAAAAAAAGTCGAGGCGAAACGATGAAGTCACCCACGATTGGAGTCCGAATTGCCGTGTCTCTTTTTGGAAACTACGATCCTTCTTGTGAGATGCTCCGGTTTCCAAGGTGCGAGCACCAAAAATTGTGGCAAACTTTACCAAAAATTATCAATGGAGTCGTGAGAGCACGCCATGGTGACACACCGATTTTCGTGATTTTTGGACTCTCTCTCTCTCTCTCTCTCTTTCTTTCTCTCTCTCTCTCTCTATATATATATATATATATATATATACATAAACAGTATTCTGATCACGGGATCAGAATAATATTCTGATCACAACCTGAACTGCCTGAGTAACGCGCCTGAACTTCCCTCTATACTGGGTTGAACTTCAGCTAAAAAGTGTCCAAATGGGGCTTGCGATATACCGTTGGAAAGCTATGGCACCAATATCATGATCCAAGTTAAATTTTTGGCAAAATGTAAGCGGTTTAAGAGCAGTTTTGAAAACCGTTTTTTCTTCATACAAAAAACGTGAATCGTATTTTCAATCGCATTTCTAAACCGTTTATCGGAATGAGGTAAATAATATAGCGTTGGAAAGCTGCTGCAAAACCGCTCCTTCAACATGTTGAAAGTTTTCTCTAATTCCCTATGGATAGAGTAATTTTGAAAATCGTAAAATTTCGCAAACCGAACAGCCGAGTTCGTATTTTTAATGTAATTTCTAAACGGCTAATCCATTTGAGGCAAATGATATGGCATTGGAAAGCTTGTGAAAATGCGCTACCTTTTCATGTTAAAAGTTTTTCTAATTTGGAACGGTTTAAAAGTAATTCAAAAAGCAATACAAGTTCCACCGAGTTTGTATTTTTGAGATAATTTTTTAACCGTACGGCCGAATGCAACAAATAATAGGGTGTTGGAAAGCTTGAGCAAATGCAAAACTTTTTCGTATATATTGTTTCTCCTAATTCCTTACAGTTTTAAGTCAAATTAGAAAATGGCTAAAAACGTATTTTTGGCATAATTTCTACATACTTTATCGAAATGGGGCAAATAATATACTGCTGAAAAGCTACGGAAAATGTGAAACTTTTTCATGTTGATGGTTTTCTCTGATTCCTAGCCGTTTTCAAGTAATTGCGAAAATGGCGAGATCATTCGTTCTGCCTTTATCGCGAAACTGATTCTTCGAAAATGCATCGCGTGAAGAACCTGAACTTCTCGGCACGTGTACTTGAACTTCACTCTGTTTTACACGTGCTTTTTTTGCTCGTATATCTCTATCCACTGCTCCTAGCTCTCCATCCACTCACCGGAATTGAGCAAGTGATATACCGATGGAAAGCTGCTGTAAACACGCAATTTTCCCGTGGTGATCATTTTTTCATACTCGCAACGATTTTAAAAGTTTTTCATCTGAAATTCATTCAGCGTAGTAGTTGAACTTCATGCTGTTTTCACGTTGAACTTCTGTGACGTATTTTTGTTTGTACGCGCGCCTGAACTTCTTTCTGTACGAACCCGACCTTCGGGCTATCTTCGCAGCCGTGCCTTTTACCGCGAGTTTTTCTGGTTAGTCGTGTTCCATGTGATGTAAGTGTAATCTTCAAATGATTTTTAGCAACTAAATACTCATTTTAGATAGGAATCTCGCTCATCGGCGGATTTTGCACTCGGGTCGTGAAGAACTCGCGTTTTTTGCGATTTTACTGCCTGAGTTGTTCGACCTTAACTTCCCCCTGTGCTAGGTTGAACTTCCCGCAACATTGCCCAAACAGGGCTTGCTATATACCATTGGAAAGCTATGGACACGAGTATCATGACCCAAGTTAAATTTTTTGCAAAATGTAAGCGGTTTAAGAGCAGTTTTGAAAACCGTTTTTTCTTCACACAAAAAACGTGAATCGTAATTTCGAACGCATTTCTAAACCGTTTATCTGAATGAGGCAAGTAATATGGCTTTGGAAAGATGTTGCAAAACCGCTCCTTCCACATGTTGAAAGTTTTCTCTAATTCCCTACGGTTAAAGAGTAATTTAGAAAATCATAAAATTTCACAAACCAAACAGCCGAGTTCATATTTTTGATGTCATTTCTAAACACCTAAACCATTTGAGGCACATGATATGGCGTTGGAAAGCTTATGAAAATGCGCTACTTTTTCATGTAGAAAGTTTTTTTTCTAATTTTGAACGGTTTTAAAAGTGATTTAGAAAAGGTACAAGTTTCACCGAGTTCTTATTTTTGATCTATTTTTTAACCCTATGTACGAATGCAACATATGATATGGCGTTGGAAAGCTTGAGGAAATGCGAAACATTTTGGTATATATTATTTCTCCCAGTTCCTTATTGTTTTATGTCAGTTTTCAAAATGGCTAAAAACGTATTTCGCTGTAATTTCCACAAACTTTATCGGAATGGGGCAAATAATATACCGTTGAGAAGTTAAGGAAAATGCGAAACTTTTTCATGTTGATGGTTTTCTGTGATTCCCTACCGTTTTCAAGTAATTTGGAAAATGGCGAGATCATTCGTTCTGCCTTTATCGCGAAACAGATTCGTGAAAAATGCATTGCGTGAAGTACCTGAACTTCTCGGTATGAAACCATGAACTTCACCCTGTTTTCACGTGCTTTTTTTGCTCGTGGCTCTCCATCCACGCACCGGAACACTCATCGGAATTGAGCAAGTGATATACCGATGGAAAGCTGCTATAGACACGCAACTTTCCCGTGTTGATCACTCTTTAATACTCACAACGGTTTTAAAAGTTTTTCATTTGAAATTCATTCCGTGTAGTAGTTGAACTTCCAGCTGTTTTCACGTTGAACTTCCGTGACGTATTTTCGTTTTGTAATTTTCTCATACATTCGTCAATGTCACACAAATGATATTCCTTTTGTACAAATCTTTCTCACAATATTTTTTTGAACTTTCTCCGATGAAGGACTTGAACTTACACAAATGATTTCCTACTGTTTTGAAGTAAATTAGAAAATGACGAGATCATGATTCCTGCCTTCATCGCGAATGGAAATACACTGCGTGAAGTAGTTGAACTTCTCGTGCATGTCTGTTCGAACTTCACACTATTTTTAACGTGTTGTTTTTTGCTCTGCGTGAAGTAGTTGAACTTCTAGGACGTGTCTGTTCGAACTTCACTTTGTTTTTGACGTGCTTATTTTTTACATGGTGTTTTTTGTACTACGTGAAGCAATTGAACTTCTGGAGCATCTCTGTTTGAACTTCACCATGTTTCACTTTTTTTGTATTTTTTCTTATATGAAATACACACCATGTAGTACGTGAACTTCCGGTTGTTATCACTTTGAACTTCTCTCTGGTTTGAGAGAATTATTTTAAGACACAAAAAATAACATATTTTTTATGTATTTTGGACATCTAAATACACGGTGAACCTCTCTCAGAAGAATTTTTCAACTTTTCCTCGCCGAGCACTTGAACTTCTAGCAACCATTTTTTTCATTTATGAGTTGTTTTTAAAAGTGCAAAAAAAGGCGTTGTGTTTTTTATTTTTTGAACAGGTAAATCCTATGTTTTAATAAATTCCGAACTTCTCTGTTTTTTTAATTTGAACTTCACCTTTTTATATTTTGAGTAAATAATTTTATTCAATTTTTATACGGAAAAAATCGAACATGGAAATTCAAGGTGAACCTCTCTCGCATGAATTTTTTGAACTTCTCCGGACAGAGCACTTGAACTTCTTGCAACAAACCTTTTAAGTTTTTGTTTTCTATTATTATAGTTGAACTTCCCGCTGTTTTCACCTTGAACTTCTGTCACGTATTTTTGTTCAACCTCTCTCACATGAATTTTTGAATTTCCTCGGGCTGGGCACTTGAACTTCTAGCAACAACTTTTTTAGACGTTATTTTATTTTTGAACTTCTTATTTTGATTCTTTAGTAACGAGATAAATCTAAGTTTTCTATAATCATCGAACTTCTACATCTTTTTAATTTGGACTTCCTTGTTTTATTTCTTAATCTTTTTTTATGAAATTTTGAAGCGTTCTATTGTTAAAAGTTGAACTGCTTGTTATTTAATTTTTGAACTTCTTGTTTCCATTCCTTAATAACGTGGAAATCTGAGTTTTCTATAATCATCGAACTTCTCCATCTTTTCACTTTGGACTTCCTGGTTTTATTTCTTTTAGTGACGGAAAAAAGTCCTACTTTTTGATAGACCTCGAGCTGCTCCATTTTTAAATTTGAGCTTCTAGGTTTATTTTAACAGAGAAAATATTTTTTTATAAAATTGTTTGAGATGCTTTTTTTAATGACCTTCTTTTGGATTTGTAACAAGCATTGCACTTCTTCGTCTTTTTAATTTGAACTTCTTATTTTTAGATTTTTTTAAACTTGCATCTTGGTTTTGTACTAAAAATTGAACTTCTCAGTTATTTAAATTCGAACCTCTACGTTTTTATATAACCCCTTTATTATTAAAAAGTTGAACTTCTTTGTATTTTTAATTGGACTTTTCTTGGTTCTGTAATGAACATTGAACTTCTATCTTTGTGAAATTTGAACCTCTAATTTCTTTCGGAAACATGGAAAATGCTTTCTTTAAATAACTTTTGGAACAACTAAGTCTTTTAAAACTTTTTTAGTTTTTCCTTATTTTTTAATTTTAACTTCTTCATTTTATTATTTAGTAATGAAAAAACATCTAAATTTTTTTAACCTTCAAACTTCTCTTTTTGTTTACTTTAACTTCTTAGAAAAATATGGTTTTAAATAAGCAAACAATTTTCTAGGTTTTTAAATTTGAACTTTTAGGTTTCTTGACCTTCTTGGTTATTTCAAATTGAACCTCTATGGTTTTCAAATTTGAACTTCTATGTTTTTTTGACCTTGTCGGTTATTTTAATTTGACCTTCTTGGTTTTATTAATTAGAAATAGGGAAAATCTATTTCTTTATATAGACATTGAACTAATGTGCAATTTAATTTGAACTTGTTAGTTTTATATATTATAAAAGGAAAATTGGTTAAATTTACTTTTTTCCCATTGTAAGTATTGTTTCCGTATGTCTCAACCAAAAATATCTAAGCTACATGAATTGTTCTGTTATTCCTGCCCATTAACTTTTCCCCTTTTTTTAACGTGATGTCTACTATCTAAAACGAGTACTTTCTCCATAGTAATTGAACTTCGAGTATATTTTTTATAAAATACTTTTTATTAAGTTAACTCTCTTTTCATTTAGATGAACTTTTCTTTCGTATTTGTACATGAGCTTTATTTCGTTTGCACTTGAACTATAGGGGCAACTTACAAAATGAAACATATGAAGCCTTTGTCAAATGAAACATAGAAAATAGTAATAAAAATTACACTTTTCACCACAAACCAATTTTTTCTGAACTTGGTCGTTTGCACTTGAACTATCGTCCAAAAAAATCTGTTTTTTATAAACGTCGGACTTCATCATTTTTTAAGTTTGAACTCCTTAGTTTTTGGTTAGTAACGGAAAAAAAAAACTTTTTTATATATAAACATGGAACAGGGTCGTTAGTCTAATTTGAACTACTAGTTTTTTTAAGAGTGGAAAATCATTTTTATAAACGTTTTTAACTGTTTCCATTTTTTAAATTTGAAATAGTTTTTGAACTTCTTCAATTATTGCTTTTGAGCTTCCACATTTGTATTTTTTGAACTGCTCTATTTTTTAAAATTAAACTTCTTGGTTTTTGAAATAAACAAGGAACTTATCCATTATTTAAATTACAACCTATAGGTTATTTTAGAAACAGGGAGAATCCATTTGTGGAAGAGGGTCACATGACCATCTTCACCATGCAGGGTATGTAACGACCTGCACGGAGGCGTGCTCACTGGTGGTCGTTAAGGTAACTGGCCCTGGCGCGTGCGCGCGCGCGCACACACACACACACACACATGAGTGTGCGCACGGAGAAATCAATCACAATACAAATATATAAAGCTTCTATACATACTTTAGCAAACATACAGAGAGAACACCGGCACTAGTATGTGAGATTTGGGAAAGACTTGAACAAAAGCAGGTTAGTGCACACACACACACGCAAATTGTTAGGCGTGAGAGAACGCTTTGTTCGGTGCTTCGTCGGAACATTGTAAAAACAAATATGAAGGCTAGACCGATTGAAAATTCAGGTTTCGAAAGCAAGTTGTGTTGTTGGGCAAGAAGGGATACATAATTCTGAACTGAAAGTGTTCATTTTGCTTCAGGTGGTATTTCTTTCAGATTTAGTATAATGCTTCGGTAAGGATTCTTGGAATTAGCAATATTGCAGCAAGAATACTCAGCACGGCTTGTGTAGATTCAGGAAACTAAAACCATACATGTGGGACCATGAATTGCCGTAGATGAATGACTATAGTAGAACATATCTGAATTGTTGGCATGGAAGATCAACTTTGTTCTGCTCTCCAAAGCCTGACGCTAGTCAACATACGTCCATCAAGCCCACAAGGACACACGTCCAGTATCCAGTAGCAGCAAGGCATGCAAACCACCATGAAGAACAGTGCATAGCTGTAGTAGGACTAGGCGTATAGTTGTTGTAGAACTTCATGGAACGTCTATGAACATCTCAATGGTTGTAAAAGGGGAAAATGAGAAATTTTACAGTAAATTAGACACACACACACCTGCAGTTCTGTCAAGACTGTTAAATTCAGTTAACACATTTTTCACATGAGCAACACATCTATATGTAGCAGCACCTCAGAGAGACCGCGGCAAATCGGCAGCTAGTTCAAAGAGAAAAAAAATGCTAAATAGAAACAACCGTAGTAGCTGGATGCCATAGCTTTCCACACACGAGGATTTCAGGGGAGCACTACACACGACTGTTTGGAGAGGAACTTGGGAATTGGGATGCCACGAAGCACCATGTGCGGCAGCAGAGGAAAGGTGTGGGGAAGGTCAGAGAGAGTTGACGAGGAAGGTCGGAGAGAGCTGACGCCGATGTAGAAGAGGCCAAAGGAAATTGAGGGCGAAACAACGGCGTTGAGGAGGAGACTGGGGTAGTTCGGTTTTGTGCGAATACCGGCATGGAGGAGATGCCGCTCTGTATCCCGCTCCCTGCTTGTGCTGCGAGAGGAAGAAGGTCAGTATGCAAAAGGGGAGAAGGTCAACTTTGGAAAAGCGATGGAATTCATCCCGTCATTGAAGGACGACGACATGGAGCTTCTCGCAAATCTCGGCGTCATCGCCGCGTTGCGGTCGGCGACGAGCAGCGGAGGTGCGTTCGTGGACGGGAGCAGACGAACTTGCCGGAGCAAGGGGCGGCGAGTTTCTGAGCTCGCACCATGCTCCCGAACTGCACTGCTTTTCAGAGCACGGCGGACGACGACGGGCTACGCTGGTAGAGAGCACGGGGGCAACGGCTGGGGCAAGCGGCAGTGTGATAAGAGGTCGGGCCTCGTGGCGTCGCTGCTGGTGGCAGGGGCGGCCGGCGGCGCGGTTGGTGGCTGGGGCTTCGCCGCCTCCAGCCGCCACGGGCTCCCTCGCGCCAGCGTCCGCCGTCACTCGCTCGCCCGCACCAGCGGTCAAACCTGAGGTGGCAACGGAGGGGAGGAGCTGGATCCGACGACGGTGGTAGAAGGGATGGGAGAGGAGGAGCTGGATCCGGTCGACGGCGGCGAGTCGCGGCGGAGATGACGGCCGGCCGGTGGTCGTGGGGACGAGAGGGCAGGGGAGGCGGGATCGGGATCCCGATCGGGGTCACCCCAAGTCTCGCACTGGTCGGGCCCGAGAGGTTGGGAAGCTCGGGAAGGCCCCGTCGGGCCCTATATAGGGCTGCTGTGATCCAAATAACTATTCTAATCCTGGGATTAGAATAGTATTGTTATATATATATATATATATATATATATATATAGACACACACATACACACACACTATATGCATGGTAAATGCAAAAAAATGGCTCAAATATAGTAAACAAGACTAGAAAAGCACCAGGAAATTGAACCTAGGGTACAATAGTGATTGCTTACCGTGGAAAAAAATTCGAGGCGAAACGATGAACTCACGTCTCCATTCAAATGCATATATGTTAGTTGATGTAAATGTTTTCAAATAGCACATGATTCATTCATAAAAGCCATGTTCCTACCAAATCGTGGCCGATGCCCTTGCCCCTCCTACTGCGCGCGCGATATGAGTCATGCATTCTGATTGGCCAGAACCTAGACCCCATGAACCATACATCTGTACCGTTGGATGCTGTCAGATCGAACGGCAATCCTCATCCCTTTCATTAGCATGTGCAGTTGCGGTTGGGATTTGATTTATATTCACTAAATGCACGTTAAACTCAAAAAATGGCTTAAATATAATAAACGATGCCTAAAATGAGATAGAAAATAAAACCAGTGGTATAATGGTGATTGTGTACCGTGGAAATTTTTATGAGGCCAAGCAATGAAGTCACCGGCCACTGGAGTTTGAATTGCCACGTCTCCTCTTGGAAACCATGATCCTTCTTGTGAGATGCTCCATTTTCCAATGATCGATCATCAAAACTTGTGCCAAACTTCACCAAAACATTTCCATGGGGTCGTGAGAGCGCACAACGGTCACACACCGATCTTCATGATTTTCCGACTCCATCTGAATTTCCTATAATTAAAATACCAACTAGGACTATGACGGTGGCTACACCTCGTAGCCGAAATGTTTGAAAATTCTCCCCGCTTCTCAGACAATGGACGAAAACTCGCAAAGCGACACACAAATGATTTGTGCACCTGCTTTGCTAACACCCACATGTAGTTGTAGTAGGGTTTTGATTTTATATGCACTAAATACATGATAAATGCAAAAAATGGCTTAAATATAGCAGACGAGGACTGAAATGGGCTAGTAAATCAAACCCAGGGTATATCGGTGATTGCTTAACATGAAACAAAATCAAGGCCGAATGATGAAGTCACCGACAACTGGAGTCCGAATTGCCGCGTCTCCTTTTGGAAACTATGACCCTTATTGTGAGATGCTCCGGTTTCCAAGGTGCGAGCATCAAAACTTGTGCCAAACTTTACGAAAACATTTTCCAAGGGTCATGAGAGCACGCTATGGTGACACACCAATTTTCGTGATTTTCAGACTCTATATGCCTTTTCTGTAATTAAAATACCAACAAGGCCTATGCGTGTGGCTGCACCCTGAGGGCGAAATGTTTGAAAATTCTTCCAATCTCTCAGACAATGAATGAAAACTCGCAAAGCGACACACAAATGATCTTGCTAACATCCACGTGTAGTTGCGGCGCAGTTTTGATACACACACACACACACACTAAATGCAAGGTAAATGCAAAAAATGGCTCAAATATAGCAAACGAGACCTGAAATGCACCAGAAAAATCAAACCTAGGGTACAATGGTGATTGCTTACCATTGAAAAAAATTTGAGGCAAAACGATGAACTCACATCTTCATTCAAATGTAAATATGTTGTTAGTTGATGTAAACGTTTTCAAATAGCTCATGGTTCGTTCATAAAAGCCACGTGCCTAGCAAATCGTGGCCGATGCCCTTCCCCCACCTACTGTGCACGCTATGTGAGTCGTGCGTTTTGATTGGCCAGAACTCAGACCCATGAATAGAACATCTGCATCGCTGGATGCTGCCAGATCAAACGACAATCCTCATCCCTTTCATGAGCACATGTAGTTGAGGTTAGGATTTGATTTATATGCACAAAAATGCACATTAAATTCAAAAAATGTATTAAATATGGTAAACGATACCTGAAAAGAGCCAAAAAATAAAACCTGTGGTATAATGGTGATTGCGTACCGTGGAAATTTTTATGAGGCCAAGCGATTGCGTACCGTGGAAAAATTTTATGAGGCCAAGCGATGAAGTCATCGGCCACTGCAGTTTGAATTGCCACGTCTCCTCTTAGAAACCACGATCCTTATTGTGAGATGCTCCAGTCTCCAAGGAGCAATCATCTAAATTTGTGCCAAACTTTACCAAAAAAATTCCACGGGGTCGTCAGAGCACACCACGATCACACAACGATTTTCATGATTTTCGGACTCCATTGAATTTCCTCTAATTAAAATACCAAATAGGTCTAAGTCGGTGGCCGCACCTCACAGCCAAAATGTTTGAAAATTCTACTTGCTTCTCTATAATGGATGAAAACTCACAAAGCAACACACAAATGATTTGTACGCCTTCTTTGCTAACACCCACAGGTAGTTGTAGTAAGGTTTTGATTTTGTATGCACGGTAAATGCAAAAAATGGCTTAAATATTGCAGACGGGACATGAAATGGCCCGGAAAATCAAACCTAGGGTATATCAGTGATTGCTTACCATGAAAAAAATTCGAGGCGGAACAATGAAGTCACCGACGATTGGAGTCGGAATTGTCGGGTCTCCTTTTGGAAACTTTGATCCTTCTTGTGGGATTCTCTGGTTTCCATGGTGCAAGCATCAAAACTTGTGCCAAACTTTACCAAAAGTTTTCCATTGGGTCGTGAGAGCACGCCACGGTGACACGCCAATTTTTGTGATTTTTGGACTATATATGCATATCCTGTAATTAAAATACCAACAAGTCCTAAGCGTGTGGCCGCAACCCACGTGTAGTTGCGGCACGGTTTTGATACTTAGTGTGTATACACATCTATCAACATTTAACCTTGTTAATACTTAGGGCTATGAACTCATCTCAGTGCAATTAGACAAATGGAAGACTAATCAATGGCAGACATAAAAGATGCTATACGGATCTCAAAGCCAGATTAGATGGAAGCCAGAGGGGTGGCAATGCCCACGGGTGGCAAAGACGTAATATATATATATATATATATATGTGTGTGTGTGTGTGTGTGTGTGTGTGTGTGTGTGTGTGTGTGTGTGTGTGTGTGTGTGCACTGAATGCATGGTGAATGCAAAAAATGGCTCAAATATAGCAAAGGAGACCTGAAATGCTCTAGAAAATGAACCTAGGGTACAATGGTGATTGCTTACCATGGAAACAAATTTGAGGCGAAACGATGAACTTACGTCTTCATTCAAATGAAAATATGTTGTTAGTTGATGAAATGTTTTCAAATAGCACACGTTTCATTCACGAAAGCCATGTGCCTACCAAACCATGGCTGATGCTCCCCACTACGCGCGTGATGTGAGTCGTGCGTTCTGATTGGCCAAAACCCAAACCCATAGATCGTACTTCTGCATCGATGGATGCTCCTAGATCGAATGGCAATCCTCATCTCTTTCATTAGCACATGTAGTTGCAGCTAGGATTTGGTTTATATGCCAAAATGCACGATAAATGCCAAAAAAGGCTTAAATATAGCAAACAAGACTTGAAATGTGCCAGATAATCAAACTTGTGGTATAATGGTAATTGCTTACCGTGGAAAAACATTCAAGGCGAAACGATGAACTCACGTCTTCGTTTCAAAATTAGCACGTCGTCATTTAAAACGAAATTATGTTGTTTGTGCACACGGGCATTTAGAGGCAACTGTTTGCATAGGCCTTTCCGCGCGGCGACCGGGGATCTTTCTTCACTTTTTCACTAGAGCCACCAGCATCCCCCACCGCCCACCCCCGTCTCACTCAATAGTCCACCCAATCACCATCGCCAGCTCCCCCTGCCCCAGATCCACACTAGAACCCTCTCCGGCGCCGGCGTGCTCAACCCGACCGTGTGCCTGCTCTTTGGCGTCAACCCTACCTCCACTATCGTTCCCAACATGTGGCTGCTCGCGCCTCGCCGTCTTCATTTGCCCGCTAGTCGCCCTCGAGCATATCGATCCTTTAACCCTCTGCTCTCCCGTGGTCCTGCTGGGTTTGCACAAAAAACTTGTTAGTTATTTCTCTCCATCGCGGTGAGGCATATTTCCTTGCAATCCCGCTTCCTATTTCGTTCGATATGTTACCAAATTGGCTATAAAATAACAAAGAGCGTATATATGTTCATTATCTACCTTCCTAACTAGTAAATATAAGATGTATTTGTTCCAATTAGTTATTGTCGATTACAGATCATGGGCGCCCGAGTCACAGAAAGTTAAGAAATTAGCCGTACATTTTCAAAATTATTGCATGACATGTTTAGACAACTTGCTACCAAGTTGTTAGCTTTATGCTTATCTTTCTTTCCTGAGTTTTGCATGTGTTCTCTGTAGATGCTGAGTAGAAGCGACAACACTCATGCTTCAGGCGATGTATCTTCATATGAGTCCGACAACCCTAGGTTTCCAGCAGATGGTCAGGGATCAAGTAATCTGGAATGGTATAGAGCTGCAGCAATTACCCTTCTGGTCATGACACAAGGGAACGCTTCAAGGAAGCCCACACACCAGCCTAAAGGTGTATATGAAGTAACTGATATCGATTTAAAGTCTTGGGTTCCAACTAAACCAGAGAAAGCATGCACGAGGTTCAGGAGTGTGTGTGTGTGTATTTGTTGGAAGGGCAAGGCTCAACATTAATCTATCGAGTTTTGGAAGGCTGACACAGAAACACAGCAAAGGATAATCCGGGAGATCACGGATCAGTTCAATGTTCCAGAGTAGTGGAGAGTGCAGCTGAAACACGCTGCACTAAAGAAGGCCATGGATTCTTGGAGAAACTAGAAGCATGTGTTGTACAATAAGTACTTGAGTGAAGGGAAGGACCCAATCCCCGCATACCCCAAAATTACAAAAGAAGACTGGGCAGAATTCAAAAGGGTCAGTGCAACTATAGAGTTTATTGAGAAGAGTGCCACACAATCCGAACTTCAGAAGGGGGACACAAACCCCCACCGTATGGGTGTGGCAGGATACTACATCATGAAACCGATATGGGACCAGGAGGATAAAGAAGCAGTAGCTGCGTGTGTGAAACTCGCCTTAAGCGAAATAAGGGGGAATGCGCTAGAGACTACTTGCAGGCACGTGCAAGGAGGTGTGACGATTATTACTTTGAAAACTCATGTGACAAAGAATTGTATCGCGTGATGTTAAAGGCTTCCAAGATCCCTGGAAGGTTCTACAGGAACTCAGGGCCATGTGACATTATGTCCGATGCTCTAGAAACAAAAGAGCCCCTGGTCGCGCAAGGGGTGTAGGTGTTAATGTCCCGCACAAGATGGCTTTCACACTCAGCAAAGACGAGAGGCTCAGCATGAAAAAAGCATGGAGTGAAATGATGAAGAATCAATTGTATGAAAGGTTTAGGAGGGACATGTATCCGGGGCTTCAAAAGGAAAGGAGTCAATGATAATGAAGAAGACTCTAACACATATATATAGCCAACAGATGGGAGGGGATGCGGGCATGGAGGATGGTGGTTATTGCACGATAATACCGCAGAAGAGTAGCTGTGCATCAGCTGACCCCACCGACACTGAGAGTGCAGCTGCTCATGATGATGCTATATCTGATCTATCTGGAATGAAAGATAGACCAAGGGGCATGCTTACTGATTATGAAGGTATGTAAAAATGTGCAACATCCTATGTTTGCCCACCCTTCTTGGAAGAGGGCATCTTGTTGGACAATGTGCCATTGAAGCCGGGCTGTGTGAAGGGCTACGTGATTGAAGTAAAGCCTGGATTCAATGAATTTACCCTGAGGAATGTCCTTAGGGACTTTGATGAGCAGAGGACCTTGGGAGAAATGCTGTTACATCACATCCAGTGGCCACAAAAGGAAACAGACTTCATGGATGAGATCCATAAAGCCCCGCCAAGAGCAATCAATGATGTCCTTCAACCAGTGACATTCTCCTTGCCACAACATCTCGCGCATGCTTCCCCCAAGGAAAACTACAAAAAAAGACACATCCATGACATTTTGGGACGAACGAATTTTTTTGCCATACTTATGACACTTCTATGACGATAATTTTGACAAAACCCGGTATCATCATAGATGTGGTGGGCTCCTACTTCTATGACAAAAAATCATGACAGAAAATGGGCTTTTCATCCTGGCCGGGCCGGAGACGCAACTGCATGACATTCTTTGGGCCGTCCATTACGGAAAAACCATGGTAGAAGCTGAAGGAAATATGCCCTAGAGGCAATAATAAAGTTATTATTTATTTCCTCATATCATGATAAATGTTTATTATTCATGCTATAATTGTAGTAACCGGAAACATGATACATGTGTGAATACATAGACAACCTAAATGTCACTAGTATGCCTCTACTTGACTAGCTCATTAATCAAAGATGGTTATGTTTCCTAGCCATAGACATGTGTTGTCATTTGATTAACGGGATCACATCATTAGGAGAATGATGTGATTGACTTGACCCATTCTGTTAGCTTAGCACTTGATCGTTTAGTATGTTGCTATTGCTTTCTTCATGACTTATACAAAGTTCCTATAACTATGAGATTATGCAACTCCCGTTTACCGGAGGAACACTTTGTGTGCTAGCAAACGTCACAACGTAACTGGGTGATTATAAAGGAGCTCTACAGGTGTCTCCAAAGGTACATGTTGAGTTGGCGTATTTCGAGATTAGGTTTTGTCACTCCGATTGTTGGAGAGGTATCTCTGGGCCCTCTCAGTAATGCACATCACAATAAGCCTTTCAAGAAATGTGGCCAATGAGTTGGCTACGGGATGATGCATTACGTAACGAGTAAAGAGACTTGCCGGTAACGAGATTGAACTAGGTATTGAGATACCGACGATCGAATCTCGGGCAAGTAACATACCGATGACAAAGGGAACAACTTATGTTGTTATGCGGTTTGACCGATAAAGATCTTCGTAGAATATGTAGGAACCAATATGAGCATCCAGGTTCCGCTATTGGTTATTGACCGGAAACAGTTCTGGGTCATGTCTACATAGCTCTCGAACCCGTAGGGTCCGCACGCTTAATGTTACGATGACAGTTATATTATGAGTTTATAGTTTTTGATGTACCATAGGTTGTTCGAAGTCCCGGATGTGATCACGGACATGACGAAGAGTCTCAAAATGGTCGATACATAAAGATTGATATATTGTAAGCCTATATTTGGATATCAGAATCGTTCCGGGTGAAATCGGGATTTTACCGGAGTACCGGAGGGTTACCGGACCCCCCCCCCCCGAGGGGGGTTAATGGGCCTACATGGGCCCTAAGGGAGAAGAGAAGGGTCGGCCAGGGCAGGCCGCGCACCCCCTCCCCCCTAGTCCGAATAGGACAAGGAAGGGGGGCGGCGCCCCCCCTTTCCTCTTTCTCCCTTCCCCCTTCCTTCTCCAACAAGGCAAGAGGGGGAGTCCTACTCCCGGTGGGAGTAGGACTCCTCCAGGCGCACCCCTAGGGGCCGACAGCACCTCCCCCCTCCCTCCTTTATATACGGGGGCAAGGGGGCACCCCATGACACACAAGTTGATCTTCGTGATCGTTCCTTAGCCGTGTGCGGTGCCCCCCTCCACCAGATTCCACCACGGTCATATCGTAGCGGTGCTTAGGCGAAGCCCTGCATCAGTAGAACATCATCACCGTCAGCACGCCATCATGCTGACGGAACACTTCCTCGACACCCTGCTCGATCGGAGTCCGGGGATCGTCATCGAGCTGAACGTGTGCTGAACCCGGAGGTGTCGTACGTTCAATACTTGGATCGGTCGGAAAGTGAAGACGTACGACTACATCAACCGCGTTGTTCTAACGCTTCCGCTTTCGGTCTACAAAGGTACATGGACAACACTCTCCCCTCTTGTTGCTATGCAACACCATGATCCTTGTGTGTGCGTAGGAATTTTTTTGAAATTACTACGTTCCCCAACAGTGGTATCAGAGCCTGGTTTTATGCGTAGGAATTTCCTTGAGAAGGTTAAAACAACACTAACTTGACGAACTATCATTGTGGTTTTGATGCGTAGGTAAGAACGGTTCTTGCTCAGCCCGAAGCAGCCACGTAAAATTTGCAACAACAAAGTAGAGGACGTCTATCTTGTTTTTGCAGGGCATGTTGTGATGTGATATGGTCAAGACATGATGCTATATTTTATTGTATGAGATGATCATGTTTTGTAACCAAAGTTATCGGCAACTGGCAGGGGCCATATGGTTGTCGCTTTATTGTATGAAATGCAAACGCCCTGTAATTGCTTTACTTTATCACTAAGCGGTAGCGATAGTCGTAGAAGCAATAGATGGCGTAACGACAACGATGTTACGATGGAGATCAAGGTGTCGCGCCGGTGACGATGGTGATCACGATGGTGCTTCGGAGATGGAGATCACAAGCACAAGATGATGATGGCCATATCATATGACTTATATTGATTGCATGTGATGTTTATCCTTTATGCATCTTATCTTGCTTTGATTGACGGTAGCATTTTAAGATGATCTCTCACTAAATTATAAAGAAGTGTTCTCCCTGAGTATGCACCATTGCGAAAGTTCTTCGTGCTGAGAAACCATGTGATGATCGGGTGTGATAGGCTCTACGTTCAAATACAATGGCTGCAAAACAGTTGCACACGCGGAATACTCAGGTTAAACTTGACAAGCCTAGCATATATAGATATGGCCTCGGAACACGGATACCGAAAGGTCGAACGTGAATCATATAGTAGATATGATCAACATAGTGATGTTCACCATTGAAACTACTCCATCTCACGTGATGATCGGACATGGTTTAGTTAATTTGGATCACATGATCACTTAGATGACTAGAGAGATGTCTGTCTAAGTGGGAGTTCTTAAGTAATATGATTAATTGAACTTAAATTTATCATGAACTTAGTACCTAATAGTATTTTGCTTGTCTATGTTTGTTGTAGATAGATGGCTCATGTTGTTGTTCCGTTGAATTTTAATGCATTCCTTGAGAAAGCTAAGTTGAAAGATGATGGTAGCAATTACACAGACTGGGTCGGTAACCTGAGGATTATCCTCATTGCTGCACAGAAGAATTACGTCCTGGAAGCACCGCTGGTTGCCAGACCTGCTACAGATGCAACTGACGATGTTAAGAACGTCTGGTGGAGCAAAGCTGATGACTACTCGATAGTTCAGTGTGCCATGCTTTACGGCTTGGAACCGGGTCTTCAACGACATTTTGAACGTCATGGAGCATATGAGATGTTCCAGGAGTTGCAGTCAATATTTCAAGCAAATGCCCGGATTGAGAGACATGAAGTCTCCAATAAGTTCTATAGCTGTAAGATGGAGGAGAATAGTTCTGCCAATGAACATATACTCAAAATGTCTGGGTATAATAATCACTTGATTCAAATGGGAGTTAATCTTCCTGATGATAGTGTCATTGACAGAATTCTCCAATCACTGCCACTAAGCTACAAGAGCTTCGTGATGAACTATAATATGCAAGGGATGGACAAGACTATTCCCGAGCTCTTTGCAATGCTAAAAGCTGTGGAGGTAGAAATCAAGGAGCATCAAGTGTTGATGGTCAATAAGACCACCAGTTTCAAGAAAAAGGGTAAAGGAAAGAAGAAGGGGAACTTCAAGAAGAATAGCAAGCAAGTTGCTGCTCAAGAGAAGAAACCCAAATCTGGACCTAAGCCTGAGACTGAGTGCTTCTACTGCAAGCAGACTGGACACTGGAAGCGGAACTGCCCTAAGTATTTGGCGGATAAGAAGGATGGCAAAGTGAACAAAGCTATATGTGATATACATGTTATTGATGTGTACCTTACTAATGCTCGTACTAGCACCTGGGTATTTGATACTAGTTCTGTTGGTAATATTTGCAACTCGAAACAGGGACTACGGATTAAGCGAAGATTGGCTAAGGACGAGGTGACGATGCGCATGGGGAATGGTTCGAAAGTCGATGTGATCGCAGTCGGCACGCTACCTCTACATCTACCATCGGGATTAGTTTTAGACCTAAATAATTGTTATTTGGTGCCAACGTTAAGCATGAACATTATATCTGGATCTTGTTTGATGCGAGACGGTTATTCATTTAAATCAGAGAATAATGGGTTATTCTATTTATATGAATAATATCTTTTATGGTCATGCCCCCTTGAAGAGTGGTCTATTTTTATTGAATCTTGATAGTAGTGATACACATATTCATAATGTTGAACCCAAAAGATGCAGAATTGATAATGATAGTGCAACTTATTTGTGGCACCGCCATTTAGGTCATATCGGTGTAAAGCGCATGAAGAAACTCCATACTGATGGATTTTTGGAATCACTTGGTACTTGCGAACCATGCCTCATGGGTAAGATGACTAAAACGCCGTTCTCCGGAACTATGGAGCGAGCAACTGATTTATTGGAAATCATACATACTGATGTATGTGGTCCAATGAATATTGAAGCTTGCGGCGGGTATCGTTATTTTCTCACCTTCACAGATGATTTGAGCAGATATGGGTATATCTACTTGATGAAACACAAGTCTGAAACATTTGAAAAGTTCAAAGAATTTCAGAGTGAAGTGGAAAATCATCGTAACAGGAAAATAAAATTTCTACGATCTGATTGTGGAGGAGAATATTTGAGTTGCGAGTTTGGTATACATTTGAAACAATGCGGAATAGTTTCACAACTCACGCCACCCGGAACACCACAACGAAATGGTGTGTCCGAACGTCGTAATCATACTTTACTAGATATGGTGCGATCTATGATGTCTCTTGCTGATTTACCGCTATGTTTTGGGGTTATGCTTTAGAGACGGCCACATTCACATTAAATAGGGCACCATCAAAATCCATTGAGACGACGCCTTATGAAACTGTGGTTTGGCAAGAAACCAAAGTTGTTGTTTCTTAAAGTTTGGGGTTGCGATGCTTATGTGAAGAAACTTCAACCAGATAAGCTCGAACCCAAATCGGAGAAATGTGTCTTCATAGGATACCCAAAGGAGACTATTGGGTACACCTTCTATCATAGATCTGAAGGCAAGATTTTTGTTGCTAAATTCGGATCCTTTCTAATGAAGGAGTTTCTCTCGGAAGAAGTGAGTGGGAGGAAAGTAGAACTTGATGAGGTAACTGTACCTACTCCCTTGTTGGAAAGTAGTTCATCACAAGAACCGGTTCCTGTGACAACTACACCAATCAATGAGGAAGCTAATGATATTGATCATGAAACTTCAGATCAAGTTGCTACTGAACCTCGTAGGTCTACCAGAGTAAGGTCCGCCAGAGTGGTATGGTAATTCTATTCTGGAAGTCATGTTACTTGACCATGGCGAACCTACGAACTATGAGGAAGCGATGATGAGCCCAGATTCCAAAAAATGGCTTGAAGCCATGAAATTTGAGATGGGATCCATGTATGAGAACAAAGTATGGACTTTGGTTGACTTGCCCGATGATCAGCTAGCCATCGAGACTAAATGGATCTTCAAGAAGAAGACTGATGCTGATGGTAATGTAACTATATACAAAGCTCGACTTGTTGCGAAAGGTTTTCGACAAGTTCAAGGGGTTGACTACGATGAGACTTTCTCACCCGTAGCGATGCTTAAGTCTGTCCGAATCATGTTAGCAATTGCCGCATTTTATGATTATGAAATTTGGCAAATGGATGTCAAAACTGCATTCCTGAATGGATTTCTGGAAGAAGAGTTGCATATGATGCAACCAGAAGGTTTTTTCAATCCAAAAGGTGCTAACAAAGTGTGCAAGCTCCAGCGTTCCATTTATGGACTGGTGCAAGCATCTCGGAGTTGGAATAAACGCTTTGATAGTGTGATCAAAGCATATGGTTTTATACAGACTTTTGGAGAAGCCTGTATTTACAAGAAAGTGAGTGGGAGCTCTGTAGCATTTTTGATATTATATGTAGATGACATATTGTTAATTGGAAATGATATAGAATTTCTGGATAGCATAAAGGGATACTTGAATAAAAGTTTTTCAATGAAAGACCTCGGTGAAGCTACTTACATATTGGGCATCAAGATCTATAGAGATAGATCAAGACGCTTAATTGGACTTTCACAAAGCACACATACCTTGATAAAGTTTTGAAAAAGTTCAAAATGGATCAGGCAAAGAAAGGTTTCTTGCCTGTATTACAAGGTGTGAAGTTCAGTCAGACTCAATGCCCGACCACAACAGAAGATAGAGAGAAAATGAAAGATGTACCCTATGCTTCAGCCATAGGCTCTATCATGTATGCAAGGCTGTGTACCAGACCTGATGTATGCTTAACAATAAGTTTAGCAGGGAGGTACCAAAGTAATCCAGGAGTGGATCACTGGACAGCAGTCAAGAATATCCTGAAATACCTGAAAAGGACTAAGGATATGTTTCTCGTTTATGGAGGTGACAAAGAGCTAGTCATAAATGGTTACGTCAATGCAAGCTTTGACACTGATTCGGACGATTCTAAATCGCAAACTGGATACATGTTTATATTGAACGGTGGAGCTGTCAATTGGTGCAGTTCTAAACAAAGCGTCGTGGCAGGATCTACATGCGAAGCGGAGTATATAGCTACTTCGGAAGCAGCAAATGAAGGATTCTGGATGAAGGAGTTCATTTCGGATCTTGGTGTCATACCTAGTGCATCGGGACCAATGAAGATCTTCTGTGACAATACTGGTGCAATTGCCTTGGCAAAGGAATCCAGATTTCACAAGAGGACCAAGCATATCAAGAGACGCTTCAATTCCATCCGGGACCAAGTCCAAGTGGGAGACATAGAGATTTTCAAGATACATACGGATCTGAATGTTGCAGACCCGTTGACTAAGCCTCTTCCACGAGCAAAACATGATCATCACCAAGACTCCATGGGTGTTAGAATCATTACTGTGTAATCTAGATTATTGACTCTAGTGCAAGTGGGAGACTGAAGGAAATATGCCCTAGAGGCAATAATAAAGTTATTATTTATTTCCTCATATCATGATAAATGTTTATTATTCATGCTATAATTGTATTAACCGGAAACATGATACATGTGTGAATACATAGACAAACTAAATGTCACTAGTATGCCTCTACTTGACTAGCTCATTAATCAAAGATGGTTATGTTTCCTAGCCATAGACATGTGTTGTCATTTGATTAACGAGATCACATCATTAGGAGAATGATGTGATTGACTTGACCCATTCCGTTATCATAGCACTTGATCGTTTAGTATGTTGCTATTGCTTTCTTCATGACTTATACAAAGTTCCTATAACTATGAGATTATGAAACTCCCGTTTACCGGAGGAACACTTTGTGTGCTACCAAATATCACAACATAACTGGGTGATTATAAAGGAGCTCTACAGGTGTATCCAAAGGTACATGTTGAGTTGGCGTATTTCGAGATTAGGTTTTGTCACTCCGATTGTCGGAGAGGTATCTCTGGGCCCTCTCGGTAATGCACATCACTATAAGCCTTGCAAGAAATGTGGCCAATGAGTTGGCTACGGGATGATGCATTACGTAACGAGTAAAGAGACTTGCCGGTAACGAGATTGAACTAGGTATTGAGATACTAACGATCGAATCTCGGGCAAGTAACATACCTATGACAAAGGGAACAACGTATGTTGTTATGCGGTTTGACCGATAAAGATCTTCGTAGAATATGTAGGAGCCAATATGAGCATCCAGGTTTCGCTATTGGTTATTGACCGGAAACAGTTTTGGGTCATGTCTACATAGTTCTCGAACCCGTAGGGTCCGCACGCTTAACGGTACGATGACAGTTATATTATGAGTTTATAGTTTTTGATGTACCGAAAGTTGTTCGGAGTCCCGGATGTGATCACGGACATGATGAGGAGTCTCAAAATGGTCGAAACATAAAGATTGATACATTGGAAGCCTATATTTGGATATCAGAATCGTTCCAGGTGAAATCGGGATTTTACCGGAGTACCGGGTGGTTACCGGAACCCCCCGGGGGTTAATGGGCCTACATGGGCCCTAAGGGAGAAGAGGAGGGCCGGCCAGGGCAGGCCGCACACCCCCTCCCCCCTAGTCCGAATAGGACAAGGAAGGGGGGGCGGCGCCCCCCTTTCCTCTTTCTCCCTTCCCCCTTCCTTCTCCAACACGGCAAGAGGGGGGAGTCCTACTCCCGGTGGGAGTAGGACTCCTCTAGGTGCACCCCTAGGGGCCGGCAGCACCTCCCCCCTCCCTCCTTTATATACGGGGGCAAGGGGGCACCCCATGACACACAAGTTGATCTTCGTGATCGTTCCTTAGCCGTGTGCGGTGCCCCCCTCCACCATATTCCACCTCGGTCATATCGTAGTGGAGCTTAGGCGAAGCCCTGCGTCAGTAGAACATCATCACCGTCACCATGTCGTCGTGCTGACGGAACTCTTCCCCGACACCCTGCTGGGTCGAAGTCCGGGAATCGTCATCGGGGTGAACGTGTGCTGAACTCGGAGGTGCCTTACGTTCGGTACTTGGATCGGTTGGATCGTGAAGACGTACGACTACATCAACCGCACTGTTCTAACGCTTCCGCTTTCGGTCTACGAGGGTACATGGACAACACTCTCCCCTCTCGTTGCTATGCATCACCATGATCCTTGCGTGTGCATGGGAATTTTTTTGAAATTACTATGTTCCCCAACAGAAGTGAGGGCAAAGAAAATATCCGGGTGTTCCCGGTTACGGTGGGTGGTCGGGGCCGAGCGATGCACGGAGGTTTGCACATTTCTCCCGTACACGCACACACGTGGGTGTAAGGAGTTGGGCTCTAACTGAACCCAAGCGAGGCGTTCGCCTACTGAACCCAAGTTATTGCAGTGCAAGCTACGTGTTACTAAACCCGAGTGTCGGTGTACTAGAGTAGGGGTACCCTAGTATCCCGAACTTGTGCACGGGCAGTCGCAGCACCCCGCGGCAAGGCTTGCCGGGTGACCGCCAAGGTCCTCCGTGGTTCCTTTGGAGCCATTCAAGAACAAAGTATTCAAGCCAAGGAGACAAGGCCCCGGCAAGAGGAGCTTGCCGGGAAGGCCAATCAAGGCATCTCAAGGAACTTACCGCAACGCGCCACGCGTCCCGGCAAGGCCCGGTGAGCGACAAGCTTCCGGACGCGACAAGACAACGACCGCGACAAGGTGCTTGCCGCGGGAAGCTACCACTCTGTACCCGCACTCTAGCACATCCACCAACGTGTCGCCCTGGGGCCTTTCCAGGCGCGCGTGGCGAGAGGCTGTGCAGCCAGCGGTGCACGGTGGCAAGCGGCGCTGACAAGATAGCCCTCGTGGCAAGCGGTGGCATCCCTGACGGTCCTTTTCTGCACTGTTTGGGCGACGCAGACGGGCATTTAATGCCTTTGTCCCCTGCCGTCAGGGTTAGGTAGGATACACTGTATAGGTAGTTGTACCTACCGCATTCCTTTTCCATTTCTTACCCCTGTCTACGTTGCCACCCGTCGATGACTCCTTTGAGCATATAAAAGGAGGCCCATGCGCAACGTAGAGGGGGGTTCGAAGGCAGAAAACACTCACGCTCGGTCTCGTTAGCAGCTCGTGTGTACTGTAGAACTCAGCGCTCCCGAGAAAGAACTCAATATACACAGACATGTAGCAGTAGGAGTATTATCTCTCCGGAGAGCTCCGAAGCTGGGTAAACCGCTCGTGTGCTTCGCCTCAATCCGCTCTTCGTGCGATCTCCGCCCCCCGCCGAACCGAAAGGGGCTCGGTCCGCCGGTCCCATAGGTGTTTGTGGATCAGCTTCCCCGACATCTTTGGCGCGCCAGGTAGGGGCCTCCCCGAAGCCGCCGCCAAGAAGGTCCCCAAGATCAACACCAAGGGTGCTGAGGAGCAGTCTGCTCCGGCAAGCCCTAGCGTTCGTTCCGTTGAAGCAAACGCTCCCGACAAGTTTTGCTCCAGCAAGCTTGCCGGGGAACGTCAAGCTCCGGCTGAGCCATAGGTTCTCGCCATAGAAGCGGATGTTCCCGCAGCAGCAGATGTGCCTTTAGTCCTTGTTGTCGAGCCGCAAGCTCCAGCATGGGCACAGCAGATTGTCCGTTTCCTTCAGACAGGAGAACTTCCCGAAGAGCAAGAAGAAGCGGAAAGAGTAGCCCGGCAGTCAAGTATGTACAAGTTTGTCGACAACACACTGTACGGAAGAAGACTCAACGGTGTGAAATTGAAGTGTATTCACCAGGAAGACGGACAAAAGCTGTTGGCAGAGATACATGGAGGCATATGTGGTCACCACATTGGAGCAAGAGCACTTGCCGGCAAAGCGTTCCGGCAAGTTTTCTTTTGGCCGACAGCCCTCCAGGATGCAACTGCACAAGTAACCAAGTGTGAAACGTGCCAGTTCCATTCCAAGCAGATACACCAGCCAGCTCAAGCTCTCCAGACGATCCCTTTATCCTGGCCATTTTCGGTCTAGGGGCTCGACATCCTCGGCCCCTTTCCCCGAGCTGTCGGGGGCTTTGAGTACTTGTACGTTGCAATCGACAAGTTCACAAAGTGGCCGGAAGTGGAACCAGTGAGGAAGGTGACAGCACAGTCAGCAGTCAAGTTCTTCAGGTCGATTGTTTGCCGTTTCGAGGTCCCTAACAGGATCATCACCGACAACGGCACGCAATTCACTAGCCGCACCTTCATGCAGTACGTCCAAGACCTTGGCGCCAAGGTCTGCTTCGCTTCTGTTGCTCATCCGAGAAGCAACGGTCAAGCGGAGAGGGCGAATGCTGAAGTGCTGTGCGGGCTCAAGACCGGGACTTTCGACAGGCTGCGCAAGTGCGGAAAGAACTGGATTGAGGAGCTGTCGGTGGTTCTTTGGTCGATCAGGACGACGCCAAGTCGAGCCACTGGCCAGACACCTTTCGCTCTAGTCTATGGAGCAGAGGCAGTTCTCCCCACGGAACTCGTATACGGGTCACCTCAAGTGCTCGCTTATGATGAGCTTGAGCAAGAGCAGCTGCGGCAAGATGACGCGTTGCTCCTTGAGGAAGACCGTCTTCAGGCTGCTGTACGAGCTGCTCGATACCAGCAAGCTTTGCGCCGCTACCATAGCCGCAAAGTTAATGCCAGAAGTTTCGAGGAAGGCGACCTTGTTCTTCGGCGCGTTCAGTCCGCCAAGAATTCCAACAAGTTGACGCCAAAGTGGGAAGGCCCTTACCGGGTGAAACGAGTCACTAGGCCTGGCGCTGTCCGCCTTGAGACTGAAGATGGCATTCCGGTGAGCAACTCCTGGAACATTGAACATCTTCGTAAGTTTTACCCGTAAGGCGCGGTTGCCGGAACCTGTTCCGGCAACCACCTTTTGTACAAGTCTTGCCGATGTTGCATGTAATCCTTTGTACAAAGCCGGGCACAGACCCCGTGCATAAATAAAGCTAGTGTGCTCGGCACATCTTGTCAATTTCAAGCATTCTATTTTTTGCATCTGTTATCTGACACTTTGTGCAGCGCCTGCCCCCGGTAAGCAATAACGAGCCGTAAGGCTCCATATCTTTATTTTCTCTTCTTTCGCTTTCTCAAAGGAAGGAAGGTTCCCTCGCCCACAAGTTTGCCGGGGGGAAGGAGAAGATAATGGTGTGGACCAGATGTCGTTCAAGAAAGTTTCACCTTGCCGGGAAGCAAACAACAGAAAAGCTAAGTTGCCAAAGTTTGAGCAATCAGTTTTAAAATTTTTAAGTTATCTTCCTCGAACGACCGTGCTTTGTATGGAAAACCTGTGCGCGGAGGAACCAACTCATAGCTAGTTGCGCCCTTACTTTGTTTCGAGTCCGCTCAACAACTTAAGTGAGCTGCAACTAGTTGCGACAAGGTTTCTTGTCGGTAGCGGCACCACCAGCAGGCTGCTGATGCCCCGCACTCAGCGCTCGCGGCTAAAGGTGCCTGTGCCGACAAGTTCCCTAAAAGCGTAGGGCAAAAACATACAAAGGAAGGAATCAAGTAAAGGAAATAACATAGCAGTCGCTACCCAAAGTAGAGTTATATTACAAGATAGCTTGTCGCAGCTCTAACAGATTGTTCTCATGACATGACCAGCAGCGACAAGAAAAAGAGAAAACGGGTGGCCTAATCTACACGATCGCCCTCAACCCTCTTGATCCCGCTCACCTTGTCCACAATGGGTGCGACAAGGGTCTTGAGCGATTCCAGATCAGCATCCGGCGGCAAGGACCTGAGGACGTTGGTGAGGTTGAGGCCTGGGTTGCGGAAGGCCACCTTCACCAGCACCTTTTGAAGAGCTCCCGCGCAGATCTTGCGCGACTTGTCGGCCAGCTGCTTTGGGATCCTCTCCCGGAGTCGCTGGAGGGCCGTCGCCACGCCTTTGAAGAACAAGCTGAGCTTGGCGCTGGGTTGGAGGTGCTCATCGGAGGAGTACCCAAGATCCTCCATCCCCAGCTGCGCCAGCTCCTCGTCGATGGTTGCGGCAACATCCACGAGACCATCCGTCCAGTGCTCCACATTCTCCCTGAAAGTGTTTTGGGCGGCGGCAGCACTCGCCAGCAGTGCCTCGTCGGCCTTAATCTTCTCCGTCAAGGCCACCTCCCGCTCCCTGGCGCCGTCCAGCGTCTGAGTCAAAGTAGCCAGTTTCAACTCAAGATCCGCGTTGGAGTCCTTGGCGGCGCTAAGTTCCTTGCTCCTCTCGGTGAGACGACCCTGCAGCTCGCCATGAGCAGTGGCGTCCTTCTCGCGCTCATGCTTGAGCGCAGCGAGCTCCTCGCCGCTCGCCTTGAGATCGGCCTCCAGCTGCGCCACTTTCATCTCCAGCTCCTTCTTGGCGGCCTCTGCAGCTGCGGCAGCATCCTTTGCTTCCTTAAGAGCCCCGCCAACTGTTTGCTCGCGCGCGACAAGCTCCTCCTCGTGACTGTCAAGGTTAACCTTGCGTTGCGCCAACTCGCCTTCCTGTGCAAATAGCTTCTCCGCAGCAAGCCGTTGTTGCTCTTCAACCTCAGCCTTCTCGAGGAGGAAGGCTTTCCGCTCCTCGGCGACTTGCTCCCGCTCCTCTGCCAGGGACCGGAGAGCTTCCTGCCTGAGACCCCGGAGCTCCTCCGCGCGCTTCTCGATGTCCACTCCTGCCTTCGCGACAAGCGCTTCTCGGGATTCCAGCTTGGCCTGTCGGGCGCGGTAGAGCGACAACAGCTTCTGCAGCAACCGCTCCTCCTCAGGCTCGCCGCTGCTGCTGCTTGGCGCGTCGACCAGCATCAGCCCAGCGGAGGCGAGCACCTCTCCATCCAGGATTTCTCCTTCGACCGGCGCCCTGGAGCTTGACGCCCAGGGGAGCTTGATGAAGATACCATCGCCGGCCTTCAAATAGGCGCCGGGTTGGGGCTCCTCGGAGCCTGACGCTGCAGCAGCGGCGGAGAGATCGGCGGTCGGCGTAGCGCCTGGCGCTCCTGCGGCCTCAGGGCCATCAGTGCGATCGCCGGACCCCTCGCCAGCTTCTGCGGTGGCAGCCTTGGCGGCCTCTTCGCCGGCGGGATCATCAGCGCCGGCTTCTTCTTCGGTGGCAGCGGCGTCGTCGGTATTGCCACGCGTGTTCTCCTCGCCGGCGACCTCGGTTTCCATTGGATCCGTAGCAGATGGATCTGACGACCGGAGAAGGGAGAAAAGTCAAGCAAAATTTCAAAAAGAAAATCAGAAGAAGAAGAACCCAAGGGAAGTTTTCAAGCAAGAGGATTACCTGTACTAGGATTTGCAGTCGTGGTCTCAACCACCGGAGGGTCACTGGTGCTGTCCCTTGCCGGAGAACTGTCCCTTGCCGGAGAATTCTCCCTTGCCGGGGAATCCTCCCTTGGCGGTGTAGTCGAAGCAGATGGCATTTCGGGAGCGGCTTCCGGGCACTCCTGGTGAGGCTGCTCTGCTCCTACACAAACCAACAGTCAGATATCAGCAAAGAAAGAGCACCCATGTGCGCCTAACAGCAGGAAGTAAACCATATACTTACGCTGGGGGCTGCGCTGGGGCTGCTTTGGGGAGTAGTTGCCGGGTCCGGCAAGGTGGTCTCGGGCACGTCCCCTGCTGTCGCGGTGGGTTCGTCCTCGATGACAATCACCGGGGCCTTGGCTCTCTTCGCCGCTCTCTGGGCTAGAGTCCTGAAAAGGAATGGGTTCAGAGTGAAGCAAATCAGATACAAGGCAAAATAGCAAGAATTGAAGAACTACAAGTACAGCAGAGAATCTTACTCTTCTTCTTCCTCGTCGGACCTGAGCGCGGAGAGATCAAAGTCCGGCTCGCCTCCGGCGCGACGAGGCGGAGGAGTAGTTCCCCTTGGCCGCTTGGCGGGGGCAGTGGCGGTGGTGCGAGAGGACCCCACTCCAGTTGCCGCAGCGGCGTGAGGCGCTCCCGCGGCAACAGTGCTTGCCGCGGTAGAGCGTGTCGCGCGGCGCGGCGGCTGTTGACTCGTCTGCCGCCCCGCTACGTCCCCGGCCTTGCGGAGATGCCTTCTTGGTGGAGCTGGGGGCTCCGCCTGCGGCGAGCTGGCTGAAGGTGGAGAGGAGGAGGAGCTGATCTTCAACGAGTCGCTCGCGCCCTCGGCGGGCTCGCTCGACTCACCTTCAGGCTCGACAAGCTCTTCCTCGCCGGCAAGTTCCCCTCGCTCGGCAAGGCTTGCCGCCTCTGCTGCCTCTGCCTCCTCCACGGTGAATCCAAACTCGCCCGCGGCAGCGGCTGCCGCCACCTCTTCCAGCCTGGTGGCGATGCGCTGCATCTCATCATCGGTGGTGTCGCGGGTGAGGCTCTTCTGTTCATCGGGGCGGATCAGCACTTCTACCAAGCAGTCGAAGAACTCCTGCACGACGTCGTCTGTAGGCTCTTGCCAAGTTGGGACGATTCCATGCGAATCGCACAGCGGCATCATTGCACGGATGTAGTCGAGCGAGGAGTTGTTGCACAGCGGAACGACACTCCTCGGCAACCTGAACACTCCGGGATGTTCAGGGTCGTGCTTGAATAGCTCCAGGAGCATTGCGTCAAGTTCCAAGACAGTGAAATTGAAGTTGAGGCCCGGGCGCAGCCTCATGATATCCGCAGCATTCTGGAACTCCCAGGCGGGTCTCCTCCTCTCCTGCAGGGGGGCGATGCGGCGGCGGAGAAAATCTGCGCCAACGGCGCCTACAGTGAGCCCGGCAAGCCTGAGGCGTAGGATCCTGGTGACGGCAATCTTCAGCCTAGCGTCTTCCGGGGCCACGCTGCTCCAATCGTTGCCGCGCACTACTGGGGCTTGGCGCTGGGCGGTAAATGGCTGCGGGTTCTCCTCGACAATCCAGCACCAGCCTGCTCTCCGTTCATCCCACTTGCTGCGGAGCTCTCCCTCGAGATAAGCTTCCTTCTTGCCGGTTCTCGAGATCCAGGCGATTGCGCCAGATAGAGGCTCCCCTCTCTCGACTCGGGGCATAAAGAAGTGGCAGAAAAGAGCTACGTTTGGATAGACTCCGACAAAGTTTTCGCAGAGATGTGCGAAAACTGCCATGGTCAGAACGACATTGGGGGTGAAGTCAAGGAGGTGGAACCCGTAGGTGTTCATGATATCGCAGAAGAATTCAGAAAAAGGCGGGCAGAGCCCGTAGTAGAAGAACAGCGCGAAGAAAGGGTATCCATTCAGAGCCAGTTCCAAAGCGGCAGCTGAGAGTACCTTCGTGCGCGGATGCGCTCGCGTCTCCGTCGACCAGAAGAGGTAGTAGTACTCCCTCAGCTCCTTCGCGGCGAGCTGGGGGGTAAGATTGCCCGCTCCTTTCGCAGCGCCGCGAGCCACTGCGCCTCGGCCGACTTCACGCCCTTCCCCTTGTCGTCTTTCGGAGCCATGGCGGAGGTGGTGGGGGAGATCGATGGCGTTGGTGGTGCTGGTGGCGATGGGGGGCGGAGCACTGCTCTCTTTCAGCTTTGGGAAGAAGGGGGGAGTGGCGGAGATTTTTGAGATTGGAGTAGCAACCGGTGAGATGTGCGAACTGCCCCCGTTTCCTCTGCTTATAAAGAGGGAGGGGGCGGACGTTCCGTCTTTCTGAATAAAGAAACCACCCACGATCTCTCCCACGACGCCGCATTCGACGCGTGCCGTTCGGGGAGGGCGCGGTGGATACGGAGTGAAATACGGCATAACCCAGGCCGCGCATGCCCGTGCCCTGTTTTGGGCCTGGCCCAACAGCGCTCGGCACCGTGTGTGGCCCAGGCCCGGGGGCTCCTATCGGTGTACTAGAGTAGGGGTACCCTAGTATCCCGAACTTGTGCACGGGCAGTCGCAGCACCCCGCGGCAAGGCTTTCCGGGTGACCGCCAAGGTCCTCCGTGGTTCCTTTGGAGCCATTCAAGAACAAAGTATTCAAGCCAAGGAGACAAGGCCCCGGCAAGAGGAGCTTGCCGGGAAGGCCAACCAAGGCATCTCAAGGAACTTGCCGCAACGCGCCACGCATCCCGGCAAGGCCCGGTGAGCGACAAGCTTCCGGACGCGACAAGACAATGACCGCGGCAAGGCGCTTGCCGCGGGAAGATACCACTCTGTACCCGCGCTCCAGCACATCCACCAACGTGTTGCCCTGGGGCCTTTCCAGGCGCGCGTGGCGAGAGGCTGTGCAGCCAGCGGTGCGCGGTGGCAAGCGGCGCTGACAAGATAGCCATCGTGGCAAGCAGTGGCGTCCCTGACAGTCCTTTTCTGCACTGTTTGGGCGACGCATACGGGCATTTAATGCCTTTGTCCCCTGCCGTCAGGGTTAGGTAGGATACACTGTATAGGTAGTTGTACCTACCACATTCCTTTTCCATTTTTTACCCCTGTCTACGTTGCCACCTGTCGGTGACCCCTTTGAGCATATAAAAGGAGGCCCATGCGCAACGTAGAGGGGGGTTCGAAGGCAGAAAACACTCACGCTCGGTCTCGTTAGCAGCTCGTGTGTACTGTAGCACTCAGCGCTCCCGAGCAAGAACTCAATATACACAGACATGCAGCAGTAGGAGTATTATCTCTCCGGAGAGCTCCGAAGCTGGGTAAACCGCTCGTGTGCTTCGCCTCGATCCGCTCTTCGTGCGATCTCCGCCCCCCGCCGAACCGAAAGGGGCTTGGTCCGCCGATCCCATAGGTGTTCGTGGATCAGCTTCCCCGACACCGAGCGATCGATCGATGGCTGTTAACTGAACCGGATCGAGCGATTCCTTCGCTACTGCTACTAACTGAAGCCGATCGATGCTGCCTCTGGATGAACAATGAGCGTTGTTGGGGGGTTTGGATGAACAGTTCCCGGTGGGGGTTGGATGAACAGGACCCTGTGGTGTTACCGCTGGATGAACAGGACCCCATGGAGGGAAGGTTGAACAGTAGTCGGTGGAGGGCTGGTTGAACAGTAGTCGGCGGAGGGCTGGATGAACAGTATCCCCGTGGAGCGGTGGTTGAACAGGACCCCGTGGAGAGGGCTGGTTGAACAGTAGCCGGTAGAGGAGCGCACGGTGGAGGCTGGATGAACATGATCCTGTGGATGAACAGTCGCAGGTGGAGGTTGGAGGAGGTCGACAGTGGCTGAACAGTAGCCCGTGGAGGCTGGAGGAGGTCGACGGTGGAGATGAACAGTATCCCGTGGAGTCTCGTTTTGCGGTATGCCACAGCCCTCCCGATGAACAGGACCCCGGTTTCGATCGTAGCGCTCCAACACAAGTCTGTTTCCTCCGTTTTGCGGTACGCCACACCCCTCCCGATCAACAGGACCCCGTTTTGACCGTAGGAGGTCCAACAGAAGTTCGTTTCCTCCATTTTGCGGTACGCCAGACCCCTCCCAATGAACAGGATCATGTTTCGACCATGGCTAGTCGAACACAAGGCCGTTTCCTCCGTTCTACGGTACGCTAGGCCTCGTTTCCATCGGCTATTCCATCCAAGCCCTCTCGATGAACATGACAACACATTCTGTCCTGACCCAGCCGGTTGGCTCCCCATGAACACGACGATGACGTAGTTTCTCCGTTCCGACCGAGTCATATACACGAGCCATGGCCGTACGTATGCTCTAGTAGGCGTTCGAGACCCCGCCAGTATGTACGTACATGGCCGTATTTACTTTCTTGCATGCTGGCCGCGATACGTACGTGTACATGCTACGTGCACGCCTCTACTATGACACGTGCGCGCCTCTACTATGATACGTGCGCGACCAGAATGACAACACTACATACGCTTCGACCAGGTGGGTCCCGACTGTCAGGCACTTCCTTGCGTGCGAAGATGTAGCTGGTGGGTCCCAGTAGTCAGGGGGCGAATCATTTTTTTAATAATATGGATGCACTTCCTTGCGTGCAAAGATGTAGCTGGTGGGTCCCAGCAGTTAGGGGGAAATATTTTTTCACGAAATACGGTGTCCCATCCGGTGGGTCCTTGCTGCCAGGTGGAGGAATCATTATTTTGCGCGTAATAAGGAGTCACTTCCTTGCTGCTGCCCTGGACCCAGCTGTCAGCCTCTCCACGTACAGTACTCTTCCGATGGAAGTCATTCCTTGAGCACATTGACCACACTGTGCCGAGAGCACCAGGGCGGTGGACGACGGCGAGAGCTAGGAAGGGGACAACGTGGACCCGGGGAAGATGCGGCAGTGGAAGCCCACGCGGAGAGGAGTACGAGGGTTCACTGGTTCGACTGCGGTGTGAGGCTGCTGTCACCGCAGAATAACAAGGGGTGTGGTGAGTGGATGGCCTGGCCAGTGGTGGGAGTAGTAGGGGCGGTGAGGCCTCCGCGGCATCACAGCCGACCACGGGAGGCAGGAGCATGCGGCACGACCGACGCTGGTTTGGGCGGCTGGAACAAGAAGACAAGAGGTTGAAGAAGCACTATGGCTGTTGGATGGACATCATACGGTCAGTGGAGCTAGAAGCGTTCATATTGACTAAGTTGACAAAGCCCTCCATCCCCGTCAACTTAGTAGGCCCACAAGTCAGCCTCCCACTATGGTGGGTCCCACCTAGCAGGGGGTATTCATTTTTTTGTGCGTAATAAGGAGGCACTTCCTTGCATGCGAAGATATAGCTGGTGGGTCCGACCTGTCTACGGGGGGGATGTTTTTTTCGCGAAATACAGAGGCCATTCCGGTGGGTCCTAGCTGTCAGGTGGAGGAATCATTATTTTGCGCGTAATAAGGAGGCATTTCCTTGCGTGCGGCCGTGGACCCAGCTGTCAGCCTCTACATGTATAGTCCACTTCCGATGGATATCATTCGTTGACCATGTTGACCAGGCCGTGTTGAGAGCACCAGGGCGGTGGACGATGGCGAAGCCTAGGAAGAGAACGACACGGAGCCAGGAAAGACTAGGCGGTTGTTTCCCATGCGGAGGGGAGTACGAGGGTTTACTGGTTCGTCAGCCGTCGCCGGAGAATAACAGCAGGTGTGGGTGAGTAGAGGGATGGCTAGGCCAGCGATGGGAGTACGATGGGGCGGTGAGGCCTGCGCGGCAGCATAGCCGACCGCGGGAGGAGGGAGTAGGCAGTCCCACCGGCACTTGTTTGAGCGGCTGGAGCAGGATGAACAGAGATTAAAGAAGCACGACGGCCGTTGGATGGACATACAACAGTCACTGCTCTTATGTGTTGACTAAGTTGACACGGCGTTGCGTGTGCGTCAACCTTTTTTAGGAAATCATACGCGTCAACCTGTAGTAGGTGCACAAGTCAGCCTCAAATCTGTGGAAAACAGCATACGGCCCATCTGCCATTATTTATAATAATTTATAGACCATTTGGTAATTCCTAAGATTTTTTTGGAGCCCATCTTCTTTTTGTAAGCATTACACCCCATATTGTGGCCACGGTTAAAAATTATACGAAATTTTGCATATTTCGGTGCGTTCAACTATTTTTAATCCCAAAATATCGAGTCACATTCAAACTATTTTGAAAAAATAATTTATATAAATATAAAATCCAAATAATTGTCCACGCATAAAAATCAATGGAATTTAAAATCTTGTAATAAAAAAATTGAAACTAACTCCCGGTTTGATGTGTTTTAAAAATGTACAGCCCATTTCTGGGCAAACCGAATGAAACTCTCCTCATCTTGAAAGATTTGCAGCCCAGCAGGGCTGATAAAGCAAGTAGGGTTCGTGTCACGCCCAAGATGCGACCCTATCCTAAAGGAACTTGAAGGTCCCACCAAGGATAGAAGCGCATCTTGAAGACGCTTTTGCAAGGTGGATATCATTACATCAAACCATTACATAATAGTTAGGGATACATACAAGAGGCATACAATGCCACACGAATACAACATCATCATACATAAGAGCACCATCTGACTATGGATGAAACACAAACAAAAACTCAATCGACATCCACCCTGCTAGCCCAGGCTGCCGACCTGGAACCTATCCCCTGATCGAAGAAGAAGCGGAAGAAGAACTCCAAAACAAGCAAGCATCGCTCTCGCGTCATGATCATCGCATAACCTGTACCTGCAACTGTTGTTGTAGTAATCTATGAGCCACGAGGACTCAGCAATCCCATTACCATGGGTATCGAGACTAGCAAGGTCTAATGGGTAAGGAATGGATAAGTGTTGAGGTTGCAGCAGCGACTAAGCATATATGGTGGCTAACATACGCAAATGAGAGCGAGAAGAGAAACAACGGTACGGTCGTGAAGCTATCAATGATCAAGGAGTGATCCGGAACTCCTACTTACGTCAATCATAACCCAAAAACCATGTTCACTTCCCGGACTCCGCCGAAGAGAGACCATCACGGCTACACACGCATTTGATGCGTTTTAATTCAAATATGGTGTCAAGTTATCTACAACCGGACATTAACAAATACCCATCTGCCACATAACCATGGGCACGGCTCTCGAAAGTTTATACCCTGCAAGGGTGTCCCAACTTAGCCCATCACAAGCTCTCACGATCAACGAAGGATATTCCTTCTCCCAGGAAGACCCGATCAGTCTCGGAATCCCGGTTTACAAGACATTTCGACAATGGTAAACAAGACCAACAAAGCCGCCTGATGTGCCGACAAATCCCAATAGGAGCTGCACATATCTCGTTCTTAGGGCACACCGGATGAGCCAGACGTCGGGTTGGCATGGACCCTGGTTGCCCAGGGGGAACCGGACATCGCTCGGTTTGGACCAGCACCCAGAGGAGCACTGGCCCGGGGGGGGGGGGGGGGGTAAAAAAAGATGACCCTCGGGCTCCGGAAACCCAAGGGAAAAAGTCTTAGGTAGGCAAATGGTAAAACCAAGGTTGGGCCTTGCTGGAGGAGTTTTATTCAAAGCGTACTGTCAAGGGGGTCCCATAAATCTCCCAACCGCGTAAAGAACGCAAAATCAAGGAACATAACACCGGTATGACGGAAACTAGGGCGGCAAGAGTGGAACAAAACACCAGGCATAAGTCCGAGCCTTCCACCCTTTACCTAGTATATAGATGCATTAATTAATAAGAGATATTGTGATATCCCAACACAATCATGTCCATCATTGAGCAATCTTCAACTTCACCTGCAACTAACAACGCTATAAGAGGGGCTGAGCAAAGCGGTAACATAGCCAAGCAACGGTTTGCTATGAAGGGTGAAAAAGGTTAGAGGCTGACATGGCAATTTGGGAGGCTTGATGAACAAGTGATAGGTAGCACGACAAAGCGATAGAACGAAGCAACTGGCATAGCAATGATAGTAATGAGATCCAAGGTGACGGTCATCTTGCCTGAAATCCCGCAAGGAAGAAGAGCGAGTCCATGAAGAAGACGAACGGGCGAAGAGGAACCAAGCGTAGTCCAGCGAATCCTCACGATTGCAACGAAACAGGAACTATCGAGAAGAAGCACAACCATAAATAAGCAAACAACATGGTATACATCCATCACATAAACATGGCATCATGCACAATCAAGTATGATGCATGTCCGGTTTAATGTGGCATGGCATGGAAAAGTGCAACAAACAATACTACAAGTTAAGTGGAGCTCAATATGCAACGAGTTGCATATTGACAAAACACCACATTGACATATTTAGTTTAATCTCGTTTAAGCTATCAAACAATATTAAATGTTGTTAAACATGGCAAGAGGTGAAGCATAATTAAACTACCTATCTAGGCAAGTTTAAATGAGGCCGGAACAACAAACAACAATTCTGGAAAATCCCCATATGCATATTTCGAATTTGGTATTGTTCTGCCCTAAAACATATTTTAATGTTGTTAAACATGCAAAGTAAGTGCACCAAGTTAAACTAGGCATTTTTCCACCCCATTTACATATAAAGTTTATTAAATTTGGAGCTACGGTTATTTAGTTATGAACTAAGCCATTTTAGCATGTCATTTATGCAAATTAAATCAAATAGAATGTTAAACATTTTAAACATGGATGAAAACAACATATTATGAAACTAGATGAAATTCTAAGCATTTTACATGTATTGTTTGTTTAATTTGGATGCATGCATAACTAGTTATTAACAATAAAGCAATACCAACTATCATAGTTCTGAACCTCAACAGTAGCCCATGCAATTAGGTACATCTGGTTGTTGGCATCTCTCCCAATGGCACTCAGAATGCACTGCCCCCTTCAAGAAACATCCATCTAAACCCACAACTCTCCTACACCCAGCTAGAAAACCCTTTTTGCAACCATCTAGACATACATACATTCTTTGGAACACAGGTTTGGTAGTTTGTTCAGGGTCCAATGTAACTGCAACAGTGCTGCCTGGATTGCTCCTAATTAACTCCAAGTGATAGTCGAACACTCTGGAATACTCACCATTGGTTGAATCTATGATCTTATCCATTACTAGTTTCTTTGCTCTCTTGCACTTAGATATGCTCACATCAGCTAGCAAGTCCTCAAGCACTGCTTCCTGCATTTTCTCAACCTTCCATGTTGGATTATCTCTGATCTGCTTGAAGTATTTCCTAGCAATGACTACACTTGTCACTAGCTTGTTATCCCTCCTAGGCACACGTGTGCACATTGTTGTATCTAACGACTATCAACCAATCTGACCTACTGCTGATTGATCCATATATACTCCATTTGCAACTAGGCCAACTACACCTAGCACTCACCCTCTTCTTCTCATCCTTTGGAAAAATGAGATGATGAGAGTTCTTCAGTCTATATTTGACCAGTGCCTTCTTAAACTCCCTACTGTCATTGAAAGCAATACCAAGTTCAAACTGTGGGGACTCAGTGCTGTCATCATACACCTTGTGATGTGTTTTTCTCCTCCTGACAGCACTAACCTCTCCATCACTATCCTCATCATAGGATATATCATCATCACTCTCAAAATATGGTGTTTCATCTCCATCATCTTCATCTATCTTATATGTTTCTGGGACAATAAAACTGTCTGGCACATTGCAAGTCTTTCCTTGTTCTTCCCCAAGCATCTTCTTCTTTTTTTCTCCTTGAATTATTGAGCATATTTTCTGTACTCAATCATCTCATCATCATCTGCAGAACTGTTGCTCTCTGATGGAGGAGCATCATAATCACTGTCACTATCACTGTCGCTATCATCTGCAGTAGCCATCTTCTCAGTTGCTTTTCCTTTTTCTCTGTTCACAAATGATTTTGAAGGCCTGAAAACTGGTAGTTTTGACACCTTGCCACACTGCTGAATTTGCTCTGTTTCTTGTGCCTGGAAATGCTCTGTTTCCTCTCTCCGAACATGCCATACTTCTTCTCTCTGAATATTCTTTGCCTGCTCTGTTTCTCCTGCCTGGACATGCCTTGTTTCACACTTTGAACTTGCTTCTTTTGCCGATATTTGTCCCCCCCAATCACTTGCCTCCGGACTAACTTCTCTGGGCACAGTAGCATAAATATCCATAACTCCAGCATCAGTGACATGACTTGCCATCATCCTGAAGGAAACAATGCAAAATAGCAGTCCCAAATTAGTAATTCTCCCATTACACGTACTGAATTCTTAAAAAAAACACCTTTCGGTTCAAATCGTTTAAAACCCTAACTCAAACTAGGCATATGTACATAGATTACAAAAGATTCAACTACAAAAGCGCCTACAAACAACGGCACGTTCAGCAAATTTAATTTACTCCCACGATCATGTAAACCCTAGCCCCAAATCAAAGCCTCCCAAACCCCAAATAACACCCAGGAGTGGCTCCTCAATGCAGTACAACAGATGATTTCCTTCCTAGGGATAAAGCACACTGACCTGATGGGCGCCGTCGGTGAGGTCCTTCAGGGCATGCCGGTGCTCCTCGCATCGCCGCCGTGGTCGCTCCAATCGCCGGTATTATCGTCTGTAGAGAGGGAGCGGCAGGGAGGAAGGCAAAAAGGTGGGCACCCGATGGAATCGAGACGGTCTGGTCGCAACTACAACGAGTCCACCAGGTCCAAGCCCGCGTGGCTTCGCCCGGTCTTCAATTCCCCAACTGCCCCTTGCCACGTATGCAAAACAGCCGTCCCAAAACACCAAGCAAGCCATCAGGAGGTGCTTTGCCCGGTTTGTGCAGGTTCAGGGGATTAAGTGAGCCAAGATTGAGTCCAGGGGGTGATGTAGTCCAAATCTGGGAGTTGAGGGGGTTATGTACATTTAACTCGACCAGAAACAGGACTGGCATCGGGCTATCTTCTCGCCTACTCCACACTATCAACACGTATTCATTTTCTTCTTTCTCTAGTCTTCTGGTCTTTTCGGAGCTCCCAGCCATGGAAAGGAGCAAAAGGCTGAGCCAGATTAGATCCACTCCATCTCAAGACAAGCCCGAGTCTCCCCTCGGTTTGCTACTTTGTGGTCCTCACCTCCACACGCACCTCGTGGCTGGGATGATGCTTGGATCCCGGCCGGTGAACACGTAGCAGGGCCCTAATAGCAGCTGCATGATGGAGAACGCGAGGTCGTCGAACTCGACGATGCCTTTCCCGTCAGCGTCCATGGAGGCGATGGAGTGGATCTCGTTCCCTTAGCTCCTGCGCAATTTTGGGGATCCTGGGAGGGTTATCCGTCCCCAACCGTCGAGCTGCAGGCGTCGTTGCTGTTCCCAAGCGAGGCACCTGACGCATCTTCTTCATCCTCTACAGTAGCAGCCCGGCTTTGGCGTTGCATTCTTCCACCTGCAATATACTTTAAGGTACTTCTTGTTAGTGACAAATGTTACCGTTTCTGTTTTTTGTACTATCATGCATACTTGGTGTGATTTCCATCCAGATTGACTTCTTGTCCATGTACCAAATGAAGATAGTAAGTTTGGACGCCTAACGCCGCTTAATGCAAAATTTTAATCAGTTTATGTCCCCTCCACTTTTTTCGGGCTTGGGACTGGAATAGGTAGTGTTCGACCCCCTACACCCATTAATTTTCAGCAAATTAAGGAAATAATTATTGTCTTTATGTTTTAGTAATTGAATAGTAAAACTAGGTCTGATTGCTACATATAATAGACAATGATGCTAGGATCCTCTCACCATTGAATTGTACTTTGTAATAAGCTTGAAATATCAGATGATATAGAGTGTTGATGCTTGGCATTCTTGAACTATTTCCGTCAAATGTTGATGCATGTTTCCAGTAATTATGCAGAGTAGTAGACCATATCCGTCCTATCATATCTTGTTAGCATAGATAATTCAGTTATTATTTTGAAGATAGTTTGCAGTGTACTATTTTTTCAGGTATTTATGGATATATAAAAGGCCGGTAGCATCCGTCTAGTTCACGGCGACGGACATGGCCTCTGCACCGGCGAACATTCAAGCCAATACCCATCTAGTTCATATGCATGCAAGTAGAGCCACATTTAATAAATCTTTGTTTCTGTCTGACCAAATCCTTTGGTTTGTATTGATCAGTGTATACATGTCCTTGCCCTGAGTGCATGTACCACTCTTATATTGTAAATTCCCAAAGAGACAATTGATGACGGCACCTTAGATTACAAATTGATAATGTACAATTAGTTAAGTGAAATCGGTTCTGGCTCTCCATGTTTCATGGGGTGAAGCACAATATGTGTAAAGCCCTATCGAGTTTTACCATCTGAGCCACTTAGTACTGCGATACAGTGGAGATTCCAGCAATCCTACAGTCCGTGGATACTGCTATTCAGTAGGTTAATAGCGTGCCCCCCTTTTTAAAAAACCATTTTATTTGTTTTTAGTAACTTTATTCCTTTTTGTAATATATTTTGAGCTCTTCTTTAGATAGCTAATTCTTTGGTCTCATTTATTTGCTGTTTCTATGAGTGTTTGTCCTCATATTTAGGTGAAAATCCGAGTTGAAGAGGCGTGGGTCTATCATAAGGACCTGGTGATTTTCAGGAATGGATATGCGGATCATACATGTTACGAATCTACATAACCTACCGAGTATGCCTCTTTTTCGATTCTATTGTCGCCATAAAGAAAAGCCTCCTTTTTCAATTCTTTGTGAAATTAAAAAATAAGTACATATGAGAAAGGATGGTGTAATATCAATATAATTTGCATAATTAAATGTTAAGATGAGAACGACTAAACATTCAGTGTCTCCAAACTGGATAAGTCTGCATGCACACATAATAAGTTAAATCCATGTTCTCATGGACTCTTAAAGTAAACACAATTGTATGCTAATGCAGATTACTTCCAAGTATATAGAATATCTAGAATATATTTGTATAAGTGAAGTCAAGGGGATTAAGTTTGTAGTTTAGCACTTGCTAATGCGTCGTCCTAGCCTGTGTTCCTTCCAGGTGCTTTCCTAATCCTCTTGTCTTCTGTTGATTCTTTTCTCTTATTTTTGCATTCTGTCCTTTTATTTTTCGTTTTTTCCTTTAGATTTTGAATCCATTCTCACTAAAAGTTGAATGTGAATAATATACTTTCCTTGCTAGGCAAACTTTAATAGAAAACTAATTGTGTTTATAGATGCATATGTGGCATTGTAGCACCAAGCTGTTGGTGCATGTCCGTTCAAACATAAAAAAAAGAACCTTCTTTCTTAGCTGAGAATACCTCGTCATTGGTACCATCAATGCTAAAATGGTCATGATTTTTGTCATGTCCTGCCAGTAAGGTAAGGTAGAATACCATATAGTTTAAAATATAAAATTGGACATTTGTTTTTCTTAAAACAAAAATTTAAAGTTTTGACATGTGTAAATTATTTTTGCAGGTACATGCATTTATTGGGTCCAATAATCACCCTGGTTATCGATAAACGATTAGAAACATTGGATTTGGGGTATTGCAAAAATAGTTTAAAGTTCTCACCTTTGATACTTGAATAAAATTGGAAGTGACAGTCATGATTGTTTTTTGTGCCAAACTTCCATTTACCATATTTGCTAAAATATATCCCCGTAGAGTGATCCCTACCTTCTCACCACTGAAAGAATTTGACCATGTAAAAGTAATGTAAAAAGTCATACATAATTCTGAAATTGCTTACATAATTGAAATAACTTACAATAGCAAAAGGACGTGCATCTCGCAGATGTTTGAAGTTTGCTCTCTGCTTGTCCGTCTGTTCTTCTGTACTTCCTCAATTGGTTTCATCATGGTAAGCAACCCAATCCATTGATCCATGATTAGTAACGAATTCATCAATGCCATATACAGGAACCGTGCAAATTATCTAAATTGGTGCAGGTGATACATGCTGGAGATAATTTGATGCACATATTACTTACTGGAGGTGGTGTGATTGCTTGACGGAGCCGATAACAGTCGAGGAGAGTCAACAGAGGAAACTGGGGCACTTGCAACTATTGGAGGAAGGTGATGTCCAAGTGCCGATCGCTGGAGGAAGACGATGACGAAGGTGGGCTCTGAAGGTGGGATCCGACTTGTGGGGCGTGCTGAAACTGACTTGATGCTAGCTTGTCAGCTAGTTTCATCGCCCTGGCACCATTGCTAACGTGATTGCCAGAGTTCATAAATCACAACATTACCTTCTCGCGGTATCGCCTCGCCCTGATTGCTCAAGGTAGTAGCCGCCTGCCTGGGACAACAAATCAATCTAAAGTTAGACTTTGTTCCCTTGGTGTTTTGGCAGCAAAATATCATCAACCTCTTGGTTGTGATGCTTTAATTGTAAGTTACACTGCAATTGGCTGCTTCCGCCCTGGCACCATTTTTTTTTCCTTCTGTGTTTTCTCTTTTTTTCTTTTGGGCGTGCCTGTGCTGCTTCCGCCCCAGCACCTATCGTGGGTTGTATCGATGTTGTTGCTTTGTAATACAAAGCGGGGGGAAACCCTTTTTCGGCAATTGTAAGTTACACTGCATATGTAGAGGCAACCTTCCATTATTAATCTATAATTATAATAGTAACTTTGCACATAGTTCTTTTGGCCCGAGACAGCTATCTAAAGAGATTTTCTCAAAAGAAAAAAAAAACATTTGTAAAGAACCGAATCAAACTGGCAAAGCATATATAGATCTCAATTGGCTGGACTCGCATGCAAATAAGAGCGGCGTGCACGTAGTATTTTTGGCCAGTGGAAACCCATTGAAGCTAATCGGCCAGTGGAAACCCATCAAAGCTAATCAATCCATCAGGATTGATCTTCGATCCATCTTTACTAGCGTCCGACTGAACATGCATGTACAACAAACAACTGGATTGATCTTTGACACCGGCTAGAAATGCACATAGTTAGGAAACAGAATAAAATCAATCCTTAGCTAGCCATGATGATGGCGCCGCTCAAGAGCCCGGATAGAAATCGCCAAACACGTGCCTAGGGTAGATCTCGATGGGAAATTCCTGGGTTGTCTTCCTGGTAGGATCGTGTCAAGGCGGCTGGCGGCTGCTAGAAAAATTCCTACGATGTTGAGGCAGCCTTTGATCCTAACAGAGCGTTGGGGGTTGGATAGAGCACGTATGTACGGTAAAAATTACTTTGGACTCTATCTTTCATGGCATTGGTGGGTAATTTCTTCATCTTTAGAGTTATAATTAATCTAGCGGTTGTGTTTTTTTGATCTATTAAACTAATGGTCGGATATTCCTAATTGTTGTGGGATTTTCTAGCCTATTTCTCTTTTTTCTGACGAGGCCATAAAGTACTTTTTATATATAAATAGATTGAATGTGATGAGAAGTGAGAAAATCCCGGTGTTTACGAATCCACCGATTGGTTATAACTTTTTTAATCCGTCATGTTGACTAAATAGACATGAAGATTGAAAACAATTAAGGTCTAAAAAAAGAGTGTCGAAAGAGCAACAGCTGAACGGTTAATTCTAGTACACTATATGCGGGCTTCCAATGTGCGTGAAATTATCACCTTTATATACAACTTCTCCAGACATGGAAAGCATTGCAGCAAGCCAATAATCTTGTTCAGATCAAAACTATTCATTTGGATATATAAGATCTTGACAGAATCTAGCACCATTGATAGGCCATCCATGGAGAGACTCTTCATTGAGCATAGCACATAATATTAGTACAAAATGTGTACTCCAAGATGATATATAACTTATGCGCAGAAATTTAAAAAGCAGCTTATGGTTACAAGTGTAGATGATAATATAAAGTGCCTGAAGAACAGTGGAGCCAAACACCATATTGAAACAAGCACAGAGATCATGTATTACACCCAAGGCCTCCAGTTTAGGTGCAGAGAGGACGGTTATTTGCAACTTTGAATAACTAGAATCAAGGATCAACCTTTGAAGTGAAGGGGCATCTTGGATGATGAGATGCCTTCCGTCAAAATAAATTCCAATTCTTACAAGGTTAGGCGACTTTATTTGGAGACAACCGATTCTAACTGTGAAAACAAGCACCTAGCACTCCAGGGCAGGGCAACTTGAGTGGATGATGATGTGCAATGAGGCCTCCGGTATACGAACCCGCACAAGTGAAAGTTTCTTGAGAAATGGGAGTCGAAGGTTTAGTACCAGATTGTCTGGTAGGTAGCACAACGCAAAGGTGGCGGTGTGGAGAGAGGAGGAAAACTGCGAGATGGACATCAGTGTTGAGGGCACAAGTACATGGCGTTCGGTATGTGGTAGGTGATTTCCAGGGGAATAGTAGAACTCAAGCAGCTATAGTTCTGTGAATTCAGGGGATTTCTGCCAGGCGTCCACCATGCAGGGCATGGTATGCTTCCTTAGGTAGCATGACAGGATGCAGAGGCTTTAAACGGAGACCTGGTGGGAGGAGATGATGGCTCTGGGGATTTCAAAATCATTGAAGAAAGATAGCTGACGACAGTCGAGATTAAGGGGCACGACGCACCATAGAGGGCGCCACCGAATTAAGAGGACTTGGAGGCGGCAGCAATCCTTGGTGGGGAGAAGCGAATAATCTCCCCAAGGACGGCGTCCGGGAGATCGTTGATGCGGTCCACCCAAGATTCTATGGGTTCCTGAGATCGGCGGGGGCGGTGTCGCCACTTCTCCCCGCGCTGCTGGGTGCGGGATCTACAACAGGCGTTGCCGCTGGTGGGAGCCTCATCTTCTTGGCAATGGGGTCAGCTTACTCCATTTTCCTCGATGGCGTCGCGTCGCGCTCACGGATTTGAGCAAAGTAACGAATGATGAGCCTAGTTGTAGTGCGAGTGAAGAAGAAAGGGAGCTAGGGTTTTTCTATAGTAGTGAGGAAGAAGGGGAGCTGGGGTTTTCTGTTGGAGTGAGGTGAGGAATTTGGAGGTATGAGTGGAGCGAGCTGACGTGAGATGAGTGGGAGTGAGCAGGAAGAAGAGCACCCAGGTTTTTTGGGGGGCGGTGTGCTGGGTGTGGGTAGCGCCTCTCATTAAGTAAATATATGGGCTTTTGAATTGACTTTACTATTTACTAGGGTGGATGGGCTGTTTTGTCTTGGGCCCAGAGAAACAATTACTACTAGTACAGTGGAGACACTATAGAGTTACCCAGAAAAACAATTACTACTAGTACAGTGGATACACTACCGCTTCTGGCTCCTCCTAGGTCATCGAAACATCTCCCTCTACTGAATGTCGTTATACTTTTGTTCACCGACATGCGGGCCATGCAGCGCACGGGCCCAAATGCCATCCACCAAATTAGAAGGCAGTATGCAGGCAGAGAGTCACCCTGGTCGTAGCGCGGCAGTAACGAGCCATCGTATCACAAAACCCCACCCCCCAGTAGTCTAAGTTTGACGGACGAAGCAACCATCATTTCACTCTTCGCTGAATCCCCTTCTCCCTCACCGTCCTCAAGAAAGGCAACACTCACATCTGTCACTGTTCTTCTCTCCCAACGAAGGGAAGGTAAGCGGATACGTGATGTTGGTATATTTTCGTTCAGAGAAAAAAAAGAACTTTTGCAAAGCAGTAACCGATCCTCACTCTCTTTTTTGTTTCATTGTCATTGCGATTGTGTTTTTCTTTCAGTGGTCTCCTAGTATTCTTCAGTTTCATAATGGACCAAGGAGAACCAGGCAAAGATCTGCCAATATTGGAGCAGACGCGGGAGGCTGATCCCCACGAGACAAAGAGCTCCAAGAAGATGGAGGCAGCCACCAAGCCGACCCCAGATACGCTCACGGCCACTACTGAGATGGTCAACGCCCCGTTTGAGGTTACAGCCCCCGTGGCACTGTAGGAGCAGTTTTCCCCATTCGAGGATGTGCCCCCCCCCCCCCCCCCCCCCCCCCCCGCTGAGCTGCCCAAGGTGATTTTCTTCTTTGCCGATCTGGATTGTGGTTTTTCATCTAAGTATATGGTGATGAATAATGCAAATTTTATTATCTTTGATGCCATGCTATACATAGTGGTTTAAATTATTTGTTTTTCTTATACTGGAAAGTAATTCAGAATTTGTTTCTGTTTCAGTTAGATCCCTGATGCAGACAAGGATTGTGTGGTTGTACATGTCACTCGCTATGAGGCGGATGACCTGAATATACGCACTGGGAAAACAGAGTTCTTAGGCTGTTGGATCCTAGAAGCCATTTGCGCTTATACCAATGTCGAGTTGTATTCCAGTCTCACTGTTGTGAGGCATGTTGTCCAGGGTGTACTGAACCACAAGAAGTTCAAAGCTACTCCTTCGTTTGTGAGGCATACTGTTCTTGTCAAGCTTACTTGGGAAGATGATGTGGCATGCCTCCACAAACAAGTTTATGAGTGGCAAGGCCACAAGGTTACCTTCATGAAGGTTCACAGGATTGAGCTGCTGCTGGACATCCTCGATGATGTTCATGGCAAGGTCCGTCTTGTGTCCATCCCAAATTAGATCGAGGCATGAAATAGTTGCCCCATCTAGTGTTTAGTAGTAGTTTGGATTGTGCAAATTATCCGAACCTTGCCTGTTATCGAGCCCTCTAGGGCTAGTATTCTGTTTGAATCCGTCTATGGGAACTGCTGCTACTTTTGTGTGCCCGTGAATCATGTGAGAACCATCATAATTGTTGCCGAAACAGATGCGTCCTCACTAGTTTTCTCATGAATATGGCATGGTAAGACATAAGTTGTCACGGTTTATCGTACGACCAGTGTGTGTTTGATGAAATAGAGTACTCGTTCGATAACTGTGCGCCGACGTATACATAAGTACTTGTAAACACTGTTGGTGCTACCCCACTTGTAAGCAGTTGTGCAAAACACGACACATTGGCTCAGCTTGCTTCAACACTAGGCTATCGACCAACTAACAATCAACAATCTGCTGTCTGACATATAAGCAACTATGTATCTTGTTACAGCGGTTCATGCAGTTAACTAAGGCCACAATGTAAATTCCAAACATTCACACGCTAGTCCAGTGTTCATGTGAAACACTCAAATTAAACTCGGCTTTATAAAAACCTTGAAAAGCATAAGTTAAGCAATTTTACACATCTCAATGATTCATAGAACATAACAAACATATACTAGTTCACAACAAAAGACAAAGTTGTGAGAAGGTTTACAAATCAGGAAAAAACAAGCAAGGCTTCCCTGAGCAAAGGGCCTCCCGGTGAGGGAGTCCTGGATTAGGGGGTCCTCGGACAGCCGGACTAAATACTTTGGACGGACTGTCGGACCATGAAGATACAAGATTGAAGACTTCGTCCCGTGTTCGGGAGGGACTCTCCTTTGCCTGGAAGGCAAGCTTGGCAATTCGGATATGTGGATCTCCTTCTCTGTAACCGACTCTGTGTAACCCTAGCCCCCCTCCGGTGTCTATATAAACCGGAGGGTTTAGTCCGTAGGACAAGAACAATCATAATCATAGGCTAGCTTCTAGGGTTAGGCCTCTACGATCTCGTGGTAGATCAAATCTTGTAATACTCATATCATCAAGATCAATCAAGCAGGAAGTAGGGTATTACCTCCATCGAGAGGGCCCAAACCTGGGTAAACATTGTGTCCCCCGCCTCCTATTACCATTAGCCTTAGACGCACAGTTCGGGACCCCCTATCCGAGATCCGCTGGTTTTGACACCGACATTGGTGCTTTCATTGAGAGTTCCACTGTGTCGTCACGATAAGGCTTGATGGCTCCTTCAATCCTCTACAACGATGCGATCCAGGGTGAGGTTTTCCTCCCCGAACAGATCTTCGTATTCGGCGGCTTCGTACTTCGGGCCAACTCGCTTGGTCATGTGGAGCAGATCGATAGCTATGCCATTGGCTATCAGGTCAGGTTTGGAAACTTGAACTACACTGCCGACATCCGTGGAGACTTGATCTTCGATGGATTCGAGCCCATGTCAGGTGCGTCGAACAGCCACGACGAGCATGACTTAGATCTACCCTCGGACGGTGTTCGGGAGATCACACTTGCGGCTGCCCCGGCCCTTGATCTGGAACAGATCGTGCCATTCGAGGAGGGGTGGATACACCCCGCCCCAGAAACCGCACACTCATCGGCGATAGAGCCGAGCACAGACTTCGCCTCCAAAGAGATCTGTGTCGTCGGACCCCCGGACTCGTCTCCGGCCATAGGTTCCGAACCGCGTGCGTCCGTTCCTATCGAATCTGATTTGGCACCGATCATGGAGTTTACCTCCGCGGATATCTTTCAGCACTCGCCCTTGGGCGACGTGCTAAATTCATTAAGGTCTCTCTCTCTGGTAGGAGACTCTTGGCCGAACTATGTCCGACTTGAGTGGGAAGCGGAAGTGGCCAAAACTCAGTCGCATCAGTAGCACTCTTTGCCAAGTCCGCATACGCGTCTGCAGCACTCCATAGCTGATCCAGAGGGCATACTTCGGATCTCCGAACTTCATCTGCAACAAAAAGGGCCTCCCGGCCGTGATATCTCCGGCTTCACGAAGCTCCTCCCTTGCCACTCTAAATTCAGAGCGAGTTTCCTTGGCTGTTTCCAAGGCCTTCTTCAGCTCAGCAGCTTTCGCTTGGCTTTCCTTTTCAAGGAGCTCATATCGGCCGATGGCATCTTTCAGCTCAACAGCCATCTTGGCTATTTTATCTTTGCTCTGACGATGAGTAGCCTGTTCGGTTCTTAACTCTTCGGCCGCCTTTAGGGCGGCCGCATCACTTATCCTGGCTTGTTTCTTGGCTCGGGCAAGTTCCGCCCGGAGGGTCTCCACGGCAGCAGCTCCATTTGTGGTCACAACATATTATAGATACTAGATCATGATCCTCTTAATATTTGCTGACCACCCAAAAATACATACCCTGTGCCTCGTCAAGTCGCTTGTTCACAAGCGCGATGTCGGCATCCTCCACGTCAAGCTGTCGCCTCAGTTCGGCAATATCAGCAGTTCGGCCAGCCGCCGGACCCTCAGCCGCCTACACATAAAAGCAACATGATCATTACCTGGGACTATGATCCTCTGTTTGCCACCTCGGGATGACAACCAGAGTCTCAGGGGCTACTATCTGTATAGAGCACACCTAGCATGTGCGGTACCGTCAAAAATACATATATGTTACTTTGCGTACCTCGAAGCCTCTTAGCAGGCTCGTAAAAGCTTCATTCAACCCGCTTTTGGCGGATGAAATCCTCTCAATCACCATACCCATTAAGGTACGATGCGCCTCTGAAATAGCCGCCTGCTCCAGGAGACCCGTCAGTGTGTCCGGTTGTGCACCGGACAATCGCGGACTCTTTCTGTTGCTCTCCTTGGGAGCCGAATACTCCGGTCTTCGGGCGGCCGAAGAGTTGCCTTATGGCCTTTGCGGATCAGGAGAAATCCTCCGTGACGACACCTCGGGGTCGTCCGCCCTATTAGGCCGGGAGGCAAGAGGAGGCGTTTCGCTCTCCATCATCTCCGGAAGAAGATCCCCCAAAGACGAACTTTGTTGAGAAGGGCTATGAGCTGGACTGCAAGATATATGCCTCGGTTATTATCTTAGAGGTAAAGCAGGATATGTTTACCAAAGTACTTTTTTTCACTTACGGCTTGGTTGAGGGTTGGCCCCCTTGCGGGCGCTGTGTGGTAAGGATGCCCTCTGGGGTAGGGCCCCATGGCGAGGGTTTCTTCCCTCGTTTGGAAACCTCCATTTCCAAGTCTTCAGAGGCATCCCTTTTCTTCCCGTGAGGAGAGGGGATTTTAGATTCACCTCCCCGATTATCCTCCTTCGCAGAGGCACTTACTCCCCCGGTTTGGATGTGTAAGGTATGAAGCCCGCCCGTGGCTTCTCTATTCCTCCCCTCATCTTCTCCTGATGGCACCTGATATGGTGCGTGCTCAAGCATCCTGGTTAATAAAGGATCCGACGAGCCTTCGGGAAGGGGGGCCGAACACCTGATCCTCTCCGCCTTTCTTATCTAGTCCTCGCCGAGAGCAATTTTTCAGAATGATGTTGTGATAAGTAAAAAGACAGCATGTTCGGTCGCGGAATTACTTACTTGGGTATCTGGACGTTTGCAGTTGAGACCTGCATCCTCGGTGTTGTCCGGACACTTTATTCGTGATCCGAAGAACAATCCATACATCTCTTCGAGCGTCACACCGAAGAATTGTTGAATAGTTCGCGGTCCTTCCCGGTTGAACTCCCACATACGAGAGATCGGTATTGGCATGGCAGGACCTGACGAACTAGCATAACTTGCATTACCTTGATAAGACTGACATCCCTCTTGAGGAGATCTCGGATGCAGCTTTGCAATGTCAGCACGTCAGTAACTGGCCCCCAGTCTAGTCCCTTGTTGACCCATGATGCCTGTTGAGGCAGAGGGCCCAAGCGGAAGGCGGGGGTGGCCACCCGCTTTGTACCTCGGGGATCTGTGATATAAAAGCACTCCCGTTGCCATAAGCCAGACACCTCCGGGAAGGAACCCTTTAGCCATAAGGCGTCGGCACCTTTGCTTATTATAGCGCCTCCGCACTCTGCGTGTCGCCCATCGATCATCTCCGGCTTCACATTGAAGGTCTTGAGCCACAAGCCGAAGTGTGGGGTGATGCGGAGGAAGGCCTCACACACGATGATAAATGACGAGATGTGAAGGATGGGATCCGGAGCTAGATCATGGAAATCTAGCCCGTAATAGAACATGAGCCCTCTAAAAAAGGATCAAGACTAAAGCCTAGCCCTCAGAGGAAGTGGGAAACAAATACGACACTCTCGTGGGGTTTGGGAGTGGGGATGACCTTCCCTTGAGCAGGCAGCCTGTGCGGGATTTCGGCGGTCAGATACCTGGCCTCCCTAAGCTTCTTGATGTCCTCCTCTATGACAGAGGAGGCCATCCACCGACCTTGAGAGTTGGTTCCGGACATGGTGGACAGTTCGAAGCGCTTAGCCTGAGCCTTGGGTGTTGCAACTCGATGTGAGGGAAGGGAAGGATCGAGCGTGGGAAGAAAAGGATAGGCCTTGGCCCCTTTATAAAGGGGGTGAATATCAAGCGTCCTCCGCGTGGCCGTTTGGAACTTGCCTAAAATCGAGGAGTCATACTAACAAGCATGGTTGGGTTACCCACACCTGTATTGTTGAGAATCCCGTGATAAGGGGAACACGATCTCTGCTTCGACAAGACGTGTCAATAAATCCGCCTCGTAACGCGTGTAGTGGTAGGCTAGGAAAAACGGTTCATAATGACAGGGCCACGGCGTGATGTCACGCTAGGAAAAGTTGTCAGCAGATTAGATTTGTGAAATATTGTGCTCTCTACGGTGCTAAGTGGAAATTATTTTGCAGAGTCGGACACGATCCTCATATTCAAGATCTTCTGTGGAGTATTCGGAGAAGGAACCCGCCTTGCAATGCCGAAGACAATCTGCACGCCGGACTCATCGTCATTGAAGCCTGGTTCAGGGGCTATTGAGCGAGTCCTGGATTTAGGGGTCCTCGGACAGCCGGACTATATACTTTGGCCGGACTGTCGGACCATGAAGATACAAGATTGAAGACTTCGTCTCGTGTCAGGGAGGGACTCTCCTTTGCGTGGAAGGCAAGCTTGGCAATTCGGATATGTAGATCTCCTTCTCTGTAACCGACTCTGTGTAACCCTAGCCCCCCTCCGGTGTCTATATAAACCGGAGGGTTTAGTCCGTAGGACAACAATAATCATAATCATAGGCTAGCTTCTAGGGTTATGCCTCTACGATCTCGTGGTAGATCAACTCTTCTAATACTCATATCATCAAGATCAATCAAGTAGGAAGTAGGGTATTACCTCCATCGAGAGGGCCCGAACTTGGGTAAACATTGTGTCCCCCGCCTCCTGTTACCATTAGCCTTAGACACATAGTTCGGGACCCCCTACCCGAGATCCGCCGGTTTTGACACCGACACCCGGCAGGCTTAAATTTCCTGGAGTTCGCTCTGGTTTTTTCTTGTTGCCACCATCCAGGGTTAGGTTCTCTCATTCTAGAATAACCAACTATAATTGTGTTCTCAACTGGAATACTGAACCATGCAGTGTACTGACTAGCTGAAATTCTTGTGCATTCCACTAAATTTAAGCACTGCTACTTGCAGAAATAATTAGACCACAATGCCTCTTGTCCGCGCACCTGTCCAAAAAACCACCGTGTAGCCGTGCCAGCTAGTCCTCAGTCCATGGATGAACTGGTTGAAAGTGCATTCAAGACTAGGATGTAGTTGTTTTCGCTCGTCCCTGCACTGCAATCAGGAAGTAAAACGTACGAATCAGCTTCTTTTAAATTGCGTTGGTCATTCTACCTAGTTACTACCAATGTAGGAATACTTTGAACACTGGTGGTTAGAGGACGGCAGCTTAGGAATAGCCATCTCATTTTGTGCAGTTATAGTAAAACTAAGGTGTGTACTTTTGATTGCGCAGATAGAAACGATATGGAGACAGACATCCCTGTTTGCGCAAAAACGAAATACGGTTATTTAAACAGTGACAGATATTTACAGTGGCGTATGATTAACATCAGCATCTACTGTGTTATAATTGGCACTATATTGATAGTATGAAAGTGCCCTTAAGTAAGTAGCGTCACATCACATCAACACTACCACTAGATTAACATGCAGAACAATAGCATTAGTATTACTGTCATGAGAGTAGCACATGGTCAGTAAATGTGCAATCAAATTTGTGTAGTTCCACTGGGATGAAGCAATGTTAGCGGTGTGAGATTTAAGTGTAACTGCAAAAACATAATTCATGGGAAATAAAGCAAGATGGAAGCACTTCATAAAATGGTGGTGGCATTGCTTCAATTTCTCGATGGCACTAGACAATTACTTATAGTGACATTAGGTGGCATTGCTTAGTGCTTCATGTGATTTTACATTAACGGTAGCGATATGGGCGCAGAGACAGCAGGGGCATAAAGTGGTGAGGCAGATGTGGTTTCCGAGAGCGGCAAACACTCAGGTAGCATGTCTGCATTTGTCCCATTTTTATCTCCTCTACGACATTTTCCTATGTGAGCACAGGAAATCTAGACCTACTCATTCTCATTTGCGTTGTCCCCCAACACCCCTCACTTTCTTTCCTTTTTAACCAAGAGACAGGTCCACTTTCCCCACCCTTCGCCGTCCACCATGCTTCCTTCGCCTTTTCAACCACGAGACTGGTTGGGTAGCCAGTATCTGCTACTTTCCCCCGTTTCCTCTTAGAACCAAGTCCTAGATTCATGCTACAGCTTTCCCACTTTCTTCACTATTTGAACCAACTCTTAGAGTCAACTGTATAAACTAGCTTTACCTCTAATAATAGTAAAAGTCTAGGTGGCTTTGGAACAGCGGACGAAAGTCGAAAAAGATCCACACGCAGCCAAGTGGAGAGCTGGGCCAGTAGAGCAAGGCAGGTTTCGAAGGAATATATACCGAGGGTCGTCGGAATGTGGCAAAGATGGCGTCGGGAGGCTGCATCTTGGCCACAATACCACAGGGAGGAAGAAGGGGTCGGAGGCCCTCTCGAGCCGGCGCTCTCTCGGAGAGAACGACACAGCCGCCAATCGGGACGCGCGGGCAGCCGTTGGTTTCCTCCCTCGCCGCCGACGACAGCGTGAAGATGCACCTACACCCCTGCCCCGGTTGAGGTGGTCCAGCCGGATTTGTGACCAGCCGTGAGTAGAGAGAGTGTGTGGACACCTATGTCTTGCTTAGATCTGGAGAGCATGAGAGAGTGAAAGAGAGGAACCCTAGTAAAGCAAGCGCTAAGGCTCCTGCTTATATATATAGTGGAGTGATTTTGTTGTACCAGCTTCAAAAAAATGTGTTCCTACGTGTACCGGCGAGTGGGTGGGAGAGAGCGAGTGCATGCGTGCACCGCTTCTCTTCGTGAGAGTACAATATACTATTCCCAAAGAACGTTCGCTACAAGAGTAATAGTATAAGTGTGTGACGTGTGAGCTAAAATAAAATGTGCGAGATGTCTTTTGTTTTTTAGAAGTTCTGAGGGTAGGGTGTGAAGAGCACATATGTGTGTGACATCTACCTACAGATAGACGGTGGGTGCAAGAGGACTCGGGAGAGTCGTGACTCGTGAGGGTGCGTGTGTGCGTGAGAGAGAGGGGTCCGTAAATCATTATCTGACAAACGTTTGCCATAAGCCTTATCCTGACGAATGCTGTAAGAACCATTAGATCGGCATCCGACAGTGTCAGTTTTGCCATGTCATTTAACAGAACAACCACTCCTCCTACACACAAATCTTCCACGTGAGTGTTAGCGACTGCCGTATGCTCCCTCCGTTCCAAAATGCAGTGCATATAGCTTTATTAAAAATTCGAACCTCGCAAACTTTTACCGAGTTTTCGTGCACCAAAATGCACATATAGAGTACCCAGTATATAACATTTCATTCATCTTCGAGAGGTAACTATAAAGATGGGGAGGAGTCTACAAGAAAGACCATCGTATCACCTGCATCAATTTCAACCATCCTTTGGTGTGGAGGAATAACATAGTAACTCTATATGAAATGATTTATACAGGATTTTTTCCTTTAGAGCCAATTGGTTCATAGGAACAGATTCATATACCCCACATTTCAAAGGAAATAAACATGATATCATTTTTATAGCTTTAGAGCCACTTGGTTCATATGAATGGATTCCTATACTCCCATAATTTCAAAGGAAAATAAACATTAGCGTATATTCAATAGAAAAGTTCCTATGATATGAACCAAATGTCATCTCTTTTCTAATCCCTCCTCATAGGAATTGAGATACATGTCATCTCTAGAGTCAATAGAGAAGTTCCTATGATGTGAACCAAATGACATCTCTTTTCTAATCCCTCCTCATAGGAATTGAGATACATGTCTTCTCTAGATTCAATAGAAAAGTTCCTATGATGTGAACCAAATGACATCTCTTTTCCAATCGCTAGTCATAGGAATTGAGATACTCTTTCCCTACAACTTCCATGTATACCTCTTCTATTCCTAACTAGCTAGTACAAGCCACTAGTAGCTTTTTTCCAAGACATGCAACTATGGCACAAGAACTATATAGTGTGCGAATAACTTTGAAAGATGGTCGCTGGATGAAGCTAATCTGACAGTGCAGAGATGGCAAATCTGAGCACTATTGGCCATTGGATATCATCAACATTCCACCAGATTCTGCCACATGTACAATTTAGAAGACTCCATGGATGAACTTAAGCATAATGCACAAACCTCAAAACACAAGCACTTCTCCTATGTTCTAGAATCTTCCATATCATAATTGCCCAATGTCGTGGAATTGTCACGTCAGATGTCCTACTGAAAGGACTTAGTCGTGGAGCCATCGCAACTAGGAAGCTTAAAGGGGTTAATCGGGACAGAGGACATGGGGTTTATACTAGTTCGGCCCCTTACGGTGAAGGTAAAAGCCTACGATCCAGTTTTGAGTGGGATTGCTTATGTCTCGAGTACTAGGGAGCGAAATCGCTTGACCTAGCTCTCGATCTGATGTTACTTGCCCTGGACCGCCGCTGGGTCGTCCCTTTATATACAGAGGTCGACAGACCAACGGCTCACAGAGTCCCGGTCGGCTCATAAACAGTGTCCGGCTTGGTCTCTAACTATCTTGCCTTACAATACAAGTCATGTACATATGGCGGTTTATCTCTACGGGCCTTAAGTCGCCTCTGGGCTTTGGGCCCTTAACTGAACCGCCATCTTCAGGCTTGTCTTGGGCTTCAAGAGTCCTCCTAGGTATAACCCGGCCCCTCCTAGGCGGGTCATACCTAATAGTTATATCCCCAACATTAGGCCCCATATTGATTTGAACTGGTTCATGTCGATCTTCAGCACTTAAGAAAAATCTTCTGCTCTTTGCTTATGAAATTTTTGTAAGCCGCCAATGACGTCATCCTTTAGATTCGTGGTAACCCGCCATGACATCATCTGCCATTAATGCACATTTTTCCCAACGTATCTCAATGGATCCTTATCTTAATGACCATCCAGAAAATCGAGGCGTCCATGTAGCTGGATAACCATGTTTTTGGCCTCCTCGTTTTTCGCGCCCACTTATCAGTCTTTCCTTATAAATAGACCCGACCAGGTCTTTCCTCATTCTCCCCCTTCCTCTTCTTCTTCCTCTTGCAGCCCTACTACCGCTCGAGCTCCGCCGCTGCCGCAGCACACTTCATCTTTGTCGGTGTCAAAACCGGCGGATCTCGGGTAGGGGGTCCCGATCTTTGCGTCTTAGGCTGATGGTAATAGGAAGCAAGGTACACGATGTTTACCCAGGTTCAGGCCCTCTCGATTGATGATACGAGTAGTACAAGAGTAGATCTACCACGAGATCGAAGAGGTTAAACCCTAGAAGCTAGCCTATGATGATTATGATTATGATCGTGATCGGCCTTCTAAGGACCAACCTCTCCGGTTTATATAGACACCAGAGAGGGCTAGGGTTTACACGGAGTCGGTTCAAGGAAGGAAACACAATATGCGGATCACCAAGCTTGTCTTCCACGCAAAGGAGAGTCCCATCCGGACAAGGGATGGAGTCTTGAGTCTTGTATCTTCACGCTCCAATAGTCCGGACAAAGTATATAGTCCGGCTGTCCGGATACCCCCTAATCCAGGACTCCCTCAGTAGCCCCTAAACCAGGCTCAATGACGATGAGTCCGGAGCGCAGTCTTGTCTTCGGCATTGCAAGGCGGGTTCCATCTCTGAATACTCCAAAGTAATTATCGAACACTTGAATCACGTCCGAATCTGCAAAATGATCTTCAAACGCCACCATAGGGGGTATAACATAAATCTGATATGCTGGCAATTTTCGTACATCGTGCCCCTGCATCGTGGCCCGGCCCAACACGAATCGGTGTTTCTTGGCCCACCTCGACTCGTGTTGCGAGGCAGTTTTACTGGCATGCCCCGCCACAGCAAAGATCGTGTTTCCCTTATTACGGGATCTTCCATCAATACGGGCGTGCGTCACCCCACGATGACTATTGGTATGACTCCGTGTTTTTAGATAAGTCTCGAGCGGTCACGCTGAGGACTCTTGATATTCACCCCCTTTATAAAGGGGCCGAGGCCTATACCTCTTTTCCACCACCCTTGCGCCCTTTCGCATCTCGAGTTCTAACACCCGAGGCTCAAACTCAAACACCCCAGATCCTCCAATATGTCCAGATCCAACCCTCAAGGCCAGTGGGTGGCCTCCTCGATCAAAGAGGAGGACATTGCGAGGCTTAGGGAGGTCGGATACCTGACTGCCGACATCCAGCACAGGCTTCCTACTCCAGGGCAGGTCATCCCTACTCTCGAGCCTAACGAGAGCGTTATATTTGTTCCTCACTTCCTCCGGGGCTTGGGCCTCACCCTTGATCCCTTTGTGAGGGGGCTCATGTTCTATTACGGGTTAGACTTTCACGATCTAGCTCCGGATGCTATCCTCCATATCTCGTCGTTCATCATTGTGTGCGAGGCTTTTCTCTACGTCACTCCACACTTCGGCTTATGGCTCAATACCTTCAATGTGAAGCCAAAGATGATCAAGGGGCGACATGCAGAGTGCGGAGGTGCCATAATAAGCAGGAATGCCGATGCCCCATGGCCAGAGGGCTCTTTTCCAGAGGTATCCGATGTATGGCAACGGAGGTGGTTTTACGTCACAGCTCCCAGAGGCACAAATTGGGTGGCCGCCCCCCCGAGTTCCACTCGGCCCCCCGTCACAATTGGCGTCATGGACCGACGTAGGACGGAATTGGGGGCCCGCTAGTGATGTACCAATACTGCAGAGCCGTATCCGGGAGCTTCTTGAGAAGGACATTAACCTTGTCAGCATAATGCAAGTAATGCTAATCTGATGGATGTTGCCGTGCAAACGCCGGCCTCTCCGGATGTGGGAGTTCAATCCAGAGGGTCCGCGGACTACTAAGCACTTCTTTGGCCTGAAGCTCGAAGGGATGTGTAAATTATTCTTCGGACCACAATAAAGTGTCCGGACACCACCAAGGATGCGGGCCTAAGCTGCAATCGCCTAGATACCCAAGTAAGTAATCTTGAAACTGGACACTTCGTTTATATTTGTCATAGTCATTATTCTGAAAATCCTCTGTGGCCAGGAATGGCTCAGCAAAGTGGAGAGAATCAGGTGTCCGGCGCCACTTCCCGAAGGCTCGCCTGGTCCAACCATCGCCAAGATGCTTGGCCGGGTGCTCAGCAAAATGCCATTAGGGAAAGACGAAGGGAAGAACAGAGAACCCGAACTTCACACACTGCGCATCCAAACCGGGGGAATTGCTACCTCCCCCGAGGAGGGTAGTCGGGAAGGGGAGACTAAAGCCTCCTCCCCGCGCGGGAAGAAGAGGGCCGCCTCCGAAGACTTGGAGACGGAAGTGCCCAAGCAGGGGAAGAAAGCATCACTAGGGGGCCCTGAGCCCGGAGCGTTCGGCTCCCACGGGGGGCAATGAGAAGGGTCCGGCACAGTTTGGTGTCCGGCCGGACATACTGACGGGCCTTCTGGAGCGAGCTGCACTCTCGGAGGAGCACCGCTCATTAATGAGCACGGTGCTCAAGAAGATTTCATCCGCCACCAGTGGTTTGAATGAAGCTTTTACGAGCCTGCTCAGAGGCTTTGAGGTATGTAGTGAAGAATACACAGTTTTTTGGTAGTGAGGCACGTGCTAGGTGTGCTCCATATGGATAGTAGCCCCTGAGACTCTGGTTGCCCGCCTTAGGCGGCAAACGGAGGATCATATTGTGTAAGTAATTATTGCGTTGTACATATGTGCAGGTATCTAAGGATCCGGCCGCCGAACAGTCCGTTGAAGTTGCTGAACTAAGGAGGCAAATGGGATCTATTGATGCCGATATCACGCTGGTGAATGAGCGGCTGAACGAGTGCGCTCTGCTTTCCTTATTATGTTGTATCGGAAAATATGAGAGGGGCATAATATTAATGCGACATACTTGGACTGCAGATGGTGCTGCTGCCGTGGAAGCCCTGAGGGCGGAGCTTGCCCAGGCCAAGGAACAAGCTCAGGCTAGCAATGCGGCTGCCCTAAAGGCGGCCGAAGAGTTGAGAGCCGAACAGGCTGCTCATCGCCGAAGCGAAGACAAGATAGCCGAAATGGCTGTGGAGTTGAAAAATGCCGCCGAGCGGTATGAGCTCCTTGAAAAGGAGAATCAGGTTAATTCGGCTGATCTGAACAAGGCACTTAATGCGGCCAAGGAGATGCAGACTGAAGTCAGGGATGTGCGGGAGGAGCTTCGATAGGCCGGAAAAATCGCGGCTGGTAGCCCCTACTTGTTGCGGATGAAGTTTTTGGATCCGAAGTATGCTCTCCTGGATCGACGCTGGAGTCCTGCAGACACTTATGCGGACTTGGCGAAGAGTACAGATGATGCTGCCATGTTTTTCGAGGATCAAGGTGATAAAGAAGTGGAGAAGCTGTTCTGGTCCCAATTCAATGCTCCTGCGCGTCCATTGCCATTGAGTGAGAAGATGGCTGCTTTGGCGGAGCTTCATAGGTTGTCCGGGCTTGCCATGCGGTCTGTAATATACCACCTTTGGCCGAAGGAGCCGAAGCCGGACAATTATTTTGGTTTGGTGCAACAATTCCTTGGTGTCGTATCTTAAATCGATGCCATGAGGAGGTCGGCGTGTATAGAGGGTACACGGATGGCACTTGCCCGCGTTAAAGCAGATTGGACAGATATGGAGGCCACCCTCATTGCGACCCAGAATCCGGCGGAAGGCCAGGATCCGGCCGAGCACTACTTGGAGCAGGTAACAGAAGGTGCTCGCATAATAGAGGCTCAGTGCTCGAAGAATGTCATGTTCGAATGACAAATCGTTTCATTGTAAAAACAATGTTATTTTGATTATGAGGCTATATTTATACTTTGTGCCCGAAAGTATTATTTGTGCCTCTTGTGCGGCCGTTTTTATGTATATATGTAATTCTAAAAGATAGCAGTCGTTGGCTTCAGCCCCCACACATACAATGCGGGGGTGTTCTCGAAAAAGTTTGCATAGTCACACTTGATCCAACGTCTTGGTCCATTAAGGAGGTGATCGCACGTCGAACTAGGCAACCGGACTATATAGTTGTAACACTTTCACTTAGCCATAGGAGTTTGATGGTGGGGCTAGTACTTTTGCGTGCATCCGAATACGGGCACGTGTGTACCTGACCGAGAAACGACCCTTCGTTGATGCGGAGGAATCCTAAAGATTCCGGTAAGTCATCGAGTGGTTGAACAGTCTCTCGCTGTATCATGGCAGTCAGTTTTCGGCTTTCTCTACTGAGGTGCTCATCCGGAATAACCAGGGCACAATCGCAGTAGTTCTCCTTTGGCCGCCTTAGCCGATAAGAACGGAACATAAGGCGGCAAACCCAGGAGCCGGGAAACCCAACATTTGACCAAAGACATGATTCAGAGCTGATGCATATAAGGCCAAACTCGTGACGCCGAACAGTCCCGAAGGTATTCGGACTTTATGATAGAAAATAGGCTGAAGAATGCCCTTTTGTTATAAACCCTGTATTTCCATGTACGTGCATTAGTCTGTCGTGGCGAAGTGCCAATAACAGCAGTATCCTCTGTGGGTATCGCACCCATGGGATGTGTAAGCAACAAGAGGCAATAGAAAAGGTTTACACATGGGCTTAATCTAAAGAGAAACCTTTGAGCAGGGCCCTGCTGCACGCCTGCGCCTTTTTCTCCATTGTGTCGTGTCCTGGAAGGGTATCGCACAAATGTTGTCTGTAAAAAAGAAAACTCATGTAGAAGAGTACAACGTAAGCATGCGATTGATAGTAGAAGTGTAAAACATTGGTCTGCCAATAAGGTTGAGCGAAGGGTGGGGCTGTATTAAATATCTATAGCCCCTGGTGTCCTCTATGGGATTACGTACATGGTGCCCTGGATCAGTTTCATCTTGGCTATCGGACTCGTCTAACCGTGTTTGTGGTCTTAACGACCAGTCATGCTTTCTGGTATTGGAGGCCGCTTAGAATCTGGCCGCTAGAGCTGTCGCGTATGAAGAGCGCTCTGTGTTTCCATTAATGGTGATGACGCCACGTGGACCGGGCATCTTGAGTGTAAGGTAGGCATAGTGCGGTACTGCGTTGAAGCGGGCGAAGGCCATTCTTCCAAGCAATGCGTGATAGCCGCTTTGGAAGGGTGCGATGGTGAAGAGTAGTTCTTCGCTTCTGGAGTTGCCTGGGGAGCCGAATGTTACCTCCAGCACGATGGAGCCCCTGCCATAGGCTTCCACACCTGGTATCACCCCTTCAAAGGTGGTGTTGCTTTGGATAATTCTGGATGGGTGTATCCCCATCCTGCGAACAGTGTCATGGTATATTAAATTGAGACTACTGCCGCCGTCCATGAGGACGTGGGTAAGATGGTATCCGTCGATTATTGGGTCAAGCACCAAGGCCTCTGATCCTCCGCGCCGAATACTAGTAAGGCAGTCCGTGTGATCGAAGGTGATCGGACAAGTCAACCAGTAGTTAGGTGTGGGTACGATGGGCTCTATAGCGTACGCGTCTCTGAGCGCACGTTCGTGCCTTCTCGTGGATGTGTGAGTCGCGTGGATAATGTTTACTGTTTTAACCTCTGGTGGGAATTTTTTCTGTCCCCCAGTGTTCGGCTGGCGATGTTCATCCTTGTCTTCACTTGGTGTTTCCCTTCCCTTCTGTTCGGCATTTAATTTGCCGGCCTACTTGAAGACCCAGCACTCTCTGTGAGTGTGGTTCACGGGTTTGTTGGGGGTGCCATGAATTTGGCACAGTCTGTCCAGGACTCTATTCAGACCGGACGGTCCCTCTTTACTGTGTTTAAATGGCTTCTTCTGCTGATCAGGTCGAGAGCCCCTGAATCCGGCGTTGACCATTGTGTTGTCCGGGCTCTCTTCCTTGTTTTGACGTTTGTTTTTATTACGCCGTGGCTTCCCGTTGCCATCCCTTATTTCGGATGTGCTTGGGTCGCTGGTGCCTTTATGGGCCAACCAGCCATCTTCACCCACGCAAAAGAGGGTCATAAGGCTTGTTAAGGCTGCCATTGTCCTTGGCTTTTCTTGGCTGAGGTGTCTGGCGAGCCAACTCATCGCGGATGCTGTGTTTAAATGCCGCTAAGGCTTCGGCGTCCGGAGAATCGACATTTTGATTCTTCTTAGTGAGGAATCTGTTCCAAAGCTTGCGGGCGGACTCTCCGGGCTGTTGGACTATGTGACTTAGATCGTCCGCATCCGGAGGCCGGACATAAGTCCCTTGAAAATTGACCCTGAAAGTGTCCTCGAGTTCCTCCCAACTTCCAATTGAATTTTCAGGGAGGCTTTTCAACCAGTGTCGAGCTGGTCCCTTGAGCTTGAGGGGAAGGTATTTGATGGCGTGGAGGTCATCCCCACGAGCCATATGTATATGCAGGATAAAATCCTTGATCCAGACCCCTGGGTCTGTTGTTCCGTCGTATGCCTCTATGTTCACAGGTTTAAAACCCTGTGGAAATTCATGGTCCAGTACTTCTTCGGTGAAGCATAGGGGGTGAACAGCCCCTTTGTATCTGGAGGTACTGTGGCATGTAGTCGGCTGTTGTTGTGTCCGGTGTTTATTCCGGACTGGTATTCGATCGGTATGATCGTTTTGGTGACCATAGTCCCGCGCTGGGGTGTGTCCTTTAGATCCATAGATGGACCTAGGCGCGCCGACTTTCTTATCCAGGAGCTCGCGTAAATTGTGTTCGGCGTCGGTAGCTGCTCTGTTGCGGCTATGAAGTGGTTTGTCCGGTCTCCTGGCCATGTTGTTCTTTGGTGGAACGGCCTCGTCGTCGAATTCTGGCAGCAGCTTGCGTTTTGGATAGCTCTTTGTATGGCGATCATCGCCGTACTTTTCTTCAGTGTCTAGCACTTTATTCCATCTACGATTGAGCGTTTCCTGTGCGGCCTTTAGCTGTTGCTTCTGCTTCTTTAGACTTCTCGAAGTGGCCATAAGCCTACTGTGGAGGTTATCTTGTTCCGCGCGTGTTTCTGGGATGATGAATGCATTGTCATCCGGACAGTGTTCGGGCATCTGCTCCAAACTGCGTTCGGCGTGACCTGTCTCATCCAGCTCCATCGCTGGGTCCATCTAGTCGTTGTTGCCTTCGGAGTTGACTAGGGTGTCGATCTTTCTGGCGCTCTTGTTGCTATTTTTACTGTTGCTGGACTTGGAGCGACATCTGCGCCGTCGTTTTGGTTTTTGCCCGGGGGTTTTATCTTCTGGATTGTCGCCGTCCTCCTCCTTAGGCATATCCACCATGTATATATCGTATGACGGGGTGGCTATCCACTGCCCAGTGAGGGGTGGTTCCTGTTCTTCTCCTCCATCGTCGTCCATACCGTCGATGTCTTCGGAGTCGAAGTTAAGCACGTCGGTTGAGTCATCGACCGTGGCAATGAAGTGGGTGGTGGGTGGGCCACGAATTTCTTCATCGCCTCCTTCCCACTCGAGCCGGACATAGTTCGGCCAAGAGCCTCCTGACAAAGAGAGAGAGACTTTAACGAGTTCAGCTCGTCGCCAAAGGGCGAGTGCTGGAAGAGATCCGCCGCAGTGAGCTCCATTACAGGAGCCCAACCGGGTTCGGCGGGCTCAGGAGCACGCGGACTGGAGCCTACAACCGGATACGAGTCCGGGGATCCGGTGTCACAGGCTTCTCCGGGGGTGAGGCCTGTGTTCGGCTCTACCGCCGATGGGTGTGCGGCCTGTGGGACAGGGCCCATCCCGCCGTCCTTGGGCAACACAATCTGCTCCGGATTTAGGTCCGGGGCTACTGCGGGGGTGATATCCCGAGCATTGTCCGACAGCAGGTCTAAGCCGTGCTCATCGTGACTATCCGACGCTCCTGGCACATGCCCGAATCCGTCGAAGATCAAGTCTCCGTGGATATCCGCCGTGTAGTTCAGGCATCCGAACCTGATCTAGTGGCCAGGGGCGTAGCTGTCGATCTGCTCCAGATGGCCAAGCGAATTGGCCCGCAATGCGAAGCCACCGAACACAAAGATCTGTCCGGGGAGAAAAGTCTCACCCTGGACCATGTTGTTGACGATGATGGAAGGAGCCATTGAGCCTTGCAGTGACAACACAGAGGAACTCTCAATGAAAGCACCAATGTCGGTGTCAAAACCGGCGGATCTCGGGTAGGGGGTCCCGATCTGTGCGTCTTAGGCTGATGGTAACAGGAAGCAAGGGACACAATGTTTACCCAGGTTCGGGCCCTCTCGATGGAGGTAAAACCCTACTTCCTACTTGATTAATATTGATGATACGAGTAGTACAAGAGTAGATCTACCACGAGATTGTAGAGGCTAAACCCTAAAAGCTAGCCTATGATGATTATGATTATGATCGTGATCGGGCTTCTATGGACCAACCTCTCCAGTTTATATAGACACCGGAGAGGGCTAGGGTTTACACGGAGTCGGTTACAACGAAGGAAATACAATATCCGGATCACCAAGCTTGTCTTCCATGCAAAGGAGAGTCCCATCCGGACACGGGACGGAGTCTTGAGTCTTGTATCTTCACACTCCAATAGTCTGGACAAAGTATATAGTCCGGCTGTCCGGATACCACCTAATCCAGGACTCCCTCAGTCTTCCTCGACCCCGGCCGCCTCATCAACCTGAGTCTGTTCAGAGAACGGCGGCGACCCTCCATAGTAGATCTACAACTGTGAGTCATCTCCTTCCCGCACCTCAGATCTGCATTAGTGTTCACAAGTCCTTCTGTGTTCTTTGTAGTTCTTCACGAGTTCTTCATAGTTTCTCCACCGCAGCCTCTTTTGATCCAAAAGGAATATGAAACTCGTGCGGTAGCTGTTTCGCGTCCATTTTCAATACTAGCATATCCCCTTTTCTTGTAAAATGGCCTCATTAGAACTGATGAACTCATATGTACTTCGTTTTTAGGTCTAAAATATTTTCTTTTCTGAACGGCCATTTGATCCAAAATAATAGCTGCAATCTGTGAAACTTGTTTATGCAACACTTAGGCAAAAAACCTATATCTGTTAGATCCACCTAGGCATGGCGACTCTTGTCATCGGCTTAAAAAGGCAATGCTCGATTGATAATCTTGGAACACCCATGGCGGTTTAAACAACTTAATTGTTTATGGCTCTCATGGCGGCTTAAATAATCTCACATCATTAGCCTTATACCATTAGGCCCCTTTATAAGCCGCCATCTTGAATATGCACTATAATATTTTCCTCTGGCTTAAATTTGAACCGGAAATCTTTTACTCTTTGTTAGGCTTGCATCACAATGACACCGAAAGCACCCACTTCATGCAACTGGGTCAAATCCATCGTCACAGACAACACTCTTGATGACTTTGTTAAGACCGGCTATCTGCCGAAGAAGGAAGTGATGTCCTATCGTGCTCCTGACCCGCGGAGGAAATTCCCCAACCCAAAGCGGGGGAGGTCATCGTTTTCACTGACCATATGAACCGGGGTTTTTCACCACCCGGCTCAAAATTCTTCAGGGACGTCCTGCACTTCTTTGACCTCCGTCCTCAGGACATCGGTCCCAATTCCGTGTCTAACATTTGCAATTTCCAAGTGTTCAGTGAATTATATCTTGGAGAAGAACCCAACATACTACTCTTCACAGAGTTATTTTACTTGAACCGCCAGAATGAGTGTGCCAATGGCCAACGCTTGGAACTTGGCGGTGTCTCAATCCAACGTCGGAGAGACATAATTTTTCCTTATGCCAACCCACCGAGTCATCCCAAAGACTGGAATCAGACATGGTTCTATTGTCAAGACACTTCTCCGGCTGATGAAAATCCTCTGCCCGGCTTTGGTGCTCTACGTCTAGAGTCCAAACATCCACTTCCTGACAAGATAACAGGCGCCGAACGCAAGACGCTTGCCCCCACCCTAGCTAAGATCAAGGCTCTTCTGGGGAACGGGCTAAATGACATCGATTTAGTCTGGGTTTGGCTCGCCTGGCGGGTCATTCCATTGAGCCGCCGCCCTGGCCTGATGTGCACCTACACAGGCAAGAAAGATGTTCCTCTACGGCACAACCCTGATGATTTGCCTGAAGATGTCATCAACGATATGACGAAGTCGCTCTTGAACGAGAGCCTAGCAGATTGTGGTAAGGTGGGCTTAAGCCCCTTCTGCGAAGCTAACCTGACTCCAGCGGTTAGCCGCCCATTTGAATAAATTACCTACATATTTTGATGTTTTTATCTATACTCATACCTTTGCTAATTTTCACAGGCTGGTGACAAATTCTGGAAGGTTAAATATGATCATGAAGCTATGAAGAAAACCAGGAAGGCCAAGAGAGCCGCCAAGAAATATGCTACAAAGAAGAAGGGCAAGAAGGCCACCGCCTCTGAGTTTCTTCAGCTAGAAGATTCTTCTGATTCGGAGGTATCCCTTGACTCTCTTGGCTCCTTTTTTAACCATCTTATTGACACTGATTATTAGCAGGAGGACACAGGAACAAGTCATGGCAAGGATGAAGAGGTAACTATCATTTCCTCCGACTCCGAGCCTTTGCCAAGACAGAAAATCCGAAGAGTAACCCAGAAAGTAAGATTTTCACATCCCTTAGCTTATCAAGATCCTCAATTTCTTTTGAAGCGACAAATTCACGAGAGCCGAAGGCAGACCCGGACCACCAAGGATGTGGATCTCTCCTCCGGCTTACCGAATACCCCAAGGAAGCGCCAGAACAAGGTCACCTTTGATTTAAATCTCTTTTATCCTTTGGCGGGTCTCACTCGTCAACCACTCAATTCTTCTGACTCGGATTATCAGGAAACGTCTCCTTCCTCCGGCGACTCAATGCAGTCCAATTTGCTGGCTTTCAAGACCGCTCCAGGGTAATGATAACCTGCTTATCCTGTGTTTGTCTCAATTCGTTGTATTTGCGCTGACTTTTTGATCTTATGCAGCGGAAAAGCAAAGCCCAGCAAAAAGGTGAAGAAGAACAAGCCGGCCGAAGAGCCAATTTTCAACAAGCCTGAACTTGGAACGACCGCACCTGAAACCTCAACCCATGAGCCGCCACCTGAGCCAGCACATGACATGCCCACGCCAATTGCTCACCCGCCTACCGAGCGAGCCGCCGATGGCTCTGAAAACCCGGAAGTCCCTAGCCCGGTCAGAACAGATGATCCTCAAGACCATGATGTTGAGGCTGCCAAGACCGGCTTTGCTGAGCCGGGGAGGCCAACCATGCTGGCCAAGTGTTCCGCCAAGGAGGAGCTTCTGGAACGCCGCCGGGTGAAGCTTGACGTTGCTGATTATACTCATATGAGTATTGGGGAGGTTTTTTCTGGCTATATGAGCCAAGTACACAGCAGCCGTGACATTCAAATTGACATGGTGAAGCAGATGCACCAGAAGTTTGAGGTACAACCCTTTCTCTATACTAGTTTATCCTTACTAAGCCAGCCCCCAAGTCTATTGCTTATGATGAATATGTTGTAGACTTAGAAACAAGCTAAATAACATTAGTGATATATTTGGATAACATGTAAGAAAAAACGGCTTACTTCGTAGTCCCCCAGGGCCGGCTTAATCAGCATGGTTGAGCCGGTTCTTCATATGCTTGTATAGAATAATATACTTGAGATACTTTAACAACAATATGCATTAGCCCCCAAGTGCCGAGTACTCTTGCTTGCAAAGTTCTTGGGACTTATTCTCATGAACCGCGTACTTAAATTTTCTTCGGTAGATATTAGCCCCCAAGTGCCAAGTGTTGTTGCTTGCAAAAGGCTTGGGACTTAATATTTTATGATAATAGTCATGACTTTGACCCGGTATTTGTACAGGCCACCAACAATCAACTGCAAATAGAGGCATCTGACTTGAAGAAATGCCTGGAAGCACAAGAGACGGAAACCCAAAGAGCCAACTTCAAGTTTGAATTCAGTATATCTGAACAAGAGACACTAAAAAAGACTTTGAAATGGAGAAAAAGGCCTAGGCTGATGAAAAGATTGCTTTGATCAATCGAGCTGAGAAAGCAGAGGCGGCTCTTGAAGAGGCTACCGGTGAATTATCCTGCTTAAAACGCCATGTCTCTCAGATGGTCTCAGCAATCTTTGGTAAGCCACCCTGCAAGTGTCAAATATTTGAATCTTTCAAGTGATCATACAAATTGTCATTAACTCACCTGATATTGGTAAGCAGGCCCCATGAGTTCAAATCTTAACCAAGATATGCTGATCAAGCTGAAGGCGGTTTATACGCTGGTGGAACAACTCTACACCGGGTCTCAGCATGCCTTAGCCACGGTGGCCCTTTCAAATGAAGTGCCCACACTCCTAGTGGATGTGCTAAGGAAACTCTCTGTGCTGCCCCAGCGATTCACTGAGCTAAGGCGATCTTCTGCAAGAGCCGGAGCCATGGATACTTTAAGTCGGGCCAAAGCTTGGCTTCCGGAGTTAGACCCGGCCGACATCGCCATAGGTTATCCAAGCCTTAAGGAGGATGGCACCCCCTTTGAACAGGAAGACTTCTCCACTTATGTGAAGGAGATACGCCTCATGGCCACCCTGATAGCTGATGAAGTGGATCTCACCAAGTACCAGCCGGGCTATGACACGGAGAACCGGAGAATTCCAACGCCACATTACAAAGTGACCAGCCTGATCCCCCCACTCTGTAAGCATACCTTCTCCCCTGAAGTTGACCCGTCTAGACTAATTGATGATGAGGCTAAATGTGAAGCTTTGAATGGCATTGACTGGTCATCATCAACGTTCCAGGAAAGGGAACAGGGCAAAGAAGTGGGAAGGGCTGACCCGAATGCTTCAGGTCAACAAGCGAATTAATCCGCCAGGCGGCTCATACCTGTGATGTGCTTTGAAAAACAATATTAACCATTCGGACTCGGGGAGTCATGTAATAGAATAGAAATAACTTTGCTTTGCCGTGCCATCGTGCACGTTTTGGTGCTCAATACTATTAAGCCGCCATCTTATGTTCACCCGTGTTATACTTATCATCTGTTTTCCTTATGCTTGACCAAGTCTTTTAACTGTCCTGCACGCAGAAATAGATTACAAGATCCCATGGTGGCTTGCCGCAAGGCGGGTTATAATATCTTGATATATAACCATTAAGATGGAAAAAGAATCACAGATAAGCTTGTTGTGACATATAATTTTGAAACACAACTGTAATATCATACCTGTGATCTTTTGATTTGTACTGCCGGTTTAGATGACCCGAACAGTAAGGGTGATAACCAAATCTTTGAAAACCAGCACTTCCAAATATATGATGATTCTCATATGTTGGCGACTTATCATCCAAAATCAACCGGGTTAAGCTTAACCACACTTGCACTTAAATCTTTGAACAAAAAATCTCAAGTCAAATAAAGGCTGCTTTCAAAAAAAAACTTAAACCAAATAAGAAGAAACAATCAAGGCTTCTGATTCGAATACGATCAGTAAACCGTTCCAAAGGGGTTAAGCTACGATTCGAATACGATCATGTAGCCCCTAGTAGCTTTGGTGTTGCGCTGATCAAGAGGGTACCGACAACTATGTTCTCTTTGGTTCGAATACGACATATGTTTGAACAGGAATCCCCCTAATGACCTTGAGAGTTTTTTAACGACTCTGATTTGAATACGATCAAAGTCGGTTCCCAAAAGGGGTTGAGCTATGATTCGAATATGATCAAGAAGCCTCCTAGTGAGCTTGGTAGTGGGCCGATCAAGAGGGTACCGACAACTATGTTCTCTTTGGTTCGCATACGACCTATGTTTTAATAGGAAGCCCCCTAGTGATCAGGAGGTTTAACGGTTAGATTCGAATACGACCATGAGCCGGACCAAGAGGGTTAATCTAGATTCGAATACGATCAGCCCCCAAGTGATCATTTGAAAAGACAATGATGAAGACATATGATCTTTGAGGATGAAAAGGACAGAGGTCCTGCTTGATTTATAATATATACATCGTCAAAGTATGTACATCATGAGAGCCGGTGACTCAAGTGTATTAGGGCCAAAGATGAGCGATATTCCACGGCCGGTGGGTCTCTTCCTCTGACTTATGTGAGTCTTTGTGCTCTCGAACATCAATAAGGTAGTATGACCCGTTGTTCAAGTTCTTGCTGACCACAAAGGGCCCTTCCCAAGGTGGGGATAACTTATGTGCATTAGTTTGATCCTGGATGAGCCGGAGCACCAAATCACCTTCCTGAAATGTTCTGGACTTGACCCGGCGGCTGTGATAGTGGTGCAGGTCTTGTTGGTAAATCACCGAGCGGGCTACTGCCAAGTCACGCTTTTCATCCAACAGGTCAAGTGCATCCTGACGAGCTTGTTCGTTATCAGCTTCAACTAAAGCCGCCACACGGGGCGAGTCATGGCGGATGTCACTAGGGAGAATCGCCTCGGCTCCATAAACCATGAAGAAAGGCGTATAACCCGTAGACCTGTTAGGAGTAGTATTGATGCTCCATATCATAGAGGGTAACTCCTCAACCCAACAACCCGGCGTCCGTTGCAAGGGGACCAAAAGCCGGGGCTTGATGCCTTTCAAGATTTCCTGATTGGCTCTCTCAGCTTGACCATTGGATTGGGGGTGAGCTACTGACGAAACATCAAGCTGAATATGCTCACGTTGACAAAATTATTCCATGGCGCCTTTAGACAGATTCGTACCATTGTCAGTTATAATGCTGTGTGGAAAGCCAAAGCGAAATATCACCTTCTTCATGAACTGAACCGCCGTGGCTGCATCACACTTACTAACTGGCTCTGCCTCAACCCACTTTGTAAACTTGTCAACCGCCACCAAGAGGTGGGTCTTTTTATCTTTGGACCTTTTGAAAGGACCAACCATGTCAAGTCCCTAGAGTGCAAACGGACAAGTAATTGGAACTATACTCAACTCTTGAGCCGGCACATGAGCACGTCTAGAGAACTTCTAACAACCGTCACATTTACTGACCAGATCCTCCGCATCAGCATGAGCCGTCAACAAATAAAATCCATGACGAAAGTCTTGGCTACAAGGGACTTTGACCCGGCATGATGGCCATAGTTCCCTTCATGAATCTCACGAAGAATTTCTTGACCTTCCTCAGGATAAACACAACGCTAAAATGCCCCAGTGACACTGCGATGATGCAACTCGCCATTGGCAATTGTCATTGACTTAGACCGCCCAGTTATCTGCCTGGCCAAGGTTTCATCCTCAAGAAACTCGCCCCGGGTCATGTAAGCCAAGTATGGCACTGTCCAATCTGGATGAGGTGAAGAGCCTCCACCAATTGCGCTTCCGGGTCAGGAACAACTAAGTCTTCCTCTGTAGGTAACTTGACAGAAGGGTTATGCAGAATATCCAAGAAGGTATTAGGCGGCACCGGCTTACGCTAAGAGCCCAGCCGGCTTAAGGCATCAGCCGCCTCATTCTTTCTGCGGTCAATGTGCTCCACTTGGTAACCCTTGAAATGTCTAGCAATGGCATCAACTTCACAGCGATAAGCCACCATGAGAGGATCCTTGGAATCCCACTTGCTTGATACTTGTTGAGCCACCAAATCTGAGTCGCCAAAACACCTTACCCGGCTTAAACTCATCTCCTTAGCCATCCGAAAACCATGGAGTAAGGCCTCATACTCAGCTACATTGTTAGTACAGGGAAACATCAACCGTAGCACATAACAAAACTTGTCACCTCGAGGGGAAGCTAGAACAACTCCAGCCCCCGAGCCCTCCAATTTCCTGGACCCATCAAAGTGAATAGTCCAATACATGTTGTCTGGCTTCTCTTCAGGCATCTGTAGTTCTGTCCAATCGTCGATGAAGTCCACCAGTGCTTGAGACTTGATAGCAGTGTGTGGCTCATACTTTAAACCATGAGGCCCAAGTTCAATGGCCCACTTGGCGACTTGTCCTGTGGCCTCTCTGTTTTGGATGATATCTTCTAAAGGAGCAGAACTGACCACAGTGATGGGATGACCCAGAAAATATTGCTTAAGCTTCCGGCTTGCCATAAACACCCCATAAACAAGCTTCTGCCAATGTGGATACATTTGCTTGGATTCAATAAGTACCTAACTGATGTAATAAACCGGCCATTGAACCGGATGCTCCTTGCCAGCCTCCTTGCATTCCACCACAATAGCTACACTGACGGCACGTGTGTTAGCAGCCACATATAACAATAAGGGCTCCTTATCAATGGGAGCAGCAAGGACTGGCGGCTTAGCTAGCTGTCTCTTCAAGTCTTCAAAGGCAGCATTAGCAGCATCACTCTAGACGAAATTGTCTGTCTTCTTCATCATTTGATATAGTGGTATGGCCTTCTCACCTAAATGGCTTATAAACCGGCTTAAAGCAGCAATACGACCCGCCAAACGCTGGATATCATTGATACATGCCATTTTAGCCAAAGAAGTGATTGCCTTGATCTTCTCCGGGTTAGCTTCAAAGCCCCTGTTGGAAACCAGAAAACCCAAAAGCTTGCCTGCAGGCACACCAAAAACACACTTGGCCGGGTTAAGCATCGTCTTGTATACCCGGAGATTATCAAAGGTCTCCTTCAGATCATCTACCAAGGTCTCCTTCACTCTGGATTTCACCACAATGTCGTCCACATAAGCATGAACATTGCGCCCAATCTGATTGTGAAGACAATTCTGCACACATCGTTGATAAGTCGCCTGGGCACTCTTAAACCCAAAAGTCATAGACACATAGCAGAAGGATCCAAATGGAGTAATAAAAGCCGTCTTCTCCTGGTCCTTAACTGCCATATTGATCTGATGATAACTAGAATAAGCATCCAAAAAGCTCAAATGCTCACAACCAGCCATAACATCAATGATTTGATCAATACGAGGGAGAGCGAAGGGATCAGACAGACAAGCTTTGTTTAAGTCCGTGTAATCCACACACATACGCCAAGTGTCGTTCTTCTTAAGCACAAGCACCGGGTTAGCCAACCACTCTAGATGAAAAACTTTAATAATGAACCCGGCCGCCAAGAGCCGGGCCACTTCCTCACCAATGGCCTCATGCCTCTCTTCATTGAACTGCTGAAGAAACTGCTTGACCAGCTTAAATTTTGGATCAATATTGAGAGTGTGCTCAGCGAGTTCTCTCGGTACACCTAGCATGTCAGAAGGTATCCATGCAAAGATGTCCCGGTTCTCACGGATGAACTCAATGAGCGCGCTTTCCTATTTGGGATCCAGATTGGCACTGATACTGAAATGCTTAGATGAGTCGCCTGGAACAAAATCAACAAGCTTGGTATCATCAGCCGACTTAAACTTCATCACCGGCTCATGCTCTGTAGTTGGATTTTTCAAAGACGTCATGTCCGCCGGGTCAACACTATCCTTGTAGAATTTTAACTCCTCTGTTGCACAAACAGATTCAACGTAAGCAGCATCGCCTTCCTCACATTCCAAGGCTATCTTCCGGCTACCATGCACTGTAATGGTGCCCTTATGACCCGGCATCTTGAGCTGCAAATAAACATAAAATGGCCATGCCATGAACTTGGCATAAGCTGGCCGTCCGAACAGGGCATGATACATACTCTTGATTTTGACCACTTCAAAAGTGAGCTTCTCAGCCCTAGAATCATGCTCATGTGCAAAAGCCACTTCTAGCTCAATCTTACCCACCGGGTATGCCGACTTACCAGGGACTACTCCGTGAAAAATAGTGTTGGAAGTCTTGAGGTTTTTATCAGTCAAACCCATGCGACGAAAAGTCTCATAATAGAGAACATTGATGCTACTGCCTCCATCCATGAGTACCTTAGTGAACTTATATCCACCAACCTGAGGGTCCACCACCAAGGCCAAGTGACCCGGATTGTCAACCTGGGGAGGGTGATCCTCCCTACTCCATATAATAGGCTTCTCAGACCATCTCAAATAACAAGGAACTGCCGGCTCAACAGCATTCACGGCCCTCTTATGAAGCTTCTGGTCCTGTTTGCACAAACTGGTGGTAAGCACGTGATATTGTCCACTATTTAGCTGCTTTGGATGACTCTGGTATCCACCCTGCTGCTGCTGCTGACCTCCCTGGCCAAATTGCTGATTATAACCACCTTGATTACCTTGAGAGTTTTGAAAATTGGAATTTGAACCGCCGCCCGGGCCATGAAAGCCGCCGCCACCTGAGCCGCCGCCCGGCCCATGATTACCATCGAACATGTTGGAATTCTTGAAAGCCTTCATGATCGTTTAGTCCTTCCATAGGTGAGTGGCCGGTTTCTGTGGGGTGTCGTGTCTCGGACAGGGCTCATTCAGCAACTGCTCAAGCGTGGGACTTGACCTGCCGGACCGAGGAGGTGGCCTCCCCTTGCGTCGCTGATTGTTGCCCTGCGCATTAGTGGTAGCCATAAACTCCAAGCTACCATCAGCCTTACGTTTATTATTACCTCCTTGATTTGCCGGGTTATGCTGAGGACCCTTGGCGTTGCCGTTCTTCTTTCCCTTCCCTGTCTTCTCATTGTCAGACTCAGGATCCTTGGTACTATCGGAATCGGCGTATTTGACTAGAGCCGCCATCAGCTGGCCCATATCATTACAATCGCGCTTGAGCCGCCCCAGCTTCATCTTTAGAGGCACAAATGGAAATTTTTCTCCAACATTAAGACTGCAGAGCCCGCATCCATCTTATCAGACGAATGTATTATGGCCTTGACCCGGCGCACCCAATGGGTTGTGGACTCACCCTCCTCTTGCTTGCAATTAGTCAAATCCACAATTGATATAGGTTGCTTGCAAGTATCTTTGAAGTTCTGAATGAACCGGGCTTTTAACTCTGCCCATGAACCGATGGAATTAGGCGGTAGCCCCTTCAACCAAGTGCGGGCAGTCCCATCCAACATCATGGTGAAGTACTTAGCCATCGCAGCATAACTGACCTCCATTAGCTCCATAGCCATCTCGCAACTTTCAATCCAGGCCCCAGGCTGTAAGTCGGCCGTATAATTAGGCACCTTTCAAGGCCCTTTGAAATCCTTGGGCAAACGCTCGTTACGCAGAGCCGGCACCAGACAAGGGATACCTCTGGTCCTAGTGGTCGCGCCTGCCTCAATAGAAGTCGTCGGATAAACCAGAATAGGCTGGTAAGCTGCCAGCCGAGCCGCCTACTCAGCCACCTACTGAGCCGCGCGCTCGGCCTCTTGACGCATTCTGCCCTGATCCACCAGGTTAAGAGCTCCATCACGCGTCGGGTCATGCCCGCACGGCTAGTCACGGCGCCGGGCGTTGCTTGAAATGGCTGCCGAATCCATATGCCTGCTATAACTCGGGCTCCGGCTTGTACGAGGGGTTGAATGGATCCTGTCTCAGCTATACGAGTACACCTCCTGCTGTGCTAAAGCCGTCTGAAGAATTTCTCTGAGCCTGCGAGTTTCAATCGTCGTCAGAGAGTCGCCCTCCACTGGGAGAGCCGCCAATCGTGCTGCCGCAGTGATCATGTTCTCCAACGGGTTAGAATAATGACCCGGTGGTGTCGGTACATATTGAGGCGGAGCAGTATTCATCTGGGGGGCTCCATCGTACGCGGCTGAACCGGCGTCCCAGCCCCGGGTGTTGCAACCCGGTTCACCTCCTGTGGGTTACTGGGACCTGCACCGGGTGTTCGGAAGATGTTTCGAGGATCATAAACCGGAGGCAGACGGGACTGACTCTTCTGGTACCTTCTCCTCATGACCTCGTTTGACGCATTCCGATCCATTGTGAGATGGAAAGCCTGCGACTGAATCTGCTGAGCCTGAGCGTCTAGAGCCGCCCGCTCTGCAGTCATCCTGACATCTTCTGCTGCCAGGTCTTCCTTAGCTTGCACTATATCCACCTTTAACTGTGCCACTTCCGCATCATGTTGAGCTTGATCCACCGGGTTGACCGCGGCAGTTAACAGAGCCATCATCTTATCCATAGATCCATCAGCACCTGAGCCGGCGGGCGCACAGGGACTCCTGCCCTGGCCGCCGCTGACAAGGAGGTTATCACTGCCGCGGTTCTAGAATTTTGGATGGGTTGTGTGCCAGCCATGAAGATCCAAACTCTACTCTGCAGCTCAAGGAGGTCCGGAATACTACTGCCATCAGAATAGCCCCCAAGCCCGCCGTCTTGCAATTGATACAACGAATCCGTCTCACCTGTGGATGACTCACCATCAGAGTAGATGGCCGTCTCACTAGCCGACACAGATCCATCAGGAAGTTCCCCTCCGTGGATGCATCCCACAAAGGCACGCTTCACAGCAGGCTAAGCCCGGGCGGGTCTTGCACGCTGAGCCGTCTCGACGAGGTCGGTGCAGATGTCCGGCTCAGGGCTCAGCTCGCCGATCTTGCCAATGAAGACGTAGATTCCGCTGAAGGGGACCCAGTACCCGTACCCAATTGAGCCGGCCTCGGGCCCTAGCCTGCATCATCGATGTAGAGCTTGCCGCGCGACTCTTGGTCATCCGGCCCACTATGTATCCCTTGAGCCCTTCAAAGCTGCCCTTCAAGAACTCAAATCCACCATGTGTTGGCCCCATGGTGGGTGCCAACCGTCGTCGAATTGTCACGTTAGATGTCCTAGTGAAAGGACTTAGTCGTGGAGCCATCGCAACTAGGAAGCTTAAAGGGGTTAATTGGGACAAAGGACACAGGGTTTATACTGGTTCGGCCCCTTACGGTGAAGGTAAAAGCCTACGATCCAGTTTTGAGTGGGATTGTTAATGTCTCGATTACTAGGGAGCGGAATCGCTTGACCTAGCTCTCGATCTGATGTTACTTGCCCTGAACCGCCGCTGGGTCGTCCCTTTATATACGGAGGTCGACGCCCAGCGGCTCACAGATCCCCGGCCGGCTCATAAACAGTGTCCGGCTCGGTTTCTAACTATTCTTGACTTACAATACAAGTCATGTACATATGCCGGTTTATCTCTACGGGCCTTAAGTCGCCTCTGGGCTTTGGGCCCTTAACTAAACCGCCATCTTCAGGCTTGTCTTGGGCTTCAGAGTCCTCCTAGGTATAACCCGGCCCCTCCTGGGTGGGTCATACCTAATAGTTATATCCCCAACATCCAAACTTTTTTTTTCTAAATGAATTGCCATTATTTGTATTTTACTTTATGCTTTACAATGCACAACCCCATGAATCTTAGCATTTTTTATAAAACTAATTGATTTTGAATGAGATGAACTATAAGAAGTAAACGAACATCTACATCATGCATATATGACTCAAAGCTTTACATGCTATAGTGTGTATTTATTCATAATTTGGTTTCCAATTCTCATGCGTTCAATGCATGTGTACCTTACTCGTTTTGAGTAGAGTAGCAAATTTCACGCGGCCGTGGGCATATCAAAATGCAGGGCCCATGCATCATTGCCTTTCGGTCGAACCTACGTCCATAATTTTTTGTACGTATATCTCCACTGGTCCCCGAACCCAAAATGCTGCCTCGTTCCCGTAAAACCATGCGGCGCACACATATTAAGGCGCCGACTTGAACTCAATCCCTCTCCCGTTTACTATGACGTGGCCCCGCACACCGTAGTACTCCTACAAACCCTACCGCCGCATGCATCATCGGTTTTCTTCAAGAGGACGAGGGAGAAGCGGATTTGTAGTGGAGGCGCTTTCAAGAAAAAAAGGATTTATAGTGGAGACCCCTACCCTAGGGTGCCCTAGGTAGCCGCCGCACGCATCATTTGTTTTCTCTTTTCTTTATACTCTTGCGCCCTAGAGTGAAATGATGGTTGCTTCATCCATCCAGCTTAATGCGGGAAAGGTGGGGCTTAGTGATTTGACCCCTCATTGCTCATTTACTACTACTGCGGCGCTACGGCCGGGGGTGCCTCCAATTCCAACCGTTGCTCCAAACAGTAATTTGGTGCATCGCACGTGGAACAAGACAGTGGATGAGCCACATGTCGACCAAAGGGGTCCTGTTAAGTGTGTCGCCATTTCGTGTGCGGACTGACCCTGCTTGAGTTACTACGCCAACACGACAGGAGCAGCCTACCACTTGGTTTTGCTCCTTGGTGAATCCTGACTATATTGATCAAAAAAGATATGTACTGTACTACCCTCTCCGTCTCGGTTTATAAGGCATGCACGTAGTTCTAGGTCATCCATTTGACTAACTAAATATGAGTTACTATGTCATAAGGTATATCATTGGATTCTTAAGAGAATGTAGTTTCTAAACATATACTGGTCATCACATATATAGCCAGTGAAATTCTCAACCTAGAACAACGTGCATGCCATGTAAACCGATACGGAGGAAGTAGTAAAATGAGGTGATTTTACCGAGCGATGGGCGGGGGAGCATGGCCTGTCATGCGGTCCACGTGCATGATGTACCAAGGCGATGCGTGTGTTCCTGTTGAGGCAGAACAATGGCAGAAGCAATACTACATGGTTTTCTTGAAGGAGATGATGGCAAACCAAAGTATGAAATAATGGTTGCTTCGTCCGTCTGGGAAGGTGCGACATTGTGATTTGACGTCTCATTGCTCATTACTACTACTGGGGCGGTACGACTAGGGTGTGTCCCCTCTGCTGTTCTGCATTGTTATTTGGTGCATGACACGTCGACCCAGTTGCTATATGTCCCACGTGTCGGCGAGAGGAAGTACATAATTCATGAAAGCGAGCGTTGATGGAGGAGTACAAGACATGGCTAGGTTTTTGCTGCTTCGTGCGATCCATCAATACAAACCCGGACTAAAAAAAGGCAAGGGCGGGTCTTTTCCCGCGTGGCGGGTAGGGGAGTTTGCCATAGTCTGTTCAAGGCAAGGAGGCATGAAGGGAAACAAGCAAATAAACGTTGAGCGAGTTAGTTTTGGGAAAATCTGATTTTACGGAGTACGTACCCACTATGGAGGTAGTACTACTTACTACTCCTCCTTTCCGGTTTCAGCGCTGCTCTACACACGATGCCGTGTGGAAGACTTGTGCACGACAACACATATCAAGCCGTTCATGCATACTATCCAGCACATATCAGCGGCTGGACTGCCCATCGTCCCAGAGTCATGCACACATCCATCGTCTACGTAGCACTTTCGTTCCGGTTTATAGGGCTCATCTAAAAAAATGATATTCTGTTTTATAAGTCTCAATTCTACTAGTAGTAGTAGTACCATCACATGTTGGATTTCGAGGTGCGCTAAATCACCCGATGCAAGCAGTGTCAAGAGAAAACTCACCAATGCATGTAGAAGTTCATGGAAATTTAGTGGTCATGCATGCATTCATTCTAATTAATGCCCTTAGTAAACATAACTTCTTGAGAAAAACGAGCGTACTAATTACTTGTGCAAACTACAAAATTAATTCCACCACTCACCATCTACCTTGGTTGGAGAGATTTTGAAATTGAGGCATAAACTGGAAAGGAGGGAGTAGTAACTTTTGTCTCGATTACTATTTGTGGCCTTGTATAGATGCAAAATGTATTTTTTATAGTGTCCTTGTATAAATAAATGGACGGAGTACTAAATGACATATATTCCAAACAATATGATAATCTCTCTAACCAAGGTAGGGACGAGGAGTAAACGGAGGGAGTGGTAAAATTTTCTCCTCGTCCCACGAGCCACGCGCGCGTGGGCGAGGGAGCGGGCGTAAGGTGCACTAGTAAGAAAGCTTCACCTCATCCTGCGAGCCACCACGCCCATGGGCGGGGGAGACGGCGTACTAAGCAAGCTTCTCCTCATATGTGCGTCGTGCGTGCACCTCTCCTGTTCGTGCACATCCCCCACCTACGTGGGTGTGTGAGAGAGATATACAAACCTAGACATAATGCGCCTTCCATCCCCATGCTTCCGCCCAGTCCGACCACCAGTCACCACCACGCACCACTCCTCCTCACCTTATCTCTCACCTTTCTCCCTCCATTTTTATATACAAGGCCACTATCAAAATTACAATTTGCAGATATACAAGGCCACTAACACTAATCAATGCAATATTAATGGTTTTGCCTCGTAGTACTAGCAAAGGAGGACATTAGTTATCCCTTGCATGCATGCGCGAGTGTGAGCATTGGCTTGATGTGCATGAAAGAGAAGAATACACAATAATTTACACGTCAAACAAGGAAACAAGGTGGCTTGCAACATTGACTTAGAAGGCATTAATTTTTTCCTTGGTACCTGTAATATGGGTTTGTGGCCTTGTATACAAAAATGGAGTCCGATAAAATTCTCGAGATACCATTTTTCCGATAAAATTCTCGAGATATCATTAGTTTTTACACATGGGATTACTCCTGCATGGGTCAATCACAACAGGCATTTTGTAAAAAATGCATCTTGATGTTCCTTGCAATGCACGGGCATCTTGCTAGTCCATGAAAACAACACATGGCAAAAATTTCACGGCGAATGAGGGATTGGAATCTGCTGGGAGGGGCTATTTGGATCTTGCCCGGGCTAGCCAAAATATTGGTGACCCTTTTGTCCACCGGTGCCTTTGCCACCGATGAACGAGGAATGGCTCGGGTGCTCATGCATCCTCCAGTGTGCACGTTGGAGACGAGCTTGCATGAGCTTTGCTTTTTTTGTCCCACCACGCCGCCAGAGCCAGCCGCAGACCAACCGGCAACCCGCAAATTATGCCATCCAACCGTAGGCGCACACATTATGACAACAACTCAACCAACCGGACGAAATTCAAGCAAACACGGCGATATTTCATATAAACAATGACGGAAATCATATAAAATACCGGATTTTCATACAAACATGATGGATTTAATTACATTCCAATGAACTACGCGGTGCTAGTTCTAGAAAGCACATGTATATAATACCTTGCCTAAATGGTCGCCCGCCGATCCAATTGTGTTCCTCATGTCCGGAAGCATGATCACCAGACAGTTGGGAGCCCCGGAGGTATATGCTTCAGCACAAAGGACGGCTCGCTTCCCCACTGCCCAAAATATATCATTGGCTTATGCCGAAGATGATGGTGGAAGGTGGCTTCTCCGCTTCCGTGGAGCCCATGTGCGGTCAACGAAGGTCCTCGCAACAAAAGGATCTGGCAAGACACCTGCTGTGTACGCCGGTGTCATCTTCGCAGTGGCCTTCATGGAACCCAAGCAGCGGCGGCCTCCCATGTTCTACTTCTCCTCGATGATGGCGGCGGACACGGAGGCGCTGGCAGCCGACCGTCGCTCTTCGCACACCCGGCTTCAGTCGCTGCTTGCATGGTGCGGCTGCCGGCATGGGAGTCTCGGCCAGAGAAATGGGAGACGCGGTCGCAGAAACGGGAGGCGCGGTATGAGGTGGCGGCGTGGACGGCAGCGACGACGCTCATGCACTGCTCCTCATCAAGCTGGCCTGGAGCGGCGAGTTGGTGAACCGCGTGCCGGCTTGAGGCGACAACTGGCTCCGTCGGGCGAGGGGAGGGAGGTGGATCAGCGAGCTGCATAGCTCATATCCGGCGGGCTCGGCGGGCACCCATCCGGCTTGGATGCAGGATAACTACTCTTCATAAGTCATTATAAGAGTGGACAAAATGGTGAAGGAGGAGATAGGGGAGTGGCGGAGGTGTGCGATTCTTGGCCGGCGTTTGGCCTCGTTTAAATAGGAGATTAAATAGACAGCGGACGAGAGCAGCTCGGCTGGCGTTGCGTTTAATGCCGGCCCGGTTATGAACGGACGTGTGTCCAGAGTGGGTTTCTCGGCTGCCACACGGGCGGGTTTCATGGAGGCGTTTCAGTGCGGCAAGAAGGCGTGTTCAGCTGGGCGTGCAGCAAGTGGCGCCCTCGACTCTGACGTATGACACCGTGCCGTTCTTCCACTGACGTGTGGGCTCTTTGGGTACATGGCCTCTATGTCAGTGACCCAACACAGACAGCGCACGACAGAGGAACTTTTGGTGGGACAGGGCAGTCAGAAGCGGGCATTTCATAAACTGATGATTGTTCATTGAGTGTGACGTCATCTATTTCATGTGGATAAGCCTACTATATAATGTAAGAGAATTTTAAAATTTTCATATATACGTTGATAGCCCGTTTGATACGTTGTGATTCATAAAGACCGCTGCAAACATTAGTGTTCTGCTTATCATAGATAAAATTGATTAATACCCGTAACAATCCATGTCCTTAACAAAGGGTGCATGCACGTATAGGTTGAGCATGTGTCTTGCATCGTGCGCTGTGTGCATCCAGGCGTGCGAGTCTTGCATGTGTGCATGTGTACGTTTCAGTGTTGCATGCATGTGTGTGTACATGCGTGTGTTCGTGAGCGCATGTGTATGTGTTAGTATTGCACGCCTGCATGTGTGCATGTGTTCGTTATGTGTACGTGTCAAAGTTGCATGCCTGCATGCATGCGTGTGTTCATGCGAGTGTTGCGTGTGTGTATGTGTACGTGCGGGGTGAGGCTACATGTTAGTCGACTGACTTTTTCATCTCTAATCAGTAGATTTTCCAGCCGTTGGATACAAAATCAAGGGCATGCAGTTTATCTTCAACCTCCACCGCCCTGAGCTGCCAGCCACCACCTGTAGAACCGCCGGCCCACACCGCCACGCCACCCCGCCCGCCCCGAAACCACTCCCCACCGCCGACCCGCCGCAGCCCCGGCCATCCCTCTAGGCCCCCCGCGCCGAGCTTTTTCTCCGGCGATCCCCACGCCACCGCCCAATCACCGGGACCCCCAGCGCCTGCCAACCAGAGGTCTAACGACTTTGAATCCCCACCAACCACTAATTCATTACCATTTATGTCCTTCATATATGCGTTGATAGGTAGGCCCTATGGTAATGTGCGCTGCTGAATATGGACCGTTTGACTGGTCAATTGATCATGTGATCAACAAATTACGGAGTTGTATGGTGAGCCAATGACCGTATGATCACCCTAAAATGTATTTTGTTAACACAGTACAGACTCAAACTACCATTTCTTTCTTTCATATACGCGCTGACAGGTGGCCCCCATGGTTACGCGCTCTGATGGTGCAACACTAGTTGCGCCACATATAATGTTTGACTGGTCGATTGATTGTGTCATCAACAAAATACGGAGTTGTACGGGTGAGCCAGTGACCGTATAATCATGACATGTATCTTTTTAACACGGTACAGACGCAAGGGCTCATATATACGTGCAAGCACTCACCGCTATAAGCGCACACACGCAGACCCTACCCCTATGAGCATCTTCGAGAGAGTGAGCCAGCGTATGATCTTGAGATTTTATGAAGTCACCATAGGTGCCTCGTATTCGAGTGGAACGTCTCCTCCCACTGAACGCACATCACCGGAAAATACTAAAATTAACCCAGGATAAATGCGAGCACCGGGACGTTAACCCCGGTGGGCTCGAGAAACCAGTGTCCTCCTAACCATCCAACCACATGTTGGTTAGCACCACAAAATATATGTGGTGACCGTGATGAGCTTATTCTGAAGTCCAGTGACCATATTGTGCTTTTGCTTCAAACACAATGACTGCAAGTGTCATCAACAAAATACGGAGCACACATCAAATACAAAGTCCACCAGTATCATCAACAAAATACGGAGATGTATCGTTAGCTAGATACCGTATGATCACCACGAGAATGTATACAGTGACTGTAATGAGCATATTCTGAAGTCCAGCGACCATACAGTGCTTTCGCTTGAAATACAGTGACCGTTAGGTGTGAATGTGTTGTGGGCATGCATACTTTTAGAGGGCCGAGAGATAGTTTGTGTGCGTACGTGAAAGTGGTGTAGAAAGAGGGGGTGTTCGGTGGACACAATGAGAGATATGCCCTTCATTTCTCTTTCATGTGACTAATATTTTAGGAGAAAATATAAACATTCACAATGCAGAACAAACATTTTTGGATGCACCATGCAATTAACTTTCATGTATAACATTGTACTACTATATATGCTTATTTTCTTAGTGGCCGATTGGGTGTGTGGTGTGGTGGGCACATCGTTTCTAGTTGTGGTGGGTCAACATGCGAACTGATGGGTCTGTTCCATCCTGCGCCATATAGGTTGGACCAAAACTCATTATACGAAGACTCATGTGGAGGACTCGGCGTACAACATGAAGCTACCAGAGTCGTGGAGGACTCTATCCCCACTGGTGATAAGCCGACTATATATGATTTGTAACCCTAGGCCTCGAGTATGTTATAGAAGCTTGGGGGCTAGTTCGTCGATAGTATACACACACACACACAATGCCTGGTATTCACGTGTACTTTGTACACACCCCTATCACTATTATACAGTACCAAGAGTAGGCTTTTTCCTCAATTGCAAGGGTCCGAACTAGGGTAAAACTTTGCCTCATATTACCATCCAGCCTAACAGTCAGGGATATCCTACCGAATGATCTGATGGAATCACACTTGCCAACTACTAAGAGAGAGGTGTGTCTGGGGGGGGGGGGGTCGGGGGCAATGTGTGCGAGAGAGGCCTAAAGATAATGTGCATGCGTGAGACACGTAGGCACATATATGTGCGTATAGAGGGCTAGTAGAGTGTCATAGCCCTAGCCTAGTCCTTGCCTGACTCTACATAAGCATCCATGCATCATGTTTAACTTTCTGAAACTTGAATTGGGGATTGTTGAAACCTCAGAAATTTAATTAAAGAAGGGCAGGAACCCTGAAAATTGCATTCAATGGAACCAAATTGTCCTTCATTAATGTTTGATAATTTTTGGCAAGGGTTTTGGTCCAAACCAAAAAATATGGAACATTTTTAAGGATTATTCTTGGACTTTGAATTTAAACCATATTGTATTTGGATTGAGTTTATATTGCTATTAAATAAAAATATAAACTCAAAATACCTGAAACTTTGCATGTGCACTTGGAAGGGTCCATAGTGATCACATACAAAATTTCAGAAGGTTAGGCCCTGTTTTGAATTTCTTTTGAATTTGAACCAGGGGCAACATGAATAAGTAAAAAGAAAACAAAACAGGAAATAAAACAGAGAAGAAACTTACCTGGCTCGCCCAGTTACTGTGCAGCCCAACAGCAGCGCAGCCCACCGCAGCCGCCATCGTCTTCAACCTCCTGCCAATAGGCAGGAGGGCGTGTGCCCGACGTGCACGCGCACGCGCCGGCCACCTCCTGCGTGTCTGCTCTCCGCTGGACTCACCCGAGGGCGCCACGCACCCCCCTCGACCATCTGCACCTCCTCCCTCCTTGCAACTCTCTCCCCTCCCCTCTCTGCTCTCTTCACGAGTGCTGTCGTCGACGCTACTCGCCGCCACCACAGCCACCATCGTCTCGACGACAACCAAAGCTACCTATGAGCTCTGCATGGTTCCCCTCTTCCTTCTCACCAAGCCGCACGGTGCTGGAAGCCCCTGGAAGCCGCCAACTCCGATGTTCCCCTCCTCGGCCACCGAAGACCGCTGCCGTCGATTCACCGCCTTCGCCGCTTCCCCGAGCTCGCTGAGACCGTCCTCGACCCTGTTGTGAGCTCCGCCATTGTTTCCCCCTCTCACCATGCTCTACTTCCCTCTATAGCCGCCGTTCCCAACAAGCCCGAGAGCTCGGCGCCACCAGCGATGTCACCACCGTGGCCTGAGCTCGACCCAACCATGTCCTTGCACAGCATCACGCTCCTGGTGCCTCTAGGAGGCCGCCTAGCCCCTTTGCTTGCTCGCCTGCTTGCTCTAGCCCCGCGCACGTGTAGGCAGTAGCTCCGGCTGCCGCCCCTCTCACCGCTGTCAGTGATTCTGGTGACCCCGCGACCTCCCACTTGGCCCTCTAGATGCGCAAGAGCAAGGGCTATGCCCTGGTGCCCTCAGCGCGTTAAGCCGACACTTCTAGCGCAAGTCCGGTGTGCCCCCGCCGTGTTCTGTGGTCACCGCCGGCTGGTCTCCAACATGATGACATGGCGCCGTCATTAGTGGCTAATGACACCCTAACTAACCCCCTAGCTCACTGACATATGGTCCCCACACCCTAAAATAACCACGGTTTAACTGATGTTTAGTTTAAGTTAATCAAAGTGGCCCCACGCGTTGGCATTGACCTCGCTGACATGGCCATTGACCGGGCCCACCTGTCTGTGCCCCTAACTGACACTGGGTCACTGACCAGTGGGTCCAACTAGTTAGGTTTGACCTGGTCAGCCACAACTGACCTGCTGACGTAATGCTATCATCATGCTGACGTAGTAATATTTTCTGGAATTTAAAATAAATCAGAAATGATTTATAAAATTCAAAAAATGTCCAAAACTTCGAAGATTCATAGAAAATAAACTATAACTCCAAATGAAATAATTTATATATGAGAAATGATCAGAAAAATCCAAAGAATCTTTTTATGGCATTATCATGCATGTTTGAACAACTTAAAGCTGTCATATACAACCATTTGAATTAACGGCATTTGAAATGCCTTATGTGGAGTTTGAATTTGAATCTTGTGTTAAAACCAACTCCATTCAACTTGTTGCTAGTTGCATTAGCTCAAATTACATCATATTGCCATGTCATGATCATGATCATGAATTGCATTGATTGTGTCTTTTCCTATTTGCCGGTATTTGTCCCCTCTTGATAGACGTGGTTCCGACGATGAGTTCGATGACACCGATGAAGAACTATACTATCTTCAGAAGTGTCAAGCAAGCAAAACCCCACTTGTTCATTCCGATACAATCCCACTCTCTCACTTCGGCTCTCTTTTACTGCATTAGGACAACAACAAATTCAACTATTACATGCTGCGGTAGTTGAACCCCTTCTCCTCTGCATGATTTGTCATTGCCACAGTAAATAGATGAAACCCACTAGCATGAGTAGGAGTTGCTTGAGCCCTGATGTGCCTACTCATTCATGATTGTTTGTCATGCCTGCTACTGCCTAGGGTTGAGTCAGGTCTGATTCATCGGGGATGGATTGGAAAGTTGTGAACATATCCTACTGTTGAGAGCTAAGTGTGTGAACACAATTTGGTAAAGGTAGCGGTGAGAGGCCATGTAGGAGTACATGGTGGGTTGTCTCATTGAAGCCATCCTCAGGAACCGAGTTCTGTGTTTGTGATCCATGAACAGCTACTACTGTCGAATTTCGGGATTCGGCAACCCTTGAGAGGTTCGAACTCTGGGGTGCATGCGGAGATCTCAACCTGCCCAGCCTGCCTACTCGCGATGCTCCCAAGCCTAGCACGTAGAGCTCACAGAGACACAAAGACACAAAGATTTATACTGGTTCAGGCCATCGTTGTGGTGTAATACCCTAATATAGTGTGGTGTGGTGGATTGCCTCAAGGGGCTATGGATGAACTAGTACAAGGATGAACAAGCCTCAGGAGGTGAGGTGTTCTTGAGCTGGTGTGGTGCTCTACTTGCTCTAGTTTCGTCCCTTTCTATGGTGGTGGCTAAGTCCTATATATAGTGGCCTTGGTCCTCTTCCCAAATATGAGCGGGAAGGGATTCCACAATGGCGGGATTTGAAAGGGGACAAGTAGTACAGTCTATCCTGACAAAACTTGTCTTTGCCTGCAAAAAGCCTCTGGTCATGATGCTGCGGTGGGCTCGACGATGACCTTCGTCCTGCCGCCCTGCCGGTCTTGGTCTTGTTGCACCAGAATGGAAACCTTTGGCTAATTCCTCGGGACTCCATGCCTGTGGCTTGCCTCCCTTGCACCGAAGAGGAAACCTGCGCTCTGCACCCGCCTAGCGCCCGCCTGGTCTTGGTCGCCATGGCTCATGTTAGCTGAGCCTCATGAGGTAGCTGCATAGGTCTCTCCGCCCCTCAGGAGCCCTCCTGAGGAGGCCAACTCCTTCCATGGTCTTGGCGTGGTCCGCCTCACGAGGCTTGGCCCCTTGCGAGGGTCTCGTGGTGTTGATGTCGAAGCTGGGCTGTACCAGGCCGTCGATGGAGTCACGCGGTGGGCCGCAGGCAGGCAGGACTGGATACCCCCAGGACCAAGACGCTGACAGTAGCCCCCGGGCCCAAGGCACACTCCGACTTGGCTTCCAGGTGAAGCCAAAGGGCAAGTGCGGAGCGCCGTGGGCCCTAACCACCTGCGGCCTTGATGATGCATGGCGATTGATTGGACGTGGGCGAATCCTCTTCCCCATGCTGCCTCGCTAACTGCTCGACTTGACTGGTCGATGCTGCATGCAGGGGGTCATGATGGCGCGAGGTCGTGGAGGCCGGCGGTTGGCCTCCCTTGGCTATAAATGTGAGGGAGGGGGAAAGCCCCCTGTCCATGTTTCCTTCGTCTTGCTCCCGCCTGCTTCTTCCCTGTCTGTCTTGCTCCCATGGCATCACCGAAGAGGTTCTCAGCGGCCGAGAAGGGGAAGGACCCCAAGGAGGGGCCAGCCTCTCATCCTCCCAAGAGGGGCCGTGGTCGTCCCCGCAAGCACCCTGCGGTCCCTCCGGCAGCATCCAGGGGGCGCGGGCGCGCACCCCCCAAAGGCAGCATCGCGCCGGGCGCCCGCGATGGCACCTCTTCCCGCGGCGGGGGCTATCGGCCCTGGAGCAGCCCCCATGACGAAGTTAGGCGCGTCGTGATCGTGCGCCCACCTCGGTCACGCTTTTCTTCACTGGAGGTGCTTCCCAAGTTCGTGGTATGGTCGGAGATCCCGACTGGCACCTCGCTCTGGCTCCCTCGCTTCTTCTATGGTGAGCTTCCTTCTTCGGGGCTTGCTGGCCTCTGGCTGCAGGCTGATGGGTGCTGCAGCAGAGCCTCGTGGGTCAGCACCGAGGTTTCCGCCTCTGGCAGCGTGGTGCTGGCCCATGGCTGGCAGACTTTCGCCCGCGTGCATGGCCTGGGCGAAAGGTGCACCATCCACTTCAAGTACGACGGCCTCTCTACGTGAGGGTGTTCAGGGGGGACAGCTGCCGCGTGGGGTGCTGCCCGGAAGACAGCAGCGATGACAACGGTGGTGATGGCGAACTTGGCCTTGGGGACGCGCGGTCCTCCTCTCGTGGTGGCAGCTCCTCCTCGGACGAGAGCTCGAGCAGCGGTGGCTACGACCGGCCTCCGGGTCGTCGTTCTCGTATCAAGGACACCAGTGGCTCGTCCCATCGCAGCACTCCAGTGAAGCCGGAGAGGAGCCAAGCTTCAAGCTGGGGGCCGGCGAACTTGGACTCAAGGCCGGTGGCCCCAGATCTCCGGTGAGAGAACTGGTGGAGCACCGGGCTACCTTGAGGCGCTGCTTGAGGATGCGGCGCTGGTGCCAAGCCTGCACGCCTTCGGGCCCTCTTTGTTTAGCTTTTCCTTTCTCCTGCAAATCGAAAAAAGAAGAACGTACCCTGCGAGGGCGTGTAATGAGCTGCTGCTGTTATGCCTTTTTATGTTATGATTGCCGTCCTTGATGCTGTGTTGCAGTGTTTGTAATTTGAGCGGGTCATGGTAGGAAGGGTTAGCTTGATATGTGCATTCGTCCTCCACCTCATGAGAACCTACCCTTAGGTACTTGACAGGCCCCCCAGGGCGTACACCCTGTGCCCTCAAGAGATACACCTTGTGCCCTCAGGAGCCACGGCAGGGCAGAGCTGTCATTTGTAAGAAGAGAAAATTTGTCGAGCGACTTGCTCCCCCTTATGTGAGCCCCCGACATAGGTTAGGGGCCTGATGCACCAGCTCGCGCTGCCCGGGGGGCACAGACATGAGGGGTGCTGGCGCCAGCGGACTCGATCGAGGGCTCCTCGTGAGGATAAAGCCGAAATAACGGGGTTCGGCGTGGTGCGTGCGCGCAGAGGCGCACACACCTACCTAGCCCCACGCGCGAGGAGCGCGAGGAGAAGTGGCGGGCGACTGCCACCTTCCTTACGTCCTTAGGCCAAAGCAACTTAGGAGAAAACGCACTTGAGGAGCCAGCGCTCGAGAATACCAAATCCATTGAAAAACTTACTAAGAAAACCGCAAGCAACTTCAGAAAGCAATTGAACAGCCGCGTCCGGCACCTAATCTAGTCTTCTCACCAGCGCGGAGCTAAGTGCTGCCACTAGGACGTGGGAGGGAGCCCCCATGAGGCCCCAGGGCGACTCTCAGGAGACTCCGGGGCATGTACATCCCCACTCATTATTACGTGAGAGTGTCACGAGCGGAGACCTTCACAGGCCGGAGCCTTGCTAAACAGGCCAGAGCCTTTCTTTAGGGGTAGAACTTCCGGAGGTGCTGGATGTTCCAGGCGTTCTGGATGGGGACCTAGTCCTGTGTCTCCAAGCGCACGGCGCCAGGCCTAGAGACACCGACAACCCTAAATGGGCTCTCCCACATGGGAGAGAGCTTATGTAGCCCCTCCCTGGAGAGCGCCCGCCTTAGGAAGAAATCGCCCACCTCTAACGTCCTGGAGCGGACGCTTCGGCAATGGTACTGCCGCAGCGCATGCTGGTACCTTGCTGCCCGGAGCGAGGCTTGATGGTGGCGTTCCCCCCCTGCACGAGAACCATCCTCCGCGTGACATCCTGCCGTGTTTTGTCGAACACTAGGACCTGCGTGGAGTGATGCTTGACCTCTTGAGGGAGAACCACTTCTGCTCCGTAGACGAGGAAGAAGGGTGTTTCTCCTGTTGGCTTGGTCGCGGTGGTGCGGATGGACCACAACATGGACTGCATCTTGTCGAGCCAGCCCGTTCCGCAGGCGTCGAGCTTCTTCTTGAAGGTGCGGGTCTTGAGGCCCGTCAAGACCTCCGCATTGGCTCTCTCAGCCTGTCCATTGCTCCATGGGTATGCTACTGAGGCGTAGCATATCTGCATTCCAAGGTTAGCATAGTATGTTTTGAAAAGATTGCTAGTGAACTGCGAGCCATTGTCGGTGATGATGCGATTGGGGACCCCAGATCGGCTCACGATTCCCTTGATGAACTTGATGGCTGATCCTGCTGGGATGGTGCGCACAGCTTCTACCTTCGCCGACTTGGTGAACTTGTCTATGGCGACGTAGAGGTATCGGTAGCCCCCTGGCGCTCGAGGGAATGGCCCCAAGATGTCCAGCCCCCAGACCACAAATGGCCACGTGAGCGGGATCGTCTGGAGGCCCTGCGCGGGCTGATGGATCTGCTTGGCGTGGAACTGGCATGCTTCACAAGAGCGCACTAGCTCGGTAGCGTCATTGAGCGCGGTGGGCCAGTAGAAGACGTTGCAGAACACCTTGCCCACCAGGGTGCGGGACGAGGAGTGATGCCCGCAATCCCCACCATGGATGTCTGCCAGCAGCTCGAGCCCCTATTCCCTAGAGATGCACCACAACGAAACATCATTGGGCCTCCTGCGATATAACTCACCGTCATTGATGCAGTACGTGGTGGCTTGACAGGCCACACGCTCAGCGTCCTCCACCTTCTCTGGCAGGGTCCCTTGAAGCAAGTACGCCTTGAACTCTTCTGTCCAGCACCCCTCCTGAGGCTCGAGTGCCAGCAACAGGCGGGATCCTGAGGGTTGACCGCAGGCTGGAGCGCCCGTCTCGGGTGTGCTTGTGGCAAGTCCTCCTGAGGCGGTGCTGGAGTCGTGACGTGTGGAACCACAGATGGCTTGAAGAGCCGCTCCTCGAACACCCCTGGCTCCTGAGGGAGCCTGCGAGAGGCTCTTTTGGTGATGTTGTCTGCTTCCTTGTTCGTCCCGCGCGGCGCATGCTGCAGCTACACGCCCATGAACCGCTTCTCCATTTTGCGCACCTCTTCTAGGTACACCTCCATGTGTTCGTCCTTAGGCGTGTATTCCTTGTTGGAGAAATTGACGAGAAGCTGAGAGTCGCCCTTGATGGTGAGGCGCTTTGTTGGAGATATGCCCTAGAGGCAATCATGTATGATGATATTTCCTATGTGTTTACGAATAAAGATAGTCCTTGGATGTAATCAATGATACTTGTTGGCAAGTACGTGACTTGTCTGTGAGATCTTGTGTTGTATGATACATCCTAAATTGTCCCTAGTCGCAAGTGATGTGTGGGCACACGTCGGACTAGACTAGCATATGACACGGTGGATGGCTCGGTCTCACTAGCCATGAAGCATTGGATGCTAACCGGATAATATGGACTCGGAAGGATCTGGTCGGATTCGACGTAGTCGAATTTGAGTCGAGATAAGGTTCGAGTCAGATAGACCCAACTATGAGACGCGGCGATATGTCATCTGTGAGTCTCTAGTACAGCATACGTTCTATGTCCTAAGACCTGAGCTGACGCATGTACTCGGGATGGTGACAGACTTGCTTTGGGCCGACCAAACGCTACTCCGTAACTGGGTAGTTTCAAAGGTAGGTTTCGGGTTTGTCCAGACCCATGCTGCAAGACATGGTCGAGCAAGATGGGATTTGCCCCACCGATCAGGAGAGATATACTCCTAGCCCCTCATGTGATCCGACTAGGATAAGCATGGCCATGCGACAAGGATTATGAGATAATCTGGTTTGTGGTCAGCATCACTGGAACAAGAAAGAGGTCGGGCTAGCACAAGGATGACAATCTCGCCTTGAGCCCGACAACATATATCGTGTGGCAAAGGGAACAGAAGTGTGACATGTTGTACAGGTTCGCCTAACCAGCTTCATAGTCTGCTTGGTGTTCGGCATGCCTTGTAGAGGCCGCTACCAACCATGCAGTTCGGAGGTGATCCGAACTGCGACCAAGACGACTTAAACCTAAGGGGTCACACTCTTAAGGGAAGGAACCTACGAGGTCGGATCCAAGGACACTGGTCGGATGTGATCCGAGCTGTATTCAGATTGTGGCTGAGTAGACTTGTGGGCTTTAGGGTCTGTGCGAGGCCCAAGTGTTGAGCCCGCGAGGGACGCCTATATAAAGTGGAGGTGCGGCACACTTATTTGGTTGATCGCTTCGGCGCCATCGTTAGGGCTTTGCATCTGTTGCAAATAGCCACCTCCACTCGCCGCCGACTATGTGATCGGACCTAGTAGTCCGCCGCACGGTGTTCCTCCTGCACGCGTGGATACCATTAGAGGCGGTGCACTTGCGCCGCTCCGGTGAACTTTTACATGGGATCGGACGACCGGCTGTTTGAGGGAGATCGGACAAGGAGGAGACGATCCACGCGGACGCGCTGCCCCAACTCTTCTTCCGCTGCATGGCACTGCGCGTCTAGTGGTAACAAACTATGATCCATCTCCCATAGCATGTTCTTTGTTGTTCGGCACATAGGAAATTTTAATTTATAGTCGACGCACCGTACCGTAGATCCCAACACGCTTTACCACCAGCGAGGTTGCGGCCCTGAGCCCGACGAGCAAGCCTTCGAATTCTACGATGTTGTTGGAGACCTTCTCGCCCCGCTGAAAGCAGAGTTGTACTGCATAGCAGAGCTTGTCCTTGGTGGGCGAGATGAGGATGCCCCCTACCCCTGCACCTTGTCGAGCAAACGCCCCATCGAAGTACATGATCCATCCGTCCGACTCTTCATCTCCTGGCAAGAGGGAACAGTCCTCGCTTACTCAGTGGTCGAGAGCGTCGGTCCACTCGGCCACAAAGTCAGCAAGGGTCGCGCCCTTGATGGCCCTGGTGGTAGTGAACTCAAGATCGAATGCTTGAAGCTCAATGTTCCATTCAGCAACTCGCCTGGCTGCATTCGGGCTCCAGAGCACCCTCTTTAATGGGTATGCTGAGACAACTTTGATGGGGTGGCCTTGAAAGTAATGGTGTAGCTTCCTGGAGGCAACTAGAAGTGCGAGCATGAGCTTCTGTGGCATGGGGTAGCGTGCCCAGGCCTCCCTCAATACTGTGCTGACGAAGTAGACGGGGTGCTTGACGAGGGTGGAGGCATCAGCAGAATCCTGCTCTTCATGAGGGCTTAGGTCCCTTTTGGCCTCATTAGGCCCGTTCTCCGTAGCATCGACAGCCATGGGGTCAATCATGGCCTCAGGAGGACTGTCGACCGCTGCGCTGGCCAAATCTTCAGATGCCTTCCCCGGGGTGTGCTACACTTTGCTTGCTGGTCGTGCATCCTGCTGTGGCTTCTTGACCAGGCGCTCCTTCCTTAGCGCCACTAGGGCGGCACTTGCTGAGTGCGGGGTTGCCGCCAGATAGAGCACCAAGGGCTCGAGAGGGCGCGGTGCCACCATCACGGGCGGACTGGTCAGATTTCTCTTGAGGTCCTGGAAGGCTGCGTCTGCCTCGGGGGTCCATTTGAATGGCTCTTTCCTTTTCATCAGCTTGAAAAATGGGAGGGCACGCTCCCCCAGCTTGGAAATGAAGCGTCCAAGTGAGGTTACGCAACCAGCTAGCTTTTGCATCTCCTTTAGGGTCTATGGGGGGTTCATGTCTTCTATTGCCTTGACTTTTTCCGGGTTAGCCTCGATCCCTCTGTTCGACACCAAGAAGCCTAGTAGCTTGCTGGAGGGGACCCCGAACACACACTTCTCGGGATTAAGCCGAAGATCCACCGTGCGCAGGCTGGCGAACATCTCCTCCAGATCTTCTATCAGAGTCCTGGCCTCCCGAGACTTCACCACTATATCATCGACGTAGGCCTCTACATTTCTCCCGAGCTGCGAACCCAGGGCGATGTGCATCAACCGCTAGAAGGTTGCTCTGGTGTTGCGCAGCCCAAAGGGCATGCAGGGGTAGCAGTACAACCCGCATGGGGTGAGGAATGCCGTCTTCTCCACATCCTCCACGCCAATCTTGATCTGGTGGTAGCCGGAGAAGGCGTCCAGAAGCACAACAGGTGGCACTCGGCGGTGGAGTCGATGATCTGGTCGATGCGAGGGAGCGGGAAGGGGTCTTGAGGGCAGGCCTTGTTAAGGTTGGTGAAGTCGACACACATATGCTCCTTCCCTCCTTTCTTGGGGACGATGACGGGGTTCGCCAGCCACTTTGGGTACCGCACCTCTTTGATGACCCCCGTGGCTTGTAGCTTACGGGTTTCTTGGACAATGAAGGCCTGCTTCTCGGTGGACTGTCGGCGAGCCTTCTGCTTCACCGGCCGCACATTTGGGCATACTCTCAGATGGTGCTGGATTATCCCCCTTGGGACCCCGGCCAGGTGTTTGGGTTCCCAGGCGAATACATCCTTGTTGGCTCACAAAAAGTTGATCAATGCCTCCTCTTGGTCCCGAGGGAGGCCAGCCCCTATGGTGAAGGTGGCGCCGGCCATCCCATCCTCGCAGACCGGCACTTGCTTTGTCTCGTCTCGGTCCTGGGAGAACAACTGCTTCTTCTTGGCAGGCGCTGCCTCTGGGGTCTCTTGACCCTCCTTCTTGCCGGGTATCGCGGGCGCGGCTATCTTGAAGGCGAACTTGAGGGCCTGCAACGCACCTTTGGTGTCCCCCGCCACTGTGGGGACACTATTGCTGCCCGACATCTTCATGAGGTTGTACGCGGGATGGGTCGCAGCCATAAACTGCGCCAAGCCTGGGTATCCCAGAATAGCGTTGTACGGCAGGTTGATCTTGGCGATGTCGAAGTCGACGAGCTCAGTGCGGTACTTGTCACGGGTCCCAAAGGTGATAGGGAGGCGGATCTGCCCCAAGGGCCTGGTGGAGCCGTCTCCAACTCTGGAGAAAGGCTTGGAGGGGCGGAGCCGGCTGGGCGGTACGTGGAGTAGGCCGAACGCCTCTACGGAGAGCACGTTGAGGCCTGCTCCGCCGTTGATGAGGGTCTTGATGATCGCCACATGGCAGATGGTGGGGGTGCAGAGCATCGGGAGCGCGCCTGCTCCCGTCATGGCGACAGGGTGATCCTCGGGGCCAAAGGCGAGGTCAGCTTGGGGCACCGCCCAGCCCGGGAGAGCCCCTGAGCCCACCTACGTGTTGCCTGCCCATCAGTAGAACTGCTTGACGTGGCGGTCGGAGGGTGGCGCCTGCAAGCCACCCAGGAGAGCGGCGATGACCGGGGGCGCCGGCACCACGTAGTGGGTGAGGAAGAGGCCGCGTAGCTCCTCCCAGGAGGCCATAGAAGACGTCGGCAGGTTGAGCAACCAGGCGCGCCTACGAGGGCCATGGGGAACCAGTTGGCCTTCACCTTGTCGTCTCCGCCAGCCGCCCAAACTGCCTCCTCGTATGACTGAAGAAAGGGGGCTGGATCTGCCGCGCCGTCGTAGTGCGATGGCATCTTCGGTCGGGACTTGGGCGGCCACTGCACCTGCCGCAGGGTGGGGGCGAAGCAGCGCAGCCCTGGTGCTTCTCTGGGAACGCACGTCGACAAAGCCGATGGAGGAGCGCCCGCCATATGGTTCAGTGGCACGATTTGGAGGTCGAGGAAGAGGATTCCGACGCACCCCTACCTGGTGCGCCAAATGTCGGATTTCGGGATCCGACAACCCTTGAGAGGTTTGAACTCTAGGGTGCGTGTAGAGATCTCAACCTGCCTAGCCTGCCTACTCGCAATCCTCCCTAGCCTAGCGTGTAGATCTCACAAAGACAGAAAGACACAGAGATTTATACTGGTTCGGGCCACTGTTGTGTTGTAATACCCTAATCCAGTGTGGTGTGGTGGATTGCCTCGAGGGGCTATGGATGAACTAGTACAAGGATGAACAAGCCTCAGAAGGTGAGCTGTTCTTGAGCTGGTGTGGTGCTCTACTTGCTCTGGTTTCGTCCCTTTCTATGGTGATGGCTAAGTCCTATATATAGTGGCCTTGGTCCTCTTCCCAAATATGAGCGGGAAGGGATTTCACAACAGCGGGATTTGAAAGGGGACAAGTAGTACAGTCTATCCTGACAAAAGTAGTCTTCGCCTGCAAAAAGCCTCTGGTCGTGACGCTGCGGGGGGCTCGGCGATGACCTCCGTCCTGCCGTCCTGGCGGTCTTGGTCTTGTTGCACCAGAATGGAAACAGTTGGCTGATTCCTCGAGACTCCGCGCATGTGGCTTGCCTCCCTTGCACCGAAGAGGAAACCAGCGCTCTGCACCCGCCTGGCGCTCGCCTGGTCTTGGTCGTCATGGCTCACGTCAGTTGAGCCTCATGAGGTAGCTGCATAGATCTCTCCGCCCCTCAGGAGCCCTCCTGAGGAGGCCAACTCCTTCAAGGGTCTTGGCGTCGTCCGCCTCGCGAGGCTTGGCTTCTCGCGAGGGTCTTGTGGTGTTGATGTCAAAGCTGGGCCGTACCAGGCCGTTGATGGAGTCACACGGTGGGCCGCAGGCAGGCAGGGCTGGAAACCCCCAAGTGCAGGATGCCAACAACTACCACTCATTGGGATCCTTAATTGACCCTCTCGACTTATTAGTCTTCTTGTCCTCTGTCCAGGAGTTGCAAGTAGTTTCTGGTGTTTGTAGTTGCTGGAGGCCGTGCGCAGCACTGACCCGACGGGTGGGTTGTGATGCGGTAGGCATGTGGCCAGGTATACCCGGCACCCGTTTGGTGTCGCTGAACCCTGTACACATCATTCGGGGCCGTATATGGAAACCTCGGCTGGATTCCCTGCGGATGGAACCTGAATAGGTGATAAACCTAGACTAGAGACTTGTGTGGTTAGTCAGGTCAAGGCCGACACCCTCGCCAGGCTTGTGCTTGAAGGTTGCCGAGATACATGACGTGTACATGGCAGTAAGTGGCGAGAGAGTGTGTGAAGAAGTACACCCCTGCAGGGTTAACATCATATATTCGAGTAGCCGCGTCCGCGGGAAAGGACCTCTGGGTTTCCTGTACAATTCATAGACAAGTGAAAGTGGATACTCTAAAATGCGCAAGATAAGCGTGAGTGCTATGGATGGCGTTCTCGTAGGGAGACCGGAGCGGATCCATAGTGGTGTATTGATATGGTGAATATGTGGAATCGTGTGCGCCACCTCAAAAGAGTTACTTGCAGTCGTAGTTCAGCATAGCCACCGAGTGAAAGCTGGCTTGCTGCAGTTAAACCCCACCATCCCTTTGTTGATACTGATGCATATGCAGTTAGTTCTGATGTAAGTCTTGTTGGGTACATTTGTACTCATGTTTGCTTAATTTATGTTTTTGCAGAGAGACTTCAGTCTCGCTAGTAGTTCTGTGTGGACTTTGATGTTTAGCTTGTTACCTCAGCTACGGTCTTGTGCCCTCGGCAGGATCTGGTAGATAGTCAGGCTTCTCAGCCCTTTTCATTTGTAGTTGTCTGTACTCAGACATGTTAAGCTTCCGCTTGTGCCTTTGGTTTGTATGCTCTAAATCTTGGGTCATGAGACCCATGTTTGTAATATCTCGCTCCTCGGAGCCTATTTAATAAATACTTTGAGTCATAGAGTTATGTTGTGATGCCATGTTGTATTTGCACATATCGAGCATATTGTGTGTATGATTTGAAATGATTGATATGTGTGGGATCTGACAACCTAGTTTTTCATCCTTGGTAGCCTCTCTTACTGGGAAATGTCTCCTAGTGCTTCCACTGAGCCATGGTAGCTTGCTACTGCTCCGGAACACCTAGGCTGGCCGGCATGTGTCCTTGTTCATTCTTGTGTCTGTCCCTTCGGGGAAATGTCACACGTAGTACCTTTAAGTACATGTAGCTTGCTACGACTTGGGTTCACACGTTGTTGATCAACACGTTCGTTGTTGGGTCATGTATGCTTGTCCCTGTAAGTTAGCGCCACTTTGGGTCCACGACTAGTCATGTCCGCCCAGGTTCTATGTCATATGGATGCTAGTGGCACTATCATATACGTAAGCCAAAAGGCGCAAACGGTCCCGGGCCAGGCAAGGTGGCTCCCATGGGAATACCATGCGTGAGGCCGCAAAGTGATGTGATGTGTTACATGCTAGATCGGTGTGACTTAGGATCGGGGTCCTGACATAGAGAGTGTGCGTGTGTATATAGGCGTGTGAGAGAAATAGTGTTTTCCAACTGAGATTAGTGAAAAGAGTGGTGCATAGTAGTCAGAAAGAGAGAGAGATATAGGGAGAGCATGTGCGTGAGACACCCCGACACCCCTAGAGAGATTGTGAGCATGTGTGAAAGAGAAATGTCGATGCATATAAAGTGTGTGCACTTATGCGTTAGATAGAGAGATATATAGCGCGTTTGTGGGAACGGGCCAAGGCATAGTGCATCTATGTGTAAAAGGCGGTTCTACGCATTAAATTAAAATATAAATGGCATTATTATTTTTGGATGAGATCATGAATTTTGCAAATTGCGTATGAACGAAAATCGGTCTATCAGACACGCATACTCTATTGAATTCTAGCATGTGCATGTGTCTATTTCATATTATCGATCCATAGAGTGAGAGCGGTTTGAAATACAGGCAATGCATTGCTTTTGCAATTCATATATAAACATTAATTAGTGCACTCCATGTTGTTAGTGTGAAGCACTTTATACATTTGTCACTTACATGGATACATTCCAAATTTCTAGCTACGAAATAGAATACGTGTTGAATTCAACATAAAGGGGGTTTCGATGATTCGAATTCATAGGAAGTGCATTCATCTATTTGAAACCGAGATAATTCCATTTGTAAATCAGATCTAAAAGGGGGCATCAATATTTGTTGTGCGTCTGAACATGCTATATATTCATACGCATGTCCAACTATTTTTTTGCAACCAAGGAGATTATATCTAGAACCATGCATGAACTGAGGTAAGTTGCATATTTTTTAATATATACTCATGTATAATGTATATTCAAATGTACCCCCTCCATTCCAAAATAATCGTAGCTTTAGGATTTTCAAGAGTAAAGATTTGTGAAGTTTGACAAATCCTGAAAGTTCAATTCAAGAGAACTGAAAACGTTAATGCTTCTGCTCCCAAATATTGAACGAAGCGCCAAATAAGCCTCTAGTCACCCGAAACCGTGCGAGACTAATGTTTGGTGGTAGCAAATTATTGTCCTGACTCTGGCTCGTGTAGCCTATCGGCCTGATGTCCAAAGGTCTAAATCGGGGTAGGTTTGTAACTTCACCAAGACGCTAGTCTCAACCGCCTCCGAGAAGCATTCATACACCGTGGGCGCCTAAACACCCATGCGCTCGGCCGAAATCTATCCGCCCACCATTTGGGACACTTGAGATTACTGTCCTACCCCCCAACCCGCAATATGTCTGAAATTTTAGACGGGGGCAAAGTTTGTAACTTCCCGAAAATTTCAAACAAGCGCGTCCCAAACCGAAAAATTGTCCCCCCTTAGTCCCCCCTCCCTGTGTTTCCCCATTCATACTCTGTGGGCGCCAAAACGCACTCTCCACCAACTGCAAAACCCCAGCCTCCTCCGCCCTCCACCCCATAGCGCCCAATCCACCGCCGCCCTCCTCCATCATGCCGGAGCCGGTACCCCAATGTCGTCGTCCAACGCAACAATAATCGCAACGCCCTCAAGGACTTAGCAGATGAAGCCGAGGCAGAGCTGCCTCCACGATGCCGATGCCAACGTGCGCCGTACTAGAACCACTTCGACCATGCCCTCATGCGCCTCACCGCTGCCACACCACTATCGCAACCGTCCACCGCACCGGAGTTGTTCCTGCTACGCCATCGTTCGTCACCTCGGAGGTTCCCCGCCGCCAACAGACGACCACCGCACCACACTCAACAACTTGGCCATGGGTTCATCCAAGGCTCCACAGCCCTCCACAACTTCTCGTTTCCAGCGAACCACAAGAAGATCATTGGAAAAACAGACGGAGGACACAACACTGCCAGCAAAAAGAGGTACTCCTCTTCCCTTATTCATGCAAATCTTACGTCTCTGCTCACACCGTACTCATCCCATGAAAGAAACTAGTTGAGTGCTTCTTACTGCATCTTCTTCGTGATACTAAATGCACAAGGTTTCCTCCCATTTACTATTTCACCTTTGCTAGAGATCAGTAGCCCGCCTGGATTTCAATTCAGGGTCAGTCGAACTGCAATTAAAAGAAGCAGCACCCGCTTAGGCACGCGGAGCACCTAGTCCCCTGTTCGCTGGCGAAGCGGCGCATTGGTGTCTATCATAGGGGTTTGGGGCGCAGGAGCTGCTTGTGCCTGATCTGGAGGTCGGCGAGGCTTGAAGGGATGGCCGGGGGGCAGTGCCAAGCACGGCGGTGCGGTGAGGTCGAGGGGAGGGCGGAGGCAGGGGACTGGGCCAGTGGTCATTGGTGTTTCGAGGAAGATCGTAACACTGACTGGATGGAGGTAGATGAAGGCGATCTGCCCATTCTTTGTACATCGGACGGTGTAGAAAAAATGGACTGACCTGTTTGTTTTCAGTCGACTATTATTTTCATAGAATACTGTAGTAATTTCGTGTGCCATGCATGTTGTAGAGCTATCATATGTCTCCCGTCATTTATTTCTCACCGACCTACTATCTTTACACTATACTAATTGTGCACACACTTCACCCATACTCACACTATTCTTTTTTTATGTATGGGTATTTCAGACTCTGATGCAGTGTTGATGAATACAAAAAAAGAAACGACAGAATTCGCTCCAGTGTAATTCGAAGATAAGCACTAAGCGTTTCAGCGCTCTAAAGGGTGCAGTGTCAGCAGATGGAGACAATAAACGTAAATCTGCAGTTGATGTTCTCAATTGCCACACACAACCATCCCAGGTGCTTGCTTTAACTTTGCACTGTCAAATGTGGTTGCATGTTGCATATGGTGTCTAGCTTGTATTGCTTCCAATTTGGTTAAATTGCATCTGCTTACTTTACACATTATACCTTTGATAATGACATGCCTTGTTGTTTTTGATACATACTACATATGTCTATTAACCATGTTCATACATCAAACTAATGCTCTTTTGTATCCCTCATCAATCACTTATGATGAGATAGTCACCCCAGTGGGTTACTATGAGACGCGCTACTCATTTAAAGAGTGTAGTGTCATCCTCCCCACACGATTCTCAAGAAACAGCAAGGCTAAATGAAGATAGTCAACATAGCTCTCTAGTTGATGACCGCAATTCCCCCACACCACCATCGCAGGTGCTTGCTCTTACTTAGGAGTGTGATATGTGGTTGCATGTTGCATATGGTGTCTACCTTGTAATGCTTCTAATTAGGGTAAATTGCATCTGCTTAGTTAACACATTATACCTATGAATATGACACGCCTTCTTGTTTTTTGTACATACTACGTCTTTCTATTAACCATGTTCTTACATCCAACTACTTTCCTTATGTATCCCTCATCAATCACTTGTGACGATACACCTTCAAGTTGACAGTGTAATAATGGTTGCATCTTGCATATCATTTCAAACATGTATTGCCTCTAATTTGTTGAAGTGACACTTATCATGAGACACATCTAACTTGGTAGAGTTATTTTGGTTGAATCTTTCATATGGTGTCTAGATTCCATTACTTCCAATTTGTTGAAATGCCTTCTGCTTAGCGTTTTTCATACATATTCCGTCCTCCTACAATGTGGTTGCCATACATAAAAGTTGTGTTCATCAGTATCATGCATCAACGAATTTGGAAGTGCAAATTTCATTCCTTTTTCTTGTGTGTTTACTTGACAAGGCAAAATCTGAAAGGACGAAGGCACGGAATGATGGTGGTCCTCGGGAGCAACCGAAATAGATGATCTCTGTAGATTCTCCTGCTACTCCTACTACAGTGCAAGTTCCAAATCTCATCTCCCCTAATCCACAACCCCAGGTGCTTGCTCTAACATGGCAGTGTGATATCTGGTTGCATGTTACATATGGTGCCTAGCTTGTATTGCTCCTAATTTGTTAAATTGCATCTCCTTAGCTTACACATTATACATGTGAATATGACACGCCTTCCTGTTTTTGGTACATATTACATCTCCCTATCACACCATGTTCTTACATCAAACTACTATTCTTGTGTATCCTACATCTATCGCTTATGATGAGAAAGTCACGCCCATGGGTTAGTCTGAGATGCGCTACTCTTATAAAGAGTGCAGTTTCATCCTCTCCACATGATTATCAAGAAAAAACAAGCCTAAATGAAGATATTGAACGTAGCTCTGTACTTGAAGACCGCACTTCCCCTACACCACCATCATAGGTGCTTGCTCTAACTTCGCAGTGTGATATGTGGTTGCATGTTGCATATAGTGTATAGCTTGTAATGCTTATAATTAGGGTAAATTGCATCTGCTTAGTTTACACATTATACCTGTGAATATGACATGCCTTTCTATTTTTGGTACACGTTACATCTATGTGTTAACCATGTTCTTACATGAAACTACCTCTCTTCTATATCCTGCATCAATCACTTATGATGAGACACCTTTATTCGTTGCATATTGCATATTATTTCTAGCATGTTGCCATGTATTGCTTCTAATTTGATCAAATACATTTGTTAGGCCGCCCTTTTAATTTGGCAGCGTGATATTGGTTTCATCTTTCATATGGTTTCTAGCTTGCATTGCTTCTAACAAGTCCAAACACCTTGTTCTTAGTTTACAATTTATACATCATACATGTCAATATGTCACGCCGTCCTGTTTTCCATACATATTCCATCCTCCTATCATGCGACTGCCTTACAAGAAAGTAGTGTTTGTCAGTATCATGCATCAATGAGTTCTGAAGAGCAAATTTTATTCCTTTTTCTTATGGGTTTGACTTGACAAGGCAAAATCAAGAAAGAGGAATGAAAAGAGTAAGGCCCTGTTTGGTTCAACGGATTCCGCTGTCGTGCAGCAGAATCTGAACCAAAGGGCGAAACCAGTAGAATCCGATTCTAGAAATCTGCTGCCAAAATCTAAACCAAAAGCGGAAGCAGCCTAGGACGTGCTTTCCAAAATCTGATTCCGCTGTGGGCCAAAATCTGAAAAAGTTGTATCAGCTGGTTTGCCAAATGACCTACATCTTTTTCACATCAGATTTTCCACGGCTGTTTTCCACAGCAGATTTTTCACAGCTGCTTTTAGAAATCCACAACCGAACCAAACAGGGCCTAAGGAAGGCGATGATGGTGGTCCTCTACAGCAACGTAAACGGAGCATCTGTATGGATTCTCCTTGTACTGCTAGTGCATTATAAGGTCCAAGTCTCTGCTCCCCTACTCCATCATCCAAGGTGCTTGCTCTAACTTGGCAGTGTGATATCTAGTTGCATGTTGCATATGGTTGAGGGAGTCCTGTATTAGGGGGTATCCGGACAGCCGGACTATATCCATCGTCCGGACTATTGAAGCATGAAGATACAAGACTCAAGACTTCGGCCTGTGTCCGAATGGGACTCTCCTTTGCGTGGAAGGCAAGCTTGGCGATCCGAATATTGTGTTTCCTTCCTTGTAACCGACTCCATGTAAACCCTGGCCCTCTCCGGTGTCTATATAAACCAGAGAGGTTGGTCCTTAGAAGGCCGATCACAATTACAATCATATGATCATAGCCTAGCTCTTAGGGTTTAGCCTCTACGATCTCGTGGTAGATCTACTCTTGTACTACTCGTATCTTCAATATTAATCAAGCAGGAAGTAGGGTTTTACCTTTATCGAGAGGGCCTGAACCTGGGGAAACATCGTGTCCCTTGCTTCCTGTTACCATCAGCCTAGACGCACAGATCGGGACCCCCTACCCGAGATCCGTCGGTTTTGACACCGACATTGGTGCTTTCATTGAGGAGTTCCTCTGTCTCGTCACTGCAGGGCTTGATGGCGTCTTCAATCGTTAACAACACGGTCCAGAGGGATACTTTTCTCTCCGGATAGATCTTCGTGTTCGGCGGCTTCGCATTGCGGGCCAATTCGCTTGGCCATCTGGAGCAGATCGATAGCTATGCCCCTGGCCACCAGGTCAGGTTCGGAGACTTGATCTTTGACGGATTTGGGCCTGCGCCAGTGTCAAGACCGGTTTTCCAATAAAATATTTATTGAGAAACCGTCCTTTAAATAGAACAGTTTAGGAAAATCTTCCTTTCTAGTAGACAAATCCTTGATACAGAAATCCAGGAGTACTAAATATTGTACAAGGTTGAGCTGAGGCTGCTCAACAATTTATTACAAGCACGCTGATATTATACATAAAGGCGGATATGACACAAGGGTATGGTGGCATAACTACTGACTCATAATAAAAGTGGTGGTGGATATGTCACAGTGAAGTGGGTGACATGACTCCTAATCTTACAGCTCATCGAGCGCCGGAGTGAGGCTCGATGATTTTATTCGGGTAGCGGAAGCGTATATGATACAAGTGACCAATTCCAGGATCGCACGGGACTGACTGGGACTCCTCTAGGCGTCGGGCTCGCTATCATACTCTTCGTCCATAAGATCACCTTCGTCAACATCTGGCCAAATGAACAAGCCAGGTGAGTACTTTGAATGTACTCGCAAGACAGTTTGGACATAAGATATAACAAATGCAAACATGATGCACATGAGCAGATTAGTAATGCACACTCAGATAATAAATTTGCACTGCATGTAAAATGAAAAGGAAGTCAGGCGGTAGTCCTCCCGAAATCCCAATAAAATAGCTGAAGACCGATCGGGTGTCTGAAGTGACGCCTCAAAGGGTAAAATTAAATTAACATGCCGCAGTCGGGCGTCAGGGCGACACCACATAAAGGGCTTATATTGAATGTAAATGACAGAACGTGCCTCAGTCGGACGTCTACGCGACATCTCGAAAATGGCTTATATCGAAAGTAAATAAAAAGAATGCCATAGTCGGACGTCTGAGCAACATCACATAAAGGGCTTATATCGAAAGTAAATAGCAAGAATGCCACAGTCGGACGTCTGAGCGAGATCTCATAAAGGGCTTATATAGAAAGTAAATGACAAGAGTGCCACAGTCAGACGTCTGAGCGACATCTCATAAAGGGCTTATATTTCATCATTCAAATTCAAGCAGTTCATGAATTTAAATCATTCCAAGGAAATGCTCAGCACATAATAATAAACTGGTTAGTCCATTCACAGGAATAAAATTCAGCCAGGTTTACCACTCTCAGTTTTCAGGCTTATTCTCTGGAGACTGACACTAGTGTTGACACCGAGATCGACACTGAGACTAACACCGACACTGAGATGTTGTTCAAGTCCTTGATCGTGGACATGGATACTCGAATGGTTTTGACTCTGCAGAGTTTGTACTCTTTAACCACAGCCAACGGATTTCAGTAGTCACAAAGGACTAGTTCCGTTTACGGTATTTTAGAAGAAACACATCTAATGAGTACACACCCATTCCACATCCCGCTGCCAGGAATCACCATAGGCAACGTTCAAGAAAAACTTTAAGATGGGGAGGCCACAACCTCGAGTAGCATGGGATCAAATTTATATCGCGTGCTCTAAGCGGTGCCCCCCTCACGATCCCAACCAGAAACACCCATGCCCCCTGACCGGATGACGAGCTTTAATCCAGGGCCATGGAACCCTCATCACGGCCCCTCTATTTGGTGTGTACGAGGAAAGTGGTTTGCAACTGACTAGACCGCATTCTTTGCAGAAGACATGTGGCAGCACGAAAAAGGAGACGAACAGGAACATGACTTGATCCACGTTAAAACTGGAGTTAAACGGTTGGCATAAGACTCGCATGCTTTAACAAACCAGCTTTCAACCAATCATGCCACCACATGATCAGGTTATCTCACCATCATATAAACTCATCAAATTTCGAAGCTCACTTGTAGCTTGCTTTGCATGCAATATAATATTCACTAATGCTTATATGAACATGCCATGAGAAAAACTACTCAAGTAAACATGCAAGACACTCATCATATCAAAGGTTCAAACATGCTTGCCTGGTTCGGAGTAGTCGGAGTCTAGCTCGGTGAAGTTTGCAGTTCCGTCACCTCCTTCGGTATCTACGTTATAAAAAAAACGGACACTAACGTAAATACCGTGCGTGCATAAAAATTGTTCCAAATAATTTTCAAATAAATATGACAAAAAACTAGATAGAAAAATAAAGATGACAGAAAAAGAATCAACTGAAAATCTTCTTTTGTTTAAAAGTTATAAGAGTTTTAGTCTAGGGACTAATCTGTGATGAAACAGAAACTTCCCAGGGGCTAGTTTGAAAAAAAGACAGAAAATGTTTCGGTTAGAAAACGTATTTTGCCCGAAGGCATTTTCAAAAACGTTTCAAAAAAAAGAAAAAGCTGACGAGGGGGTCCCACCCGTCAGGTTTAAAAACCAAAACAGAGTCCCGCCGGCGCCTAAGGCTTGAGGTGGTCGCCGGCGTCGATCCACGGTGAGGTAGAGGAAACGGAGGGTACCTGCGGACTCACTGAGCTCTCCCACGTCTATGGGTGGTGGAGTTGGGCGTTGGCGAGCACCACGTCGACGGCGGCCTTCACTCCGGCGGACGGTGGTTCGGGCAGTGATGGATCTCGCCGAGGAGGGCTGCAGACGCCAAATTGAGGCTAGGGTCAGAAGAGTGGGTGCACTAGGAGGTTACTGACAAGGTTTGGGAGGCGGGGGTGCCCTCACCAGAGAGAATCGTGCCGGAGCCCGAGGCGGATCAGGGCGGCCGGAGTCGGAGAAGAAGACCTCCTCAAGGTCCTCCTAGTGGCTGGGCGTGGTTCTGGTGAGGTGGAGGGGTGGTGCTTGGTCGAAGGCGAGCTCGGGGTCGCTATTTATTGCCTGCCCGAGGCGGTTGCCGAGAACGGGATAACTCTGGCAAGTGATTACGGCGATGCAGTGGTCAGGTTGGAGGTTTAGGTGATTGGGCATCATTGTGTTGGTCCACTGGTTCCGTTCAAGGGCTAAACTTGGCATGACTTGGGTGATACTCCAAACTCTCGACGGAACGGCCCCGCGGGCACGCCGGTGGCAGGGAGCGTGCTCTGTGATTTCCAGGCCACGACAATGGCTCTGCAGCCTGCTCAGGGAAGGGGACGGCCACGTGGAGGCTTCTGGTGGTGTGGGCGGTGCTGGACGGCACCGTATAGCAGGCCTGGCCCCTACTGGCCGCCACGGGCGGTTCTGCCACCGCGGAAGACGCCGGCGTTGGCGAGACACGTCGCCACCGATGCTTGTGTCCGTCCAAACGACCGTGCGGCGCACTAGATAAGAAGAAGGAGCAGGGAGCAAGGCGCCAATGTGTGCACTGGCGAAATTGACGCCGTGGTTCTGAAGAAACAACACTGACGACATAACTAAATCACTGAACTTTCTGAATTTTGACAGGAACAGTGCAGGCCAGCTGTTCGACGAAATGTTTTTGGCATGTGGAAATTTTTTCTGGAGTTGGGGCTTGGTGAGGTGGTCTCTTGATGCATCTGGGGACTGCCTAAATTATCTCAGATTTTTAGGAGAAGAAAAATAATGAATTTCACCAAAAATGGCAAATCTGGTTCAAACTTGCAGCAAGCATATTTTGAAAAATTTGAACTGTGGATCAGTTGATCTTGATGGATCTCGGTTGAGGGTACTAAGGACTAGCCAGAGGAGTTTATTTGGGACCAAGACTCAAAGGGGTTCTGGTGGTTCCTTTGTAAATCATCAAGGTCCAAAATAAATTACAGAAAAATGTTTGGGGGTATATAAAATCTAAAAGGGGTTGAAACTTGCTGGAATTGGACATTGGACTTGACCCAAAGTGGGGGGGGGGGGGTTGGAAGAAATATCCTACATAGGTCATGGCAAGAGAGAAACTTTTAAATGGAAAAAGAATAAATCCATAATCCATAGGATTTCTTTTTAATAGAAAGAATTGTAAAACCTTCCATTATTATTTGTGTTGAGCCAACACAATATGAAAAACCCTTAAAACCAAAATCAAGGTGGAGAAGGACCTTTCTAAAAAAAATATTTGTCACAAAAGGATTTGAGAAGGAGAGTCCCTCTTTAAGAAAAAATTCAAATAACCTCCTTTAAATCAAATAAAGATTTTAATAAAAACCAAATCAAAATTTTGGAGTGTTACAACACCTACCCCCTTAGGAAAAATCTCGTCCCCGAGATTTCAGCTGATCCTCAAATAGGTGTGGGTATTCTGTCCGAAGAAAATCCTGTCTTTCCCATGTTGCTTCAACCTCGGTGTGATTGCTCCACTGAACCTTGAAAAACGTTATGGTTTTCTAAGGGGTCCTCCTTTCAGACTCCTCCAATATTTTTATTGGACATTCCCTGTAGGTGAGGTCTGGTTGCACGTCAATGCTCTCATGAGGCACATGCTTCTCTGGGTTGCTTACACATTTCCTTAATTGTGAGATGTGGAACACGTCGTGGACGTCTGACAGTTCTTTGGGTAGGTCTAGCTGGTAGGCTACTGTGCCTCTTCGTGCAGTCACACACAAGGGTCCAATAAACCGTGGAGCTAGCTTTCCTTTAACTTTGAATCGTTGCAAGCCCCTCATAGGAGATACTCGTAGGTACACATATTCACCGGGTTCAAAGCTGACTTCACGATATTTTTGATCGTAATAACTCTTTTGTCGGCTCTGGGCTGTCTTGAGTCGATCCCTGATTAGTTTAACTTTCTCCTCAGCTTCCTTGAGCATGTCGGGGCCGAAGATATGGCTGTCTCCTGTTTCTGACCAATTTAATGGGGTATGGCATCTTCGCCCATACAAGGCTTCCAAAGGTGCCATTTGCAGACTGGCTTGGTAATTGTTGTTGTATGCGAACTCGGCATATGGCAAGCTTTCTTCCCAACTGGTTCCATAGGTGAGAACACATGCTCTCAGCATGTCCTCTAGAATTTGGTTCACACGTTGATGTTTGTCCTCCAGTCTGGGGGTGGTACGCTGTACTGAATACTAGTTGAGTTCCGAGAGCTTGTTGTAAATGATCCCAAAATCTAGAGATGAATTGGGTGCCTCTGTCGGATATTATAGTCTTTGGAATTCCATGCAGACAAACTATATGGGAGAGATAAAATTTGGCAAGCTTCTGAGTGGTGTGGGTTGTCTTTACTAGGATGAAATGTGCCACCTTAGTCAATCTATCTGTGATGACCCATATGGCATCATTTCCGTGTCGTGACTGAGGTAGTCCGACAATAAAATCCATTCCAATTTCGTCCCATTTCCACTCAGGTATCTTGTTTGGCTGTAATAGTCCTGCTGGTTTTTGGTGCTCGGCTTTAATGCGCTGACATGAATCACAACATGCAATGAATGTGGCTATATCCCTCTTCATACCGTGCCACCAAAATTTTTCCTGAATGTCCTTGTACATTTTGGTTGCTCCAGAGTGGATTGAATATGGAGCGGTGTGGCCTTCAGCTAGAATTTGTTGTTTGAGGTCCTCTATATTTGGTACGCAAAGTCTTTCTCCGTACCATAATATTCCCTTATTGTCTATGACTAATTCTGAGGCCTTGCCCAAACTCACTTTTCTTTTTATGCCTTCGATGCTGGGGTGTCCATGCTGAGCCTCCTTAATCTGTTCCATTAGGGTAGGCTGTATTTCCAAATTTGACACATTTCCCTCAGTGACCATCACCAAGTTGAGTTTGGCGAACTCCTGCTGAAATTCAGGTCTCAAGTTTGGTAGACTATCGTTGGCCAAGATGGGGTTCCGACTAAGAGCATCTGCCACCACATTCGCCTTTCCAGGATGGTAGTGAATGCCAGCATCATAATCCTTCACTAATTCTAACAAGCGCCGTTGTCGTAAATTGAGTTCTGGTTGTGTGAAAATATGTTTGAGGCTTTTATGGTCCGTATATATTTCACAACGATTTCCAAGCAAAAAGTGCCTCCACTCTTTAAGTGCATGAATGACTGCTGCCAACTCCAATTCATAAGTAGGATAATTTTCTTCATGCTTTCGTAGTTGCCTGGAAGTGTATGCGACTACTTTGCCTTCTTGCATTAATACGCATCCGAGACCTTTTCGGTATGCGTCACAATACACTTCAAAACTTTTGTGTATGTCTGGTACAACCTATACTGGTGATGTTGTTAATTTCCTTTTGAGTTCTTGGAAACTTTTCTCGCAAGCTTTAGTCCATACAAATTTCTTATCTTTCTTGAGTAACTGTGTCATTGGTTTTGGAGAACCCCTCAATAAACCTTCGGTAATATCCTGCCATTCCCAAGAAACTTCATACATCTGTTACGTTGGCTGGTGGTTTCCAGCCAAGTACGGCCTTGACTTTTTTTGGGTCTACGGCAACACCTTCTTGGGTTAACACATGGCCTAGAAAACCAACCTGTCTTAACCAAAATTCACATTTTCTAAATTTGGCGTATAATTGATGTTTCCTTAATTCTCCCAGTACAATCCTGAGATGTTCAGCATGCTCTTCTGGTGTCTTGGAGTATACCAGAATATCATCAATGAACACCACAACAAATTTGTCCATAAATTTCATAAACACTTTGTTCATGAGGTGGACAAAATATGCGGGGGCGTTTGTCAGTCCAAACGGCATTACTGTGAATTCATATAATCCGTATCTGGAGGTGAATGCTGTCTTAGGGATATCTTCTATCTGTACCTTTAATTGATGATACCCCGACCTTAAATCAAATTTTGACAAAACCTTGGCTTGTACGAGCTGGTCAAATAAATCATTTATCCGTGGCATCGGATATTTGTTTTTGATGGTGACCATGTTGAGTGCTCGATAGTCTATACATAATCTCAGTTTCCCATCCTTTTTCTTGGCAAATAATACTGGTGAACCCCAAGGTGAGGAGCTGGCTCGTATAAATCCTTTGTCCAGTAATTCTTTTATTTGCTTCTTTAATTGTACCAACTCGGAGGGTGCCATTCTATAGGGCTTCTTGTAAATGGGGGTGGTTCCAGGTGCTAGTTCAATGCTGAATTCTATTTCTCGGTCTGGTGGCATGCCTGGTAGTTCTTCGGGAAATACGTCGGGGAACTCACACACCACTAGAACTTTTCTTAACTCTAAAACGTCCACCTTGTTCAACCTTGGTTGCCGTGATATTGGTCTTTCTTGAGCTGCAATTTTTATCGTCTTCCCGTTATGATGAGTAAGAATTACAGTCCGATTGAAGCAGTCGATAAATCCCTTGTTGGTGGTTAACCAGTCCCTTCCTAGGATAACATCCAGTCCCTTATTTTCCAATACAATGAGGTTTGCCTGAAACTTTAGTCCCTCAAACTCAATAAACACACCTTGGCAGTAACTCTGAGTGATTTGCTTAATCCCGGGGGACTTGATGATCATGGATTTTTCCAAGGGAAGCATCGAAAAATCATGTTGCAAAGCAAATTTCTTTGAAATGAACGAGTGAGAAGCTCCAGAATCAAACAAAACTGTGGCAGGTATTGTGTTGACAGGGAACATACCGAGTACGATATCCGGGGCATTCTGTGCTTCCTCCTTGGTCACATGGTTCAAGTGACCCTTCTTGTGATTGTTATTGGGGTTGAAGTTGTTACGCTTGGGTGTTGAATTATTTCCATTGTTGTTCGGCTTGGGGGCCGAGTTTCTTGGTTTTGGGCACTGTTTGGCATAGTGTCCTTCCTCTCCACAAGCGTAGCAAGTAACACCTGGGCGATATGTAAAATCCTTGTCCCTTGCATGAAAGTTTTTGTTTGGGCGTGGAACATTGGTCGTGGATTTGTTTGCTCCATTCTTCTGAAAATCAGTCTTGTTCTGGTTGTTGCGAGCATGAGTAGTCTTGTCCCTTTTGCGCTTACAAAAATCCTCCAAGCTGCGGCGCTCATTTTCCAATGTAATGGCTTTGTCCACAAGTGTTTTGAAATCCGGAAAGGTGTGTACAACCAGCTGGCATTTAAGTGCTGGTGCCAGACCATCCAAATTTTTTTCCATCTTTTTATTTTCAGTCATATGCTCTTCGTTGGCATAACGAGATAATTGAGTAAACTGACTATTGTACTCAGTCACTGTCATGCTTCTCTGCTTGAGGTCATCAAACTCCCTCTTCTTTATCTTCATAATGCTTCTGGGAATGTGCGCCCCACGAAAACCTTCTTTAAATTCTTCCCAGATGATTTTATTTTCATTGGGGTGCATGTGTATGAAATTTTCCCACCATGATGCAGCTGCTCCAGTGAGGTAGTGAGGTGCATAAAGTACCTTCTCACGGTCCGAACATTGTGCAATAATTAATTTCCTTTCAATGTCTCGAAGCCAATCATCGGCCTCAAGAGGTCTATCAGTGTGAGAGAACGTTGGGGGACGTGTCTTTTGTAGTTCAGACAATTTGGAATGCTGCTGATATGGTTCATGGTGATTTCCCATATTGATAACATGGTTCATCATTTCTTGATGCTGCTGCTGGCTTTGCTCATAAAGGCGACATACTTGAGAAAATGTTGCTTCACTGCCTTGCTGACTTGACTGCCCCTGTGTGAAATTGTTACTTGTCTGGGTACCATAATTTTCCTCCGGCGGACTTGGCATGGAACGAGTCCAGGGATGAGGCATTTTCCACTCTGGGGTATTTTTGCAGAATTCATGAGAAAAACTGAGTGGCAAAAATAAATAATTTTGCAAAGGCGGAAATTTAAGAACTCCAACATTTTTCAAGAAAATACTTGATTGCGCATGGAGAAGGACTGCTCAGTACATATCTTACACGCAAGCCGTAATTATACAATAGATCACTCAGGATGTGCGTACACATTCCTGACATGTTATTTAGGCTAGTGCACTTCTCCCAGTTCCTACATGATGCGCACACAAACTACTTCTCACAAACCTATATACATATAAACATATCATACAAGCTGGTTATCGCACGACTGCTAGGCGCACCCAGTCGGAGATGGTAAGAACTTCCCTTGGCCTGCTGATGGTAAGACCCAGTGATGCTGGAGACTCAACCTCCTCCTCACTAATAGGCTCTAGACGCGAAGTACTGAGTTGAGGAGCTGGTGCGGCCACGGCAGGTGGTGTAGCACTGACTGGAGTAGGAGCAATGACTTGGTTAAACTCCTCAGTAGTAGGTAGGCGGCGAGCGGTGGCGAAGATGGCAGGTGTATAGGATGCTAAGGACGAGATGTAAGTCAGTGGTGGTGCTGTATGGAGGAGCTCCCTCCTATTGGAGGAACAGCCCTGCACGAAGTCCATACGAGCAGCCACAAAGTCATCCACGAGGTTATCAAAAGCTTCCTCAAGAGCTTTGAGATACTCAACCAATATTTCAATAGCCTCATCTCTCTCTCCCCTAGGGCAAGAGAATGCATAGTGACAAGTGTATGGCACGTGGCATGGGAGGTAGCGGTAGCGAGGAGCCTTCATCGAAGGAAGAGCATCCCGGAGATGAGCTATCGCCTCACGGGAACCATCTGGATGGCATGCCTCTCCGTAGGCATGGCCCTTCCCACAAATCGGAAGCGGCGTGACTTAGAACGTCCTCTCTTGAATTGCACCGCGGCTTGGTGCATAGACACGCTGTCGCTGATCTTGTGCTGGTAGAGTGTGAACTCCGGACGAGTCGATGGTCCGATCGCGACCTTGGTGATGGAGACGAGAAGCTTGATAAACCCCTCAGGTACATTGGCGAACACCTGTGACTCACAGTCACTGCCAGCCATCTACAAAGGTAGACAAAAATTCCGAACAGTCAAATCATAAATTTATGATGACCAACAGAAAATTGCTACATTTGCTAAATATTAAAATAGCACTTATTACGCTAATAACCGATTAGCGATCGCACCTAGTGGCTTCCTACAGTCAGCCTGGCTCTGATACCAAGGTTGTCAGGACCGGTTTTCCAATAAAATATTTATTGAGAAACCGTCCTTTATATAGACCAGTATAGGAAAATCTTCCTTACTAGTAGACAAATCCTTGATACAGAAATCCAGAAGTACTAAATATTATACAAGGTTGAGCTGAGGCTGCTCAACAATTTATTACAAGCACGCCAATATTATACATAAAGGCGGATATGACACAAGGGTATGGTGGCATAACTACTGACTCGTAATAAAAGTGGTGGTGGATATGTCACAGTGAAGTGGGTGACATGACTCCTAAATCTTACAGCTCATCGAGCGCCGGAGTGAGGCTCGATGATTTTATTCGGGTAGCGGAAGCGTATATGATACAAGTGACCAATTCCAAGATCGCACGGGACTGACTGGGACTCCTCTAGGCGTCAGACTCGCTATCGTACTCTTCATCCATAAGATCCCCTTCGTCAACATCTGGCCAAATCAACAAGCCAGGTAATGTACTCGCAAGACAGTTTGGACATAAGATATAACAAATGCAAACATTATGCACATGAGCAGATTAGTAATGCACACTCAGATAATAAATTTGCACTGCATGTAAAATAAAAGGAAGTCAGGCGGTAGTCCTCCCGAAATCCCAATAAAATAACTGAAGACCGATCGGGTGTCTGAAGCGACGCCTCGAAAGGGTAAAATTAAATTAACATGCCGCAGTCGGGCATTAGGGCGACACCACATAAAGGGCTTATATTGAATGTAAATGACAGAACGTGCCTCAGTTGGACGTCTAAGCGACATCTCGAAAAGGGCTTATAATGAAAGTAAATAGCAATGATGCCATAGTCGGACGTCTGAGTGACATCACACAAAGGGCTTATATCGAAAGTAAATCACAAGAATGCCACAGTCGGACGTCTGAGCGACATCACATAAAGGGCTTATATCGAAAGTAAATCACAAGAATGCCACAGTCGGACGTCTGAGCGACATCACATAAAGGGCTTATATCGAAAGTAAATAACAAGAATGCCACAGTCGGACGTCTGAGCGACATCTCATAAAGGGCTTATATTTCATCATTCGAATTCAAGCAGTTCATGAATTTAAATCATTCCAAGGAAATGCTCAGCACATAATAATAATCTGGTTAGTCCATTCACAGGAATAACATTCAGCCAGCTTTACCACTCTCAGTTTCCAAGCTTATTCTCCGGCGACTGACACTGGTGTTGACACCGAGATCAACACTGAGACTGACACCAACACTGAGATGCTATTCAAGTCCTTGATCGTGGACATGGATACTCGAATGGTTTTGACTCTGCAGAGTTTGTACTCTTTAACCACAGCCAACGGATTACAGTAGTCACAAAGGACTAGTTTCGTTTACGGTATTTTAGAAGAAACACATCTAACCAGTACACACCCATTCCACATCCCGCTGCCAGGAATCACCCTAGTCAACGTTCAAGAAAAACTTTAAGACGGGGACGCCACAACCTCGAGTAGCATGGGATGAAATTTATATCGCACGCTCTAAGGCGTGCCCCCCTCTCGGTCCCAACCGGAAATACCCATGCCCCCTGACCGGATGATGGGCTTTAATCCAGGGCCATGGAACCCTCATCACGACCCCTCTATTTGGTGTGTACGAGGAAAGAGGTTTGCAACTGACTAGACCGCATTCTTTGCAGAAAACATGTGGAAGCACGAAAAAGGAGACGAACGGGAACATGACTTGATCCACGTTAAAACTGGAGTTAAACGGTTGGCATAAGACTCGCATGCTTCAACAAACCATCTTTCAACCTATCATGCCACCACATGATCAGGTTATCTCACCATCATATAAACTCATCAAATTTCGAAGCTCACTTGTAGCTTGCTTTGCATGCAATATAATATTCACTAATGCTTATATGAACATGCCATGAGAAAAACTACTCAAGTAAACATGCAATACAGTCATCATATCAAAGGTTCAAACATGCTTGCCTGATTCGGAGTAGTCGGAGTCTAGCTCGGTGAAGTTTTCGGTTCCGTCACCTCCTTCGGTATCTACGTTATAAAAAAAACGGACACTAACGTAAATACCGTGCGTGCATAAAAATTGTTCCAAATAATTTTCAAATAAATATGATAAAAAACTAGATAGAAAAAATAAAAATGACAGAAAAAGAATCAACTCAAAATCTTCTTTTGTTTAAAAGTTATAAGAGTTTTAGTCTAGGGACTAATCTGTGATGAAACAGAAACTTCCCAGGGGCTAGTTTGAAAAAAAGACAGAAAACGTTTCGGTTAGAAAACGTATATTGCCCGAAGGCGTTTTCAAAAAACGTTTCAAAAAAAAGAAAAAGCTGACGAGGGGGTCCCACCCGTCAGGTTTAAAAACCAAAACAGAGTCCCGCCGGCGCCCGAGGCTTGAGGTGGTCGCCGGCGTTGATCCATGGTGAGGTAGAGGAAACGGAGGGTACCTGCGGACTCACTGAGCTCTCCCATGTCTATGGGTGGTGGAGTTGGGCGTCGGCGAGCACCACGTCGATGGCGGCCTTCACTCCGGCGGACGGTGGTTCGGGCGGTGATGGATCTCGCCGAGGAGGGCTGCAGACGCCAAATTGAGGCTAGGGTTAGAAGAGTGGGTGCACTAGGAGGTACTGACAAGGTTTGGGAGGCGGGGGTCCTCACCAGAGAGAATCGTGCCGGAGCCCGAGGCGGATCGGGCGGCCGGAGTCGGGAAGAAGACCTCCTCGAGGTCCTCCTAGTGGTGGGCGTGTTCTGGTGAGGTGGAGGGTGGTGCTGGTCGAAGGCGAGCTCGGGGTCGCTATTTATAGCCGGCCCGAGGCGGTTGCCAGAACGGATAACTCTGGCGAGTGATTACGGTAACGCAGTGGTCGGGTGGAGGTTTAGGTGATTGGGATCATCGTGTTGGTCCACTGGTTCCGTCAAGGCTAAACTTGGCATGACTTGGGTGATACTCCAACTCTTCGACGGAACAGCCCACGGGCATCGCGGCGGCAGGGAGCGTGCTTTGCTTTCAGGCCACGCGACGGCTGCAGCATGCTCAGGGAAGGGACGGCCACGCGGAGGCTTCTGGTGGTGTGGGCGGTGCTGGACGGCACCGTATAGCAGGCCTGGCCCCTACTGGCCGCCACGGGCGGTTCTGCCACCGCGGAAGACGCCAGCGTTGGCGAGACACGTCGCCACTGACGCTTGCGTCCGTCCAAACGACCGTGTGGCACACTAAATAAGAAGAAGGAGCAGGGAGCAAGGCGCCAACATGTGCACTGGCGAGATTGACGCCGTGGTTCTGAAGAAACAACACTGACGACAGAACTGAATCGCTGAACTTTCTGAATTTTGACAGGAACAGTGCAGGCCAGCTGTTCGACGAAATGTTTTTGGCATGTGGAAAATTTTTCTGGAGTTGGGGCATGGTGAGGTGGTCTCTTGATGCATCTGGGGACTGCCTGAATTATCTCCGAATTTTAGGAGAAGAAAAATAATGAATTTCACCAAAAATAGCAAATCTGGTTCAAACTTGCAGCAAGCATATTTTGAAAAATTTGAACCGTGGATCAGTGGATCTTGATGGATCTAGGTTCAGGGTACTAAGGACTAGCCAGAGGAGTTTATTTGGGACCAAGACTCAAAGTGGTCCTGGTGGTTCCTTTGTAAATCATCAAGGTCCAAAATAAATAACAGAAAAATGTTTGGGGGTAAATAAAATCTAAAAGGGGTTGAAACTTGCTGGAATTGGACATTTGACTTGACCCAAAGTGGGGGGGGGGGGTTGGAAGAAATATCCTACATAGGTCATGGCAAGAGAGAAAATTTTAAATGGAAAAAGAATAAATCCATAATCCATAGGATTTCTTTTTAATAGAAAGAATTGTAAAACCTTCCATTATTATTTGTGTTGAGCCAACACAATATGAAAAACCCTTTAAAACAAAATCAAGGTGGAGAAGGACCTTTCTAAAAAAAATATTTGTCACAAAAGGATTTGAGAAGTAGAGCCCTCTTTAAGAAAAAATTCAAATAACCTCCTTTAAATCAAATAAAGATTTTAATACAAACCAAATCAAAATTTTTGAGTGTTACAGCCAGGAGCACCGAACAGTCACGACGAGCATGGCTTAGACTTGCTGTCGGACAAAGCTCGGGATATCACCCCTGCAGTAGCCTTGGATCTAAATCCGGAGCAAGTTGCGTTGCCTAAGGACGGAGGAGTGGACCCCGCCCTGCAGGACGCACACTCATCGGCGATGGAGTCGGACACAGGTCTCACCTCTGTGGAAGCCTGTAACCCCGGGCCCCCGGACTCGTATCCGGTTGTTGGTTCCAGTCCGCACACGTTCGAGCCAGCCGAGCCTGGTTGGGCTCCGGTAATGGAGTTTACCGCTGCGGACATCTTCCAGCACTCGCCCTTTGGCGACATGCTGAACTCATTAAAGTCTCTCTCTTTGTCGGGAGGCTCTAGGCCGAACTATGTCCGGCTTGAGTGGGAAGCGGGCGACGAAGGAATTCGCTGCCCACCCACCACCCACTTCATTGCCATGGTTCATGATTTAACTGGCGTGCTTGACTTCTACTCCGATGACATCGACGGTATGGACGACGATGTAGGAGAATTACAGGAGCCATCGCTCACAGGGCGGTGGACGGCCACCTCCTCATACGATATATACATGGTGGACACTCCGAAGGAAACAAATGGCAACGAGGAAACGGAGGATAACCCCTTAGGGAGAAAAGCAAAGGATGGGCGTCGTCGGCGCCGCTCCAAGCCCCGCCATAGCAACACCGGCCCCGGAGATGAAAGCAATCCGGATGGTGCCGAAGAGGAGTACAACCCTGACCAGCCCGCCTTCGAGCAGGCCGAATAGGAAGGTGAGCAGGTCAGCCCAGATGAACAGGCGACTGACGGATATCCGGAGGAGGACAACTATATGCCCCCCTCCGAAGACGAGATCAGCCTCGGCGACAACGAGTTCGGCGTGCCTGAGGATCCCGTGGAGCAGGAGCGCTTCAAGCGCTGGCTTATTGCCACTGCGAGGAGCCTGAAGAAGAAGCAGTAGCAACTCCAGGCTGATCAAGACCTGCTCACAAATAGATGGACTGAAGTCCTGGCAGCCGAGGAATACGGACTCGAGCGCCAAACGGCTGACCGGCCACCCCGTGGCCGGGATAAAACGGGATATCACCCCGAATACCAGCCCGCACCCACACGCCAATACACTACGGCCCGGGGCAATAGGCAAGACCTGCAAGATATTCTGAAAAACAAAGCAGGACAGCCAAGATCGATCTACGAATCGCGGGGGCGTGCCCCAGTGCGCGACGATGACCGTCATGCCGGATACATCATCAACAAGTCCGGCCGGGCCGAACACAGCAACCCAGACGAATTCGAACTGCATAGCCACGTAGCCCGGCACAGAGGCGCCGCACACCCCCTCTGCTTCACTGACGAAGTGATGGATCATGAATTCCTAGAAGGGTTCAAACCCGTAAACATCGAATCATACGATGGCACAACAGACCCCGCAGTATGGATCGAAGATTTCCTGCTCTACATCCACATGGCCCGTGGAGACGATCTACACGCCATCAAGTACCTTCCCCTTAAGCTCAAAGGACCAGCCCGGCACTGGCTAAACATCCTGCCAGCAAATTCCATTGGCAGTTGGGAAAACCTAGAAGACGCATTCCTCGACAACTTCCAGGGCACATATGTGTGACCAACGGACGCTGATGACCTGAGCCACATTACTCAATAGCCCAGAGAGTCAGCCCGGAAATTCTGGACTCGGTTCCTAACTAAAAAGAACCAAATAGTCGACTGTCCAAACGCCGAAGCCCTGGCGGCTTTTAAGCATAATATCCGTGACGAGTGGCTTGCTTGACACCTCGGCCAGGAAAAACCCAAGTCCATGGCAGCTCTCACAACACTAATGACCTGCTTTTGCACGGGCGAGGACAGCTGGTTGGCTCGCAGCGGCACCACGCCACATTCCGGCACTTCGGATGTCCGCGACAATAACGGCAAGCCACGACGCAACAGACATAAGCGACGGAACAACGGCGACAACACTGAAGACACGACAGTAAATGCTTGATTCAGCGGATCCAAGTCCGGCCAGTGGAAGAAGCCATTCAAAAGAAATAATCAGGGATTGTCCAGTCTGGACCGTATACTGGAGCGCTCGTGCCAAATTCATGGCACCCCGGACAAGCCAGCGAACCACACCAACAGAGACTGCTGGGTATTCAAACAGGCCGGCAAAATAAACAACGAAAACAAGGACAAGGGGTTGCACAGCGACGATGACGAGGAGCCCCGGCGTCCGAACACGGGGGGACAGAAGAAATTTCCCCCTAGGTGAAAATGGTCAACATGATCTACGCCACTCACATCCCCAAGCGGGAACGGAAGCGGGCACTATGGGACGTCTACGCGATGGAGCCAGTCGCCCCCAAGTTCAGCCCATGGTCAGCTTGTCCGATCACCTTTTATCGTAGGGATCATCCTACTAGCATCCGTCACGGCGGCTCAGCCGCATTGGTCTTAGACCCAATCATCAACGGATTTCACCTCACGCCAGTCCTTGTGGACGGCGGCAACAGCCTGAACCTGCTTTATCAGGACACAGTGCGCAAAATGGGCATCGACCCCTCAAGGATCAAACCCACCAAAACCACCTTTAAAGGTGTAATTCCTGGAGTAGAGACCCGCTGTACAGGCTCCATAACATTGGAAGTGGTCTTCGGATCTCCGGACAACTTCCGAAGCGAAGAGTTAATCTTCGATATCGTCCCTTTCCGTAGCGGTTACCGCGCACTGCTCGGACGAACCGCATTCGCAAGATTCAATGCGGTGCCACACTATGCATACCTCAAGCTCAAGATGCCAAGCCCGCGCGGGGTCATAACAGTCAACGGAAACATGGACCACTCTCTTTGTACAGAGGAGCATACTGCAGCCCTCACGGCAGAAGTACAATGCGGCCTCCTCCAGCAAACCACCAATCCGGCGACGACAACCTCAAGCACCGTCAAGCGAGTCTGGAGCACCCCGCAACAGGATCATCAGGCATGCCAAGAGCGATTAGCAGTCCGGCCTCCGCTCAAACCCCATTAAAGCAGCATTTGTGCCACGTGTACACGATTACGCACTTAAAATACCATGGGCACAGGTGGAGGCGAGACGACAATGCGGCCCATAGTGCGGTTCAGCCGCCACGAGGCCCGCATACCCTTTTCCTTTCTTTCTTTCAGGACCTTACTTTCGGGCAAGCCCCTTCAGAGAGCTGGATCATCGGACTCACCACAGGAGGGAACACCAAGGAGGCAAGAGGCTTTGCACACAAGGGAATACCCAGGGGGTCTCTGTTAATGATCATTATACCTGTTTTACACACCTGCATGCAGCCTGCCCTTGGATAGGACATGATAAATAGTCCTAATTATTTTTGCTTAATGCATTAATTGTAAACATATGCCTTGACGTATTATCCAAATAACAAAGGGAAATAGTATACAGCGTCAGCTTCTTATTACTATATTCATATTTCCCCTTGAAAAATTATTTACTATTGCATCCGTACATTTTGGTACGATCAGTTTGCCAGGGGCTTCTTTTTTACTGCGCCCCATAACGGCAAGACAAGTCCGAACACTTTCAACAGTGCGGCACCCCGAACGTATAGCACTATATGCATCAGCTCCGAATCATGTCTTGGGTCTACAGTTGGGTTAGCCCGGCTCCCTTGTTTTGGTACCTTATGTTCCGTTATATCGGCTAAGGTAGCGCAGGGAGAACCACTGTGATTGTGTCCCGGTTCTTCCGGACGAGCACCTCAGTAGAGAAAGCCGAAAACTGACCGGCATGATGTGGCGAGAGCTGGTCGCTGTTCGAGAGGTCTTAAAATCCTTAAAGATTTTTCCGCTTTAGGCGATAAATCGGCTTCGTCTGATCTAGGCGTATATAGCGCCCCAATTAGGCCTTCCGGATTCTAGGGGCTTCACCGAAATTTAAAATTGTAGACTTCTATGGATAAGTGAAAGTTATAAAGCCGCATAGTCCGATTGCCTTGTTCGCTGCGCCGGACACCTCCTTAAGGGACCAAACATTTGGATAAAGAGTGTCCGGGTTTTCCACGAACACCCAAGTACTAGTTACTTGGGGCGGAAGCCGACGACTGGCCTACTTTCAGAATTTTATAAACAGCCGCACAGAAGGTAATATTTTAAATCACAAAAGCGCTACATAGTGCAAGTAACTTCATCCTTAAATTACAAACATGACAGAAGTGAATTCATTCTAAAATTGTGTCCTTGGTACATTCATCGTCCACGAGACGAGCGCCCTTCATAACGCCATCATAGTACTTCTTGGGATGGCGATGCTCCTTGCCCTCTTGTGGAACATCCTTCACCAGCTTCTCAGCATCCAGCTTGCCCCAGTGCACCTTCGTGCGGGCAAAGGCCCGGAGGGCACCCTCGATGCAAACAGATCGCTTGATGACTTCGAGCCGCGGACATGCATTCACCATCCGCTTGATCAGGCCGAAGTAGCTAGCCGGCAGGGGCTCATCAGGCCACAGCCGTACTATGAAATCTTTCATAGCCACTTCGGCCGCCCTGTGGTGTTCGACCAACTGCTTCAGTTGGTCACTCAGAGGCATTGGGTGTTCTGCCCCAGCATACTGGGACCAGAACAGCTTCTCCGTTGAGCTCTCCTCTTGGGCACGGTAGAACTCCGCGGCATCTGATATGCTGCGTGGAAGATCTGTGAATGCCCCTGGAGAGCTCCGAATTCGGGTAAGTAAAAGAAACGCCTCCTCCACATGTTTGCTTTGCATAAATAATTTCTTACCCGCCGCTATCTTTTGGGCCTCCTGGATTTCCTGCTGCGCCTTCTGGAGTCCGGTCAGCTCTGTAGATTCCCCCCAGGGTAGTCCCTTCCTTTCCCAGGAGGTGAGCCGCATGGGGGTTCCGGATTGGAACTCGGGGGCCGCCGCCCAGTTGGCGCCGTGCGGCTCGGTGGTGTAGAACCACCCTGATTGCCACCCCTTCACGGTTTCCACAAAGGAGCTGTCAAGCCAAGTGACGTTAGGCATCTTGCCCACCATGGCTCCTCCGCACTCCGCCTGCTGGCCGCTCACAATCTTTGGCTTCACGCAGAAGATTTGCAGCCACAAGCCAAAGTGAGGCTTGATGCGGAGGAAGGCCTTGCATACGACGATGAACGCTGAGATGTTGAGGATGAAATTCGGGGCTAGATCATGGAAATCTAGCCCATAGTAGAACATGAGCCCGTGGACGAAGGGGTGATGTGGAAACCCTAGTCCACAGACGAAGTGGGCGACAAACATGACCCTTTCGTGGGGTCCTGGGGTCGGAATGACCTGCCCGACATCCGGTAGCCGGTGTGCTATGTCTGCGGCCAAGTATCTGGCCGCCCGAAGATTTGCGATATGCTTCTCCTTGACGGTGGAAGCCACCCACTTGCCTCCTGCTCCGGACATGTTTAGCTATGCAGAGAAGACTTGGGCTTGTGCGCTGGAGCTCGAGGGGGCAAGAATGGGCAAAGGAGGAAGAAGGCATGGGTAAAAATGGGGAACTCTTATCCCTTTATAGAGGCAACGAAAGCAGTGCGCCTCCCCACTTGCCCGTTGGGAATCGCTTGCTTCCCAAGCACCACGATTGACGGTGTGGTGGGATTACCCATACCCGTATTGATGAGAATCCCGTGATAAGGGGACACGATCTCTTCTTTAACAAGACGTGTCAAAGAAACCGCCACGCAATATGTACTGTGGCTGGTTGTGGTAAAACGGTTCGAATAATGGCCTAACCGTAATGACGTGTCACGTTGCCTAAAAAGTTGTCAGTAGATTGCATTTGTGAAATATCATTCTCTCTATGGGGGTATGTGAAGATCGTTTTGCAGATCCGGACACGGTCTACGTGTTCGATAATTACCTTGGAGTATTCGGAGAAGGAACCCGCCCTGCAAGGCCGAAGACAAGACTGCACGCCGGACTCATCGTCATTGAAGCCTGGTTCAGGGGCTACTGAGGGAGTCCTGGATTTGGGGGTATCCGGACAGCCGGACTATATACATCGTCCGGACTATTGAAGCATGAAGATACAAGACTCAAGACTTCGGCCCGTGTCTGGATGTGACTCTCCTTTGCGTGGAAGGCAAGCTTGGCGATCCGGATATTGTGTTTCCTTGCTTGTAACCGACTCCATGTAAACCCTAGTGTCGGTGTCAAAACCGGCGGATCTCGGGTAGGGGGTCCCGAATTGTGCGTCTAGGAGGATGGTAACAGGAGACAAGGGACATGATGTTTTACCCAAGTTTGGGCCCTCTTGATGGAGGTAAAACCCTACGTCCTGCTTGATTGATATTGATATTGTGGATGTTTACAAGAGTGGATCTACCACGAGATCAAGGAGGCTAAACCCTAAAAGCTAGCCTATGGTATGATTGTTGTAATGTATGTCCTATGGACTAGGGCCATCCGGTTTATATAGACACCGGAGAGGGCTAGGGTTACATAGAGTCGGTTACAATGGTAGGAGATCTACATATCCGTATCGCCAAGCTTGCCTTCCACGCCAAGGAAAGTCCCATCCGGACACGGTACGAAGTCTTCAATCTTGTATCTTCATAGTCTTGGAGTCCGGTCGATGATGATAGTCCGGCCGATGATAGTTCGGCTGATGATGGTAATCCGGCTATCCGGACACCCCCCAATCCAGGACTCCCTCAGTAGCCCCTGAACCAGGCTTCAATGACGATGAGTCCGGCGCGCATATTGTTCGTCATTGCAAGGCGGGTTCCTCCTCCGAATAATTCATAGAAGATTGTGAACACCAGGATAGTGTCCGGCTCTGCAAAATAAATTCCACATTCCACCGTAGAGAGAATAATATATAAATATACACAAGTTCAATCTGCTGACGTTTTTTGCGGCGTGACGTCACACCACTACCAAGCCATTATGTTTTTTATTATACCACCTCAGCGCATTTAGCGAAGCGGTTCCCTTGGCACGTCTTGTCGAAGCAGAGATCGTGTTTCCCCTTAATCCGGGATTCTCATCAATACGGACGTGGGTAACCCAACTGCGCCATTGATGGTGGCGCTTGGGAGATAAGCGAGTTTTACCAGGCTAGCGGGGACGCATAGTCTTCATCCGCCTATATATAAGGGATAAGGATTCACCTTCTCACCTACGCCTTCTTCCTCCTTTGCTTATTCCTCTCCGCGCACTCGAGCTCCAGCGCCCAAGTTCGCGCATCTCGCCTCGACCTTCTCCAACCATGTTCGGAGCGGGAGGCAAGTGGATGACCTCCTCCGTTATAGAGGAGCACATCCAAAGACTGCGCGGCGCCGGCTATTTGTCCGGCGACATCGCGCACCGGCTGCCTGACGAGGGGCAGCTCATCCCCACCCCCAGGCCCCATGAGAGGGTCGTTTTCCTTCCCCATTTCCTCCGCGGACTTGGCTTTCCACTTCACCCCTTCATCCGGGGGCTCATGTTCTACTACGGCCTGGATTTCCATGATCTGGCGCCGAACTTCATCCTCAACATCTCGGCATTCATCATCGTGTGCGAGGCCTTCCTCTGCATCCAGCCCCACTTCGGCCTGTGGCTCAAGACCTTCAATGTCAAGCCAAAGGTAGTGAAGGGCACTCAAGCGGAGTGCGGAGGCGCCATGTTGGGCAAGATGCCCAACGTCCTTTGGTTCGAAGGGGCCTTCGTGGAATCCGTCAAGGGATGGCAATCGGGGTGGTTCTACATCACCGAGCCGCGCGACCCTACGTGGGCGGCGGCCCCCGAATTCAGATCTGGCATCCCCAGCAGCTCACCTCCTGGAAAAAGAAGGGCTTGCGGTGGGGTAGTTCGGAAGAGGTGATGGGACTCCAAGCCTGTATCAAGAAGCTGGTGAAGAAGCTTAGGCTGGTCAACATGGTCCAAGTCATGCTCGTCCGCCGGATCCTCCCATGCCAAGAGCGGGCATTCAATCTGTGGGAGTTTGATCCATAACAGCACCATGCGCTGAGCGGGCTCTTCGACACGACGTACGAAGGCGCCTGGAGGGTGCTGTTTAAGGGCGCCGAAGCCCCCACATCCGCGACTGAAGATCGCGGATTTCGCTCACAGCGCCAAGCTGACGAGGTAAGTGATTCTACCCCTTTACGGGACACTTGCTTTTCATAGTTTGACTCTATGCGGGTTTTGATTTCCCCCTTTCCTTTGACAGGACTGGATGAGGAAGGCAGAGCAGATCGACTGCCCAGCTCCCATGCCAGAAGACCCAGTAGACGCCCGTCTAGCGAGGCTGCTGGTTCTGGCACCGCACGTGGTGCCGGAGAAGAAGGCCAAGAAGGAGGCCACGGGTACTCAAAAGAGTTCCCGTTTTCAGGTGTCCGACGACTCCGAGGCGGGCTCCTCCCCCGAAAACGAGGAGGGGAAAGAGGACTCTCTCCTAGAGGAGGGAGAGAGGAAGAGGAAGGCTTCCCCAAGAGGGGAGGCCGAAGGGTCCAAGAGGGGAAGGACTATCCCCCCGGACAGCTCCGCCAACATCAACGTTGGTGAGGAAGAATGGCCTTCAAGGGCCAGGCCTCCGGCGAGATCGTAAGTATCCGGATCCCTAAATGATTTATGGTTTCTTTTTATGTCACATAGCGTCCTTCTAACGCCGCATACTGCCTGCAGTCCGGCCGATGATGATCTTCCCGCTTCGTCAAGCGAGTCGTTGGCTCCGTCGGATGTGGATTCCATCCCGACGGCCTCTACCCCTCGCGCCACTGAGGACGCCGAGGTGGGGTCCCAAGGAGGGACCCATCAGGGGGAGGCTCCGGAGGCGCCACAAGGCGGCCTCCCGGACTTTGCGCCGGACTCCACATCGGAACCCGCAAGGGCTCCGGAGTCCGGCCGGCGGCCCCTTCGTAAGAAGGGCAAGACCGTGATGCCGGCGGCCTCCGTCCAACCGGAGGCGCCGGACAACTTGTTGGAGGCGCTTCAAGGCGCTTCCATCAAGGAAGAACACCGCACTATCATGTGTTGTGATTCAGAAGGTGCAGCTCGCCAAGAGCGGGCTGTCCGAAGCCTGCAGTAGCCTTCTAACAGGCTTTGAGGTAAGAAGTTAGAATTATGAAATGTAATACCGCATAGACAGTAGCCCCTGATGCTCGGTTCGGTGTTCGGAAAGAAAAGCCGGACTGAGAATCTGAAAAAAAGATATACGCAGGGTTGCTAAAAAATTATGTCAATATGGGTGTGTAGGCGGCACTACTGACCTCTGTCGCACTGACTGCAGAGGTCGGTGCTTTGAAGCAGGAGCTTGAGCGGTCCGAGCGAGAGCTCGGCCGTGCCAAGAAGCAGCTCCAGGACAAAGAAGGTGAGTAACACCACTTTGAATAGTTACCTTACAGAAAAGGATTTAGGTTGCAATAAAAGAATAACAAGGATAACATGGGTACTGCAGGGGCCACGAACGAGGTGGCAGCCCTGAAGGAGGCCGTGTCCGCTGCCGAGCACAATGCGGCCGTGGAACGGATGGAGCGAGAAAAGCAGGAGGCGCAGGTGGCGGTGGTTCGGCAAGAGCTCCAGGCTCTCATGAAAAAGCATGAGAGTTTGGAGCGTGACTCCAAGACTCGAGAGTCTGAGCTTGCCTCGGCTCTCGAAAGTGCCAAAGCCGCCAAGGCCGAGGCCCATAAGGCCCTTCAGGAGGTGGAAGATGTGAAGAAAATAGCGGCGGGTAAGGCATTTTTCATGCAAAGCAAGCATGTTAATGTAAACTACCTGACACTTACCTGAATTCGGAGCTCTCCAGGGGCGTTTGCAGATTTGCCCCGTAGTGTATCCGATGCCGCCGTATTCTACCGTGGCGAGGAGGGAAGCTCAACGGAGAAGGTCTTCTGGTCTCAGTATGCTGAGGCCGGCCATCCGGTGCCTCCTAGCGACCAGCTGAAGCAGCTGGTCGAACTCCACAAGGTAGCCGAGGAGACCATGAAGGGCCTCATAGTCCGGCTGTGGCCTGGAGAGGCCCTGCCCGGGAGCTATTTCGGCCTCGTACGGCGGTTGGTGGATGCGTGCCCCTGGGTGGAGGTCATCAAGTTCTCCTCCTGTATTGAAGGTGCTCGTCGGGCCCTTGCCCGTGCAAAAGTGCATTGGGGCAAGCTGGATGCAGAGAAGCTGATCACTAACGCGCCGCCAACGGGCAAGGAATATCGTACGCCCGAAATGTACTATAAGACTGTCCTGAAGGGTGCCCGCAAGATTGCGGATGAGTGCCCCCGAGATGTAATTATTGAGTAAACTCGCTATGTAGTATCTTGTGCGCTTGAAAACGTTGTCCGTACGCGCTAAGCAACGCTTGTTTTAATTTAAAATATTACCTTCTGTGCGGCCGTTTATAAAATCTGAGAGATGGCAACTCGTTGGCTTCAGCCCCCATGGCACTAGTGCTGGGGTGTTCGGGATAAACTTGAGCACTCTTGTTCCCATATTTGGGTCCATCTAGGGAGGCGCTCAACACAACGAACAAGGCAACCGGACTTATAATGCTTGAACACTCTCACTTAGCCATAGAATTCTATAATTTTAAATTTTGGCGAAGCCCCTAGTATTCGGAAGACCGAATTTGGGGCGCTATCCACGCCTTCATCGGACATTATCCGGAACTTCGCTCGAAGCGGCGTAGGCCTTTAAGGACCCGAAAAGACCTCTCGAACAATGACTAGTCTCTCGCCTTATCATGACGGTCAGTTTTAGCTTTCTCCACAGAGGTGTTAACCCGGCTCAACCGGGGTGCAATCGCAGTGGTTCTCCCAGTGCTACCTTAGCCGATAGAACGGAAACGTAAGGTGCCAAACATGGGAGCCGGGCAAATCCCTATTGACCCAAGACATGATTCGGAGCCGATTCATATAATAAGTTCGGGGTGCCGCACTTGTGAAAGTGTTCGGACTTATCACACCATAATGCGGGGAACATAAGCCCCTAGTGTATTCGGCCGTACCAAAATATACGGATGCAACATGTTTTAAATGAACATATATATAAAGCAATGCATTTATGGGCAGAAGGTGCTGCATTTTATTCAAGAAGTTCTGCTATGAGTGCGGAATGATACAAATAGTGCGAAAAGCAAGGGATTGGACGAATTAAAGGCGTCTCCCTCCAGGGGTAGGCCGCGGAATGGTGTGTAAATTTAATGCTCGTAATGGAGACCACCTGAGTGTTCGTCGCAGCCTTTGTCTCTCCCTGGCTGCTGCATCATGAGTTCGGCAGGTTCGCCGCCGGACAGAGTCCTGTAAAAAAAGGAAAAATAAAAGAAAAGAGCGACACACTTGGGAGCCTCTGCTGTGGTCGAGCCGCACACTGGGTTTGTTGTGGTCGTGCCCCTTCCCCTGGACCCATGGTATCTCTAGGGCGTAATTATGTACGCGGAGAGTCTGTCTTACAATTGTTCGAGGGCTGGGGTTGGGGCCGCATTGCTACGCGTGCTCAGAACGTGCCAGGTGGTCTTGGTTGATGTTGCTTCGGGCGCGTTTGGTCGTGTCCGGCCTTTTAACGGCCGGACTCGAAAATTGCCTTAAAAGGCTGCTCTGTACTTCTACCGCGAGAGCCGCTGTATGTTCCTCCGTCCGGAGGGAGCGTTCCATGTTTCCATTGACCGTGATGACTCCGCGAGGGCCTGGCATCTTGAGCTTAAGGTATGCATAATGCGGCACCGCGTTGAATTTTGCGAACGCGGTTCGTCCGAGCAGAGCGTGATAGCCACTGCGAAACGGGACTATGTCGAAGATTAACTCCTCGCTTCGGAAATTATCCGGGGATCCGAAGACCACTTCCAGTGTGACTGAGCCTGTGCAGCTGGCTTCAACACCTGGTATGACGCCTTTGAAGGTCGTTTTTGTAGGTTTAATCCTTGAAGGGTCTATGCCCATGTTGCGCACTGTATCCTGATAAAGCAGGTTCAGGCTACTGCCGCCGTCCATCAGGACTCTCGTGAGGTGAAAACCATCAATGATTGGGTCTAAAATCAATGCGGCGAATCCGCCATGGCGGATACTAGTCGAATGGTCTCTTCGATCGAAAGTGATCAGGCAAGAGGACCATGGGTTGAATTTTGGGGCGACTGGCTCCATCGCGTATACGTCCCTTAGTGCACGCTTCTGCTCCCTCTTGGGTATATGCGTTGCATATATCATATTTACTGTCCGAACTTGAGGGGGGAATCCCTTCTGTCCTCTGTTATTCGGCGGCCGGGTTTCTTCCTCGTCGTCGCTGTGTAGCCCCTTGTCATTGTTTTCGGCAATTAATTTGCCTGCCTGCTTAAATACCCAACAATCTCTGTTGGTGTGGTTAGCTGGTTTTTCGGGGGTTCCATGTATTTGACAAGAGCAGTCGAGTATTCGGTCTAAATTGGACAGACCCGGAGTAGTTCTTTTAAATGGCTTCTTCCGTTGACCGGGTTTAGAGCCTCGGAATCCGGCGTTGACTACCGTATCCTCATTGCTGTCGCCGTTAATGCGGCGTTTGTTTTTGAATCGACGCGACTTGCCATTGCGGTCCTTGGTATCCGGACTACCAGCATTTTTGCTCAGGTTGTTGCTGCGAGCTAGCCAGCTATCGTCTCCCGCGCAAAAGCGGGTCATGAGTGATGTGAGGGCTGCCATGGATTTTGGCTTTTCTTGTCCTAGGTGCCGGGCCAGCCACTCGTCGCGGATGTTATATTTGAAGGCAGCAAGGGCCTCTGCATCTGGACAATCAACGATTTGATTTTTCTTTGTCAAGAACCGTGTCCAGAATTGCCTGGCCGATTCATCTGGCTGCTGGATTATGTGGCTTAGGTCATCTGCGTCCGGTGGTCGCACGTACGTGCCTTGGAAGTTGTCGAGGAATGCGGCTTCCAGGTCTTCCTAGCATCCAATCGACTCTGCTGGCAGGCTGTTAAGCCAATGCGGGGCTGGTCCTTTAAGCTTGAGCGGGAGATATTTGATGGCGTGAAAATCGTCGCCGTGGGCCATGTGTATATGAAGGAGATAATCCTCGATCCAAACCGCGGGGTCTGTTGTGCCATTGTAGGATTCGATGTTAACGGGTTTAAACCCTTCAGGTATTTGATGATCCATTACTTCATCAGTGAAGCATAGTGGGTGTGCGGCGCCTCTGTATTGAGCAATATCGCGACGTAGCTCGAGAGAGTGTTGTCTGCTGTGTTCGGCCCGGCCGGAGTGGTTATGTCCAGCGCGACGGTATTCGTCGTGGGTCTTGGTGCGCCTACGTGATCCATAGATAGATCTGGATTGTCTTGCCTTATCCTCCAATATGTCTCGCAAGTCCGGCGCGTTCCCCCGCGGCTTCATGCTTTTTGAGCGGTGCCGAGGGACGGTTTTGGTGGAGGGTTTGCATGCCTCTCTGTCGCGGCCACGAGGTGGTCGGTCTACCATATTGTGCGCTGGTGATGCCAGATTGTATGCTTCCTCCTCTAGTCGGGGGAGCAACTTGCGTTTTGGGTAGCTTTTGGAGGGGCGTTCGAGTTCGTACTCTTCGGCCGCGAGGACCTCGGTCCATCTGTCGGCCAGCAGGTCTTGATCAGCTTGAAGCTGTTGCTGCTTTTTCTTTAGACTGTTTGCTGTGGCCATTAGCCTGCGTCTAAAACGCTCTTGTTCAACGGGATCCTCAGGCACGATGAATTCGTCGTCGTCGAGGCTTGCCTCGTCTCCGGAGGGATGTATGTAATTATCATCCTCGACCTCTTCGTCTGCCGCCCTCTCGTGAGGGCTTGCTTCTGCCTCCTCTTGTGCTGAATCTTGCTGGAGGGGGTTGTCCTCGGCACTTTCTGGGGTGTTGTTATCTCCTGTGCCGAAATCTCCATTCTTGCTATGGTGGGATTTAGAGCGGCGCCGCTAACATTGGCGCTTGGGCTGTTTCTTTAGGGAATCTGCCTCTACTGCTTCTTCACCGTCCCCGTCTTTTGAGGTGTCCGCCATGTATATGTCGTATGATGAGGTGGTTTTCTAGTGTCCTGTAGGCGCTGGTTCTTGATAGTCTCCGGCATCATCGTCCATACCGTCGATGTCTTCGGAGTCGTAGTCGAGCACGTCGGTTAGATCGTCGACGGTGGCTACGAAGTGGGTGGTGGGAGGGTTCAGAATTTCTTCGTCGTCCACTTCCCAACCATTCCAGCCGTAGTCCGGCCAGGGCTCTCCGAATAACGAGAGATGCTTCAGCGAATTTAGGATGTCACCGAAGGGTGAGTGCTGAAAGATGTCCGCAGCGGTGAATTCCATGACCGGCGTCCAATCGGATTGGACTGGCGCGGGCGTAGGAGGGTCGGAGTCCGGTAGAGAGTCCGGCACCTCGGAGTCATGAGCTTTATGCGGGACAAGGTCAGTGTTTGTCTCCATCACCGTAGAAGTTGCAGCCCCCGAGGCGGTGTCCAGCCACCCGTCCTCGATCTGCGTGATCGGCTCCGGACTATAGATCGGAGCGGATTCGGGTGCCGCTTCCAAGGCGCTGTCCGACGACAGAGTTAGGTCGTGCCCATCATGACAGTGCGGCACGCTCGGCCGTGGCTCGGATCCGTCGAGGATCAAGTCCCCGCGGATATCGGCCGTGAAGTTTAGGCTTCCAAACCTGACCTGACGGCCAGGGGCGTAGCTTTCGATCTGCTCCAGATGGCCAAGTGAGTTGGCCCGCAGAGCGAAGCCGCCGAATACGAAGATCTGTCCAGGGAGAAAAGTCTCACCCAGGACCGCGTCGTTGTTGATTGAAGAGGCCATCAAGCCTATCGGTGACGACACAGAGGAACTCTCAATGAAAGCACCAATGTCGGTGTCAAAACCGGCGGATCTCGGGTAGGGGGTCCCGAACTGTGCGTCTAGGCGGATGGTAACATGAGACAAGGGACACGATGTTTTACCCAGGTTTGGGCCATCTTGATGGAGGTAAAACCCTATGTCCTGCTTGATTGATATTGACATTGTGGATGTTTACAAGAGTGGATCTACCACGAGATCAAGGAGGCTAAACCCTAAAAGCTAGCCTATGGTATGATTGTTGTAATGTATGTCCTACGGACTAGGGCCATCCGGTTTATATAGACACCGGAGAGGGCTAGGGTTACATAGAGTCGGTTACAATGGTAGGAGATCTACATATCCGTATCGCCAAGCTTGCCTTCCACGCCAAGGAAAGTCCCATCCGGACACGGGACGAAGTCTTCAATCTTGTATCTTCATAGTCTTGGAGTCCGGTCGATGATGATAGTCCGGCCGATGATAGTTTGGCTGATGATGGTAATCCGGCTATCTAGACACCCCCAATCTAGGACTCCCTCACCTAGCCCTCTCCGGTGTCCATATAAACCGGAGAGGTTGGTCCTTAGAAGGCCGGTCACAATCACAATCATACCATCATAGGCTAGCTCTTAGGGTTTAGCCTCTATGATCTCGTGGTAGATCTACTCTTGTACTACTCGTATCTTCAATATTAATCAAGCAGGAAGTAGGGTTTTACCTCTATCGAGAGGGCCCGAACCTGGGTAAACATTGTGTCCCTTGCTTCCTATTACCGTCAGCCTAGACGCACAGATCGGGACCCCCTACCCGAGATCCGCCGGTGTTGACACCGATAATGGTGTCTAGCTTGTATTGCTCTTAATTAGTGTAACCTGCATATGCTTATCTTACACATGATGCGTGTGAATATGACACACTTTCCTATTTTTGGTACATACTATATCTGTCTATCACACCATGTTCTTACATGAAACTACTCTTCTTGTGTATCCTGCATCAGTCACTTATGATGGGACACCTTTAAGTTGGCAGTGTGATATTGGTTTGCGTCTTCAATATGATTTCTAGCATGTAGTGCTTCTAGTTTGATGAACGCCACCTATGACGAGACAGTTTTAACTTGGCAGAGTGATATTGGTTGCACCTTCCATATGGTGTCTAGCTCGCAGTGCTTCTAATTTGTTGAAGTGCCTTCTGCTTAGTTACCACATCATAGGTCTGAATATGTCAAGCCGTCCAGTTTTTCATACATAATCTATCCTTGTATCATGACTTTGCCTTTCATCAAAGTAGTATTCGTCAGTATCATGCACGAATGAGTTCTGAAGAGTGAATTGTATTCCTTTTTCTTGTCAGTTCAACCTCACAATGAAAAATCAATAAAGCGAAAGGAAATTGGTAAGGCATTGGATGATGGTGGTCCTTCCGAGCAACTGAAATAGAGGTTCTCTCCAGATTCGACTCCCGCATCCTCCCAACAAGATTCGCAAGACAACGCAAGGCTAGACAGTCAACGTAGTTGTGTAGATGATGAGCACATCTCCCCTACTCCACCATCACAGGTGCTTGCTCTAACTTGGCACTATTATATGTGGTTGCATGTTGCGTATGATGTCTAGCCTGTATTGCTTCTAACTTTGTTGAATTGCATCTGCTTACCTTACACATAATGTCTGTGAATATGACACGTGTTCCTGTTTCTAGAACATACTATATCTGATCACACCATGTTCTTACATCAAACTACTATTCTTGCATATCTTGCATCAGTCACTTATGATAAGGCACCTTTAAGTCGCCACTGTGATATTGGTTGTGTCTTGCATATAATTTCTAGCATGTACTGCTTCTAATTTGTTGAAATGCCATACAGTTTGAACTTGGCAGAGTTATATTGGTTGCATATTTCATATGGTGTCTAGCTTGCAGTGCTTCTAATTTGTTGAAATGCCTTCTGCTTAGTTACCACATCTTAGGTGTGAATATGTCACACCATCCTATTTTTCGTACATATTCCATCCTTGCATGATGCGTTTGCCTTTCATTCGAGTAGTGTTCGTCGGTATCATGCATGAATGAGTTCTGAAGAGCGAATTTTATTCCTTTTTATTATCGGTTTGACTTCACAATGCAAAATCAATACAGCTGAAGGAATTTAGTCCGGCATTGGATGATGGTGGTCCATCCGAGCAACTCAAACATGGGGTCTCTACAGATTCTACTCCTCCATCTAATACATCTCCAACGTATCTACTTTTCCAAACAATTTTGCCCTTGTTTTGGACTCTAATTTGCATGATTTGAATGAAACTAACCCGGCCTGACATTGTTTTCAGCAGAACTGCCATGATGTTGTTTATTGTGCAGAAAACAAAAGTTCTCGGAATGACCTGAAAATCCACGGAGATAACTTTTGGAAAATATAAAAAATACTGGCGAAAGAATCAAGGCCAGGGAGCCCACACCCTGTCCACGAGGGTGGGGGCGCCCTCCCCCCTGGGCGCGCCCCCTGTCTCGTGGGCCCCCTAATGCTCCACCGACCTCAACTCCAACTCTATATATTCCGTTTTGCGGAGAAAAAAAATCAGAGAGAAAGTTTCATCGCGTTTTATGATACGGAGCCGCCGCCAAGCCCTAATCTCTCTCGGGAGGGCTGATCTGGAGTCCGTTCGGGGCTCCGGAGAGGGGGATTCGTTGCCTCGTCATCATCAACCATCCTCCATCACCAATTTCATGATGCTCACCGCCGTGCGTGAGTAATTCCATCATAGGCTTGCTAGACGGTGATGGGTTGGATGAGATTTACCATGTAATCAAGTTAGTTTTGTTAGGGTTTGATCCCTAGTATCCACTATGTTCTGAGATTGATGTTGCTATGACTTTGCTATGCTTAATGCTTGTCACTAGGGCCCGAGTGCCATGATTTCAGATCTGAACCTATTATGTTTCCATCAATATATGAGATTTCTTGATCCTATCTTGCAAGTCTATAGTCACCTATTATGTGTTATGATCCGACAACCCCGAAGTGACAATAATCGGGATACTTCTCGGTGATGACCGTAGTTTGAGGAGTTCATGTATTCACTATGTGTTAATGCTTTGGTCCGGTACTGTATTAAAAAAGGCATTAATATCCCTTATTAGTTTCCACTAGGACCCCGCTGCCACGGGCGGGTAGGACAAAAGATGTCATGCAAGTTCTTTTCCATAAGCACGCATGACTATATTCGGAATACATGCCTACATTACATTGATGAACTAGAGCTAGTTCTTTGTCACCCTATGTTATAGCTATTACATGAGGAATCGCATCCGACATAATTATCCATCACAGATCCAATGCCTACGAGCTTTTCACATATTGTGCTTCACTTATTTACTTTTCCGTTGCTACTGTTACAATTACTACAAAACTGCTACCTTTACGTTTGCCACTGTTACCATTATTATCATACTACTTTGCTACTAAATACTTTGCTGCAGATACTAAGTTATACAGGTGTGGTTGAATTGACAACTCAACTGCTAATACTTAAGAATATTCTTTGGCTCCCCTTGTGTCGAATCAATAAATTTGGGTTGAATACTTTACCCTCGAAAGCTGTTGTGATCCCCTACACTTGTGGGTTATCAAGACTAATTTCTGGTGCCGTTGCTGGGGAGCATAACTCTATTCTTTGAGTCACTTGGGATTTATATCTGCTGATCACTATGAGGAACTTGAAAGACGAAAGAACCAAGATTTTTCCCTCAACTACGAGGGATGGTAAGGAACTGCCATCTAGCTCTGCACTAGATTCTCCTTTTGTTTTGAGTAAGCTTGCGACACCTAAACCTGCTACTGCTTTGAATTCTGATATATCGCATGTTATTGATGATGCCACTTCTGCTATGCATGATACTTATGATGAAACTACTTCTGTGCGTGATACTACTTTTCCATTAGGTGAATTTCTTAATGAACAACTTGATAGGGTTAGAGAGAATGAAATTATTAATGATGATATTATTGATGATAGTGATGATGAAAGTTATCCCCCTGATTATGAATTGCCTGTTGTTCCTGAGGGTTATGTTATGGATGAGGAAGCTGCTAGAGCTATTTTTGCTTGCAAAGATAGATATGATCTTAAGAAGTTATTAGCTAAATGGAAGCATCAATCTGTTAATGCTAGAATGAAACCTGACCCCGCTTTCGCTACTTCACCTATATGTGTTACTGATAAGGATTATGAATTCTCTGTTGATCCTGAGATAATTACTTTGGTTGAATCTGATCCTTTTTATGGCTATGAATCTGAAACTGTTGTGGCACATCTTACCTAGTTAAATGATATAGCCACCCTGTTTACTAATGATGAGAAGTCTTGCTATTATTATATCCTTAAGATATTTCCGTTCTCATTAAAGGGTGATGCTAAAACTTGGTTTAATTCTCTTGATCCTGGTTGTGTGTGTAGTCCCCAGGATATGGTTTATTACTTCTCTGCTAAATATTTCCCTGCTCATAAGAAACAAGCTGCCTTGCGGGAAATATATATAATTTTGTGCAAATCGAAGAAGAGAGTCTCCCACATGCTTGGGGGAGGCTTCTCCGATTACTTAATGCTTTGCCTGATCATCCTCTTAGGAAAAATTAAATACTTGATATCTTTTATAATGGACTAACCGATAGTTGTGCTGGTTGTGGTTTCAGGGAAAGAACAGTCGACCAGGAAATAATTGGACTCTTCCTGAGCCAATTCCTGAGGCAATTCCTGAGCCAATTGAGCCAACTCCTGAGCCTACTCTTAAACAAACTCCGAAGAAGAGGGGAGTTCTATTTCTCAGTCCCGAAGATATGCAAGAGGCAAAGAAATCAATGAAAGAAAAAGGTATTAAAGCTGAAGATGTTAAGAATTTACCACCTATTGAAGAAATACATGGTCTTAATATACCGCCTGTTGAAGAAATACATTGTCCTGATAACCCGACACAGGTAGTAAAGGTAAATTCTCTCTATAGATATGATAAAGCTGAAATCCCGTCTACTAAATTTCATAGCCCATGCTTAGATGAATTTGATGACTTTATTGGTAGACAAGAAAGTTTTAATGCTTATGTTGGTAGAGAATTAAAGAATAATGCTTTCGAAATAGGATGCTTGAGTGATTATATGGCTAGAGTTAAAGGTGAACTTAACCTCATTAGCAAATATGCTTCTATGGTTACCACTCAAGCTGAGCAAGTACTTAAAGCTCAAAGTGATTTGCTCGATGAATTAAATAATAAACATGACTTTGCTATTAGAGTGGCTACTAGAACTGGTAGAATGACTCAGGAACCTTTGTATCTTGAATGCCACCCTAAGAGAATCGAGCAGGATTCTCAGAGAAATAATTAAGAGGCACCTAGTTCTTCAAAGAAGAAAAAGAAAAACGATAGGACTTTGCATGCTTCTAGTGAATCTGTTGTAGACACACCTGAGAATCCCAATGATATTTCTATTTCTGATGCTGAAACACAATCAGGTGATGAACATGAACCTAGTGATAATGTTAATGATAATGTTCATGTTGATGCTCAACCTAGCAAAAATAATGTTGTAGAGATCGAACCTGCTGTTGATCTTGATAACCCACAATGTTAATGATAATGTTCATGTTGATGCTCAACCTAGCAAAAATAATGTTGTAGAGACCGAACCTGCTGTTGATCTTGATAACCCACAATCAAAGAATCAATGTTATCATAAGAGAGATTTTGTTGCTAGGAAGCACGCTAGAGAAAGAGAAACATGGGTTCAGAAACCCATGCCCTTTCCTCCTAAACCATCCAAGACAAAGGATGATGAGGGTTTTGAGCGCTTTGCTGAAATTATTAGACCTATCTTCTTACGTATGCGCTTAACTGATATGCTTAAATTAAATCCTTATGCTAAGTATATGAAGGATATCATTAAAAATAAAAGAAAGATACCGGAAGATGAAATTTCCACCATGCTTTCCAATTATACTTTAAGGGTGGAATACCAAAGAAACTTGGAGACCCCGGGGTACCAACTATACCTTGCTCCATTAAAAGAAACTATGTTAAAACTGCTTTATGTGATCTTGGAGCCGGTGTTAGTGTTATGCCTCTCTCTTTATATCATAGACTTGAATTGAATAAGTTGACACCTACTGAAATATCTTTGCAAATGGCTGATAAATCAACTGCCATACCTGTTGGTATTTGCGAGGATGTGCCTGTTGTGGTTGCAAATGTCACTATCTTAACGGACTTTGTTATTCTTGATATTCCCGAGGACGATAGTATGTAAATTATCCTTGGTAGACCCTTTTTGAATACTGCAGGGGCAGTTATTGATTGCAACAAAGGCAATGTCACTTTTCATGTTAATGGTAATGAGCACACGGTACACTTTCCGAGGAAACAACCTCAAGTTCATAGCATCAATCTATTGGAAAATTTCCAACTATCATTATTGGAGGTTTTGAATTTCCTCTTCCTACTGTCAAGAAAAAATATGATATTCTTATTATTGGGGATGTTCATATCCCCGTTGAGGTAACTTAGTGTTATTCGAAATTTCTCCTGTTCCATGTTATTCGGAATGAGTTTGTTAACAAGACTTGATCAACCTTGTTAGTGGATTCCTTTTGACGATCATGAGATGGATGAAACTAGAAGGCACAACCTTCTATACCTTCTTTTTACTTTCTGTTATTTAGAATAAATAAAGCAAAATAGTAATTATCTGTCTGTTTTCTAAATTATCCATGCAATAAAAAAAATATCCTGAAAATAAAAATGCTCCAAATGCACTACAAATTTAGTATGATTTTTTATGGAATATTTGAGGATTTTAGGCACTGAAAACACTGCAGGGGGGCAAGCACCTGGCCACGAGGGTGGAAGGCCCGCCCACACCCCTGGGCGCGCCCCCTATCTCGTGGGCCCATGGTGGCCCCCTCCACTTATTCTTGCACCCACACACTCCATCTTCCTCCCAAAAAAATCCTCATCCAGCTCAAGCACGAGTTCTAGCTCATTTTGCTGCGATTTTCGATCTCCTTGCTCAAAGCTCCATTCATAAAACCGCTTCGGGAGATTGTTGCTTGGTATGTGACTCCTCCATTGGTCCAATTTGTTTTTGTTCTAGTGCTTTATTCTTTGCAAATTTTTGCTGCATAGGTGACCCTGTTCTTGAGCTTGCATGTTAAATTTATGAGGTCCCAAGTAATTCTAATGCATGATATAGGCTCTAGGCACTTGTAGGAGTAGTTGCTACCAATCTTGTTTAGTTTTATTCACTTTTATTTTGAAGTTACTAAAAATTTCAGAAATTTTTCAGAGAAAGAAATATGTCTAGAAGAATGTACCAAGGTGGTTCCTCAACAAAGAGAGGACCTAGGCGTGCTATGCGTGAGCAAGATGATGAACCACCAAGGGATGCCGAAGTGCAAGCTTGTGAGTGGCCATCAGAAGAGTTTATGGTCAATGCAGGCATTAAGGATGAATTTGACGCATATGTGTGTAATGCTGATCTTGAGGACTTCTTACAAGATAAGTCTCCTCAGTACTACCAATTGGCTGATTCATTCGTAAGAAGGTTTAAATATACATCTTCGCGTAATTCTCATAGTGTCCTGTTTGATATTTATGATCAATCTTATACCATGGACTTAGAAGATTTTACAACTGCTTGCAAACTCCTGCAGTGGGGCAATGTTCATGAACCCCACAGATCTAAATATAAAGACTTTCTTGCTAGTATTACTGTGGGAGAATCTAAGCATATAGGACAAGCTACCATAGGGAGCATTCATTTTCCTGCTATACATTATTTTGCTCTCTTCATTGGTAGATGCATTAACAGTAAAGATGAAGCATGTCACATGTGTGTCCCTGATCTTTGTGTCCTCAAGAGTGCTATGTTAGGTAATAAAGATTACAACTTGGGGGCCCCATGAGAGGAGGATATGGAGTTGCTTCCTGCTTATTAAGATTATGACGCGATGGTCAAACATCGTTTTCTTTTGAGGAATGAGCAATTCCTCCAGTATCGACTAATCTTTGACAGACGTAGCTCTATCCATGTTACTCTCCCCGCTCCTTCCCTTTTTGATTACCAGGCAAAATGAAGATATGTTGTTACCAGGGAGGAGGCAGCTGAACATGAGGGGAGAGCGGAGGCTGTCGGCGTTCTGAGAATGGGGGTCCCCAGACTTGCCTGCCTGCGGCCTGCGGCGTGGCTGAAAGGAGGCCCAACACAGCCCATCTTCATCGACGCAAGCTCAAGACCCTCGCGAGGGGCCAAGCCTTGCGGGGCGGACGACAAGGAGCTTCCTCAGGCACGGCCTCATCGGGCTGGCTCATGAGGAGGTGGAGAGTTCAAGGCGGGGTACCTCGTGAGGTGCCCATGATGCAAGCCATGACGACCAAGGGCGCCAGTCGGGCGCCAGCCCGCGCAGTGTCCTCCTTTCCTCTTTGGTGCAAAGGGAGCAAGCGCAGGCGAGAGCATTAAGCAAAGGCATCCATTTCGGTGCAACAAGACCAAGACCAGCCCAACGGCAGGAAGGAAGTCATTGTGGAGCCCAAGCCAGCGTCACCACCAGAGCCATTGACAGGCGAGGACCAACTTTAGTCAGGATAAGTGTAACCGCTGTTCCCCTTCAAAATGGCCAATTGTTGGCGCCCTTCCCGCTCAATATTTGGGAAGAGGCCCAGGGCCTTTGCCTATAAATAGGACTAGCCACCCCCAGGGTAGGGCATCCTGGATCGAGACACAAAACCCTCACCAAGAAACCAGTAGATATAGCGGTTGAACTCCCCTCAGCAGTTCGTTGCACCAGCCAAGAACAGACCCTCGCGATGCTGTTCTGCCTTGTATTGTTCATCTTCAAGCCCAAGAGGCAATCCACCACACCACACACTGGAGTAGGGTATTACACCACAATGGTGGCCTGAACCAGTATAAATCTTGTGTCTCTTGTGCTGTTCTGTTTGGTAGTTTAGGTCCTAGTGATTCGGTGAGGAGCGAGCCGGTAGAGGGTTGAATCTCCGCGCGCACCCCAGTGTTCGAACCTCAAGGGTCTGCCGGAACCCAAAATCCGACATTTGGCGCGCCAGGTAGGGGTGCGCCGGAATTTGCCTTCCGTCGTCTCGTTCTTCCCCGACCACCGCATCCATGTCTGACGCTCGTCGGGCTCGCGCCGAGCCGCCCTCGCTTCCCATGTCGCCCAGATGGCCCCCATCGGCGGGCACCCTCGTCGTTCCCCGTCACCCGCCATCAATGCCGCCACCGGCACGGCGGGGAATGAGCAGCAAGCATCGTCCTAGCATCCATCCATGAGGCGGGACGGCCTCACTACCACGCCCTCGCTCACCCCCGCTGGTTCTTCGTCACGCGCACCCCGCGCAGCCATGGAGGCCCGAGCTGCACTCATCGCGGCAAACGAGCTCCTGCGCTATCGCCCCATCGACGACGTCTATGAAGAATGGCTCGACCGAGTCGCCGAGCTCGTCCGCGCCGCCGGAGGCGCCCCCGCGCCGTCCTTCTCGCTGCACCGCATCCCGCCCTGCGTGGGCAATGAAGCTCCTGGGGCACCTCAGCCGCCTCCTCCTCAAGAAGGCACCCTGGCCCCAAGGCGCGCGGCCCCTGTGCGGAACCCGCTCCGTCAGGCGCCAGCGCGGCAAGAGCAGAGCTGCCAAGAAGTCCCTCGCCCTCGAGAAGCTGCCCGAGCGCTCCCTGCTCCAGCACGTCAAGACCCTGAGCTGCCTCCAGCCGCGGCGCATGGGGACCCGCAGGACCAAGGTCTCCATCGCCCAAGGCCCCCTGTGGCCACGGCGGGCTGCCGCGCCTTCACCTCCGAGCTGCGCAGCATTGCGTGGCCCGGCAAGTTCAAGCCAGACCCGCCTCCTCGCTACGACGGCACGGCTGACCCTGCAGAGTTCCCCCAACTCTATGAGTTGGGCATCGAGGCTGCCAACGGAGACGAAAAGGTCATGGCGAACTGGTTTCCCATGGCGCTCAAGGACGGAGCCCGCACCTGGCTCCTGAATCTGGCCCCAGGCATGATCTCCTCCTGGGACGAGATGCGCACCCGCTTCATCGCCAACTTCCAGGGTACTTGCGACCGGCCACCCGCCGTGAGAGACATGCGCCGTATCAAGCAGCAACCAGGGGAAACCCTGCAGAAGTACATCCAGCGTTTCAACAACGCGCGCCTCAAGATCCCCAGGGTGACGGAGGAGGCCATCATCTCAGCCTTCTCTGACGGCATGCGCGACGTCAAGATGAAGGAGGAGCTGGCGATGCATGAAGACCTGTGCACCTCCGTGGAGCTGTTCAACTTGGCGACCAAGTGCGCCAGGGCTGAGGAGGGGCGCCTCTCCCTCCTCGAGCTGCCTGCCGCGGACCCCGAAGAGAAGAAGCCCAAGGCCAAGGACGTGAAGCGCAAGGGAGCTGCCGTACTCGCGACCGAGCCAGACACCAAGCGGGGCAGAGATCAGCCCGAATCCTCCAAGGGCAGTCGGTACTGCGTGTACCACGACCTCCACACCCACAACACCAATGAATTCCAAGAGCTCCGGGATGTGCGTGAAGGAAGGGTCGGCAGACGTCCCGACCGCAGCGACCGGGGCTACGGCCGAGGAGGAGGAAGGAATGCAGGATGTTGGGAAGACCGCGGCCCGCGCCAAGGGTGGTGCGACCAACCTCGCGAGGATCGCTGGCAGGACCCGCCTCGCGAGGGAGGCTAGAGGAATCAGCCTCGCGAGGATCGCCCGCAAGGGAACGCAGGCCTCCCTCCGCTGCCGCCGCAGCCGAGGAAAAATGAAGACCGACATCAGGATGAGGGGGCTGGGGGCTTCCAGGAGCCACGCGCAATCGCCTGCATCCTGGGCGGAGCTCAAGCCCCAGCCTCTCAGCGCATCTTCAAGCAGTTCGCCCGTGAAGTGAATGCAGTCCTCCCCAAGCTCGAGGCCACGCGCCCTCTCAGGTGGTCGGCATGCGCCATCACGTTCAGCTCAGCGGATCAGCTCAAGTGCGCGGCCACAGCCGGAGTCCTCCCGATGCTTTGTTCCCCAATCATCAGCAACGTGCTAGTCACCAAGACCCTCATCGACGGCGGGGCAGGGCTCAACGTCCTGTCCGTGGAAACGTTCAACAATCTTAAAGTGCCCTACAGTCAGCTTCAGCCAACCAAGCCCTTCTCTGGAGTCACCGACGGCTCCACGGTCCCGATACGGCAGGTCTGCCTTCCTGTCACCTTCGGGGCACGCGAAAACTACCACACCGAGCTCATCGACTTCGACGTTGCCCACATTCGCCTGCCGTACAACGCCATCCTCGGGTACCCGGCGCTGGCCAAGTTCATGGCCATAACCCACCACGGATACAATGTCCTCAAGATGCAAGGAAGCGGCGGGGTCATCACGGTGCCCTGCAAAGAGAGAGAGATGCAGTGTGCTCCCTGGAGCGCCTTTCAGGCCGCATCGCTGGAAGACCCAGACCGCGGCGGTAGGAGGCCTCCGGAGGCCGCCCCCAAGAAGAAGAAGACATCGTCCGGCCTGGCCCCTTAGGAGGCAGGCCCCTCAGGGCCCGCGCCTGCTCAGGGGGAGCCTCCTTCCATCGCATAGGGAAGCGCGCCCGGCGCCCTCCTCAGGCAGGGCTCGGGGGCTCTCCCCTGGAGGGCCACCGACCTCGCCAAGGCCACGAGGGAGGTGCTTGGGCACCACGTGGAGGCGTGCTTAGAAGCACGTTTCGCTCAAGAAGGAGCAAGGCAAGGAGGGTCAAACCCTCAGGAGTTCGTCAGCAAGGCCATTCAGGAGCTACAGGAGTCAAGAGTCATGAGAGGCAGCCGCCGCTTACCCGCTGTCGCCCCCCATCCAGGCGAGGATGGTGGGCTGCGCGTCTGCATCGACATACTCGGGCTCAACCGAGCCGCGTCTCAAGAGTGTCTCTGGCCCTCGCGAGTGGGACGTTGCAAGGGTCCGCCCCACAGCTACGTACGCATGCCTTACGGCTTGCCGAGCGCGGCTGCTGCGCACCCGCGTCTCATGAGGGCCATCTTGGAGGCTCAAGAGGTCAGGCGTGCCGCAGCCCTGGCGGAGATGGAGATGGCCCGCGAGGAGCCGCCAGCGCCTCCGGAGCCTCCTGAGGCCCCTGGGCCTGGGGGCTCGTGAGGATCGGCTCCCGCAGCCCACCGAGTCTGCTACACCGACACCCCTTCGTCCTCAACATCATCAGGTGACATCTTTTAAGTTTCATTTCTGGTGGGAGCGCCCTCAGGGCCGCATTATTCCCAGGCCGCATGGGTCCGTCCCTGCGGCATGTATCCCCTTTTATTTCGTGCCCTTAGCTTACCTTATTGGGGGCGCCCCTCGGGTAGCATCATCCCCAAGCCGCTCGGGCCTGACCCGGCGGCATGTACCCTTCTTGTGTTTATCTTAGGACTATGCTTTCGATCCACCATGCTTGTTATTTGGTGCCTTTCTCTCCTGGGTGTCGGAATCTTGGGCGTTAAAGGGGGGGGGTGCCTGAGCATCGCGACTCAGGGCTCCTACCGGCTCTCCGGCCCTCACCCTCTGGTCTTGTCCATGGCATCGCGACCTGGCATGCCAGCAACGGCTGAGACCAGCCCGAGAGCCGGGACCCGAAGACATAGAGCACCGGCATCTGGCCAAATTTGCAGGAACACACTCCAAGATAAGGCCCAGAGCCAGTTGCAACCCGCCTTGAGGTAGGGCCCCGTGAGTCCCGCGCGGGCTCACGGGAGCCCCAATACGCCTCGCCAGGCCTTTCGTGCCGCGTCGCCTCTCCAAAGCAACTAACGGCTAACTGTCGATTGCCACGACGAACTCTCGTTCCCTTGTGATGAACTTGCAGGGTCCCTCCAAAGAGCATCACCAGGCTAGGCCCTCACGGTGCTTTCTTCGCTCTCATTCACGCGACTCGCTTGCACGTTGAAGGGGGGTGCCTGAGCATCACGACTCAGGGCTCCTACCGGCTCTCCGGCCCTCACCCTCTTGTCTTGTCCACGGCATCGCGACCTGGCATGCCAGCGACGGCTGAGACCAGCTCGAGAGTCGGGACCCGATGACGTAGAGCAGAAAGGGCAGCGAAGGCGAGAGGGGAGAAACACGCGAGGACCTCGCCAAGCAACCCCTCATCGGCCAGCGCGCGAACCTAGCGCCACACCAGGGAGCGTTTTCTGACCCTCGAGATAAGTCACCCTCCGGAAACACTGGTTATCGCAGCACCGTCCCCGCACCAAGTGCAATCCCGTGTTAGCAACATTGCTCTCCTTTCTTACCGAATGATGGCTTCTTGAGCGCTAAGGGGGACCTCCTGAGCATCGCGACCCAGGGGCTCTTACCGGACCTCGGGCCGCTCACTTCCTAGCCTTGACCACGACATCGCTACATGGCATACCAGCGATGGCTGAAGCCGCCTTAGCGCCGGGACTTTTCGGCGCAGAGCATCAAGCCCTTGCGAGGTCTGGAAGGAGGAAACTAAGCTAAAACGGGATAAGCATCTCGCACCGTTTCACAATAAGGATCATATTGACGGACGGAGCTACAAACATCTTACAAGCCCCCGTGGGGTATATTCTTGGCCCCTCGCAGGAACAAAAGGCGCGAATCCTAAGGAGTCCTAACTATAGGGGGCATCGCGGCAGACTCCATCATCAACAGTGGGCCGCGCAGCACCGACGCCAACCCCATCCAGATCAGAGGCGGCGACTGCGTGACGAGCCCGCCCTGCTCCGGGAACGGCGCAGGCTCGGGGGCTCGTAGCTGTCGTCGCTCGTCTCCGGAGTCGCGAAGAGCTCGGCGGAGTCACTGGATCCTCCGGCACCTCCATCACCTAAGGAGCGGCCAAGGGAGCGGTCAGCCAGCCTCTATCTCGCCGCAGCATGGTCCCGACCGCCTCTCCTGGGGCAGCACTCCAGTCGGCGACCCTCCGCGTTGAAGATCTTGAAGGACATCACCGAAGCACCATCGTACTCCAGATGGATCATGAGGGCGCCCTCGCCCTGCAGACCCGGGCGACCTCGCCCCAGCCTCGAGTCATGAAGACCTCACCCCTCGCCCTGCAGAACTGCTGTCGGCGTTCTGGGAATGGGGGTCTCCAGACTTGCGTGCCTGCGGCCTGCGGCGTGGCTGAAAGGAGGCCCAGCATAGCCCATCTTCATCGATGCAAGCTCAAGACCCTCGCGAGGGGCCAAGCCTCGCGGGGCGGACAACAAGGAGCTTCCTCAGGCACGGCCTCGTCGGGCTGGCTCATGAGGAGGCAGAGAGTTCAAGGCGGGGTACCTCGCGAGGTGCCCATGACGCAAGCCATGACGACCAAGGGCGCCAGTCGGGCGCCAGCCCGCGCAGTGTCCTCCTTTCATCTTTGGTGCAAAGGGAGCAAGCACAGGCGAGAGCATCAAGCAAAGGCATCCATTTCGGTGCAACAAGACCAAGACCAGCCCAACGGCAGGAAGGAAGTCATTGTGGAGCCCAAGCCGGCGTCACCACTAGAGCCTTTGACAGGCGAGGACCAACTTTAGTCAGGATAAGTGTACCCGCTAATCCCCTTCAAAATGGCCAATTGTTGGCGCCCTTCCCGCTCAATATTTGGGAAGAGGCCCAGGGGCTTTGCCTATAAATAGGACTAGCCACCCCCAGGGTAGGGCAACCTGGATCGAGACACAGAACCCTCACCAAGAAACCAGTAGATAGAGCGGTTGAACTCCCCCCAGCAGTTCGTCGCACCAGCCAAGAACAGACCCTCGCGAGGCTGTTCTACCTTGTATTGTTCATCTTCAAGCCCAAGAGACAATCCACCACACCACACACTGGAGTAGGGTATTACCCCACAATGGTGGCCTGAACCAGTATAAATCTGGTGTCTCTTGTGCTGTTCTGTTTGGTAGTTTAGGTCCTAGCGATTCGGTGAGGAGCGAGCCGGTAGAGGGTTGAATCTCCGCGCGCACCCCAGTGTTCGAACCTCAAGGGCCTGCCGGAACCCGAAATCCGACAGAGGCGGCGCGCCAACATGCCACTGCTTAGGATGCATTTGCTGTTGCATCTCAGTACGACCCCAGTTATAACTTCGGATATCAGCCAGGCTATCCTTGGCAATAGACCAACTTAGGCCAAAAGCCTAAGCTTGTGGGAGTACGTTCCCACGGACTTTACATTCATGTTCACTGTCAGGACCCCGATCCAATGCCACATCGATCTAGCATGTAACACCTCATATCACTTTCCGGCCTCACGCATGGTATTCCCACGGGTGTTGCCTTACCAGGCTCGGGACCGTTTGCGCCTTTTGGCTCACGTATATGATAGTGTCGCTAGCATCCATATGACAAAGAACCCTGGCTGACATGACTAGTCGTCAACCCAAAGTGGCGCTAACTTACTGGGACAGGCATACATGACCCAACAACGAACGTGTCGGCCAACATCGAGTGAATCCGGGCTGTAGCAGCTGGGCTAGCAGGACTCCAGAGAATCTAGGCTATAGCAGGAAAACTGGACTCCGGTAGACACCACGTGACATTTCCCCGAAAGGACAGACACATGAACGAAGAAGGACACATGTCGGCCAACCTAAGTGTTCCGGAGCAGTAGCAAGCTACCATGGCTCAGTGGAAGCACTAGGAGTCATTTCCCGGTAAGAGAGGCTACCAAGGATAAACAAACTAGGTTGTCAGATCCCACACATACCAAGCATTTCAATAACATACACACAATATGCTCTATATGTGCAGATACAACATGGCATCACAATATGACTCTACGACTCAAGTATTTTATTCAATAGGCTCCGAGGAGCGAGATATTACAAACATAGGCTCATGACCCAACATTCAGAGCACAGACAACTATAAATGAAAAGGCTGAGAAGCCTGACTATCTACCAGATCCTGCCGAGGGAACAAGATCGTAGCTGAGGTAACAAGCTAAAGGTCGAAGTCCACGTGCAACTACTAGTGAGACCGAAGTCTCTCTGCAAAAACATAAAATAGGAAAACATGAGTACAAATGTACCCAGCAAGACTTACATCAGAACTAACTACATATGCATCATTGTCAACAAAGGGGATGGTGGGGTTTAACTGCAGCAAGCTAGCTTTGACTCAGTGGCTATCATGAACTACGACTGCAATGTAATTCTTTTGAGGTGGCACACACGAGTCCACATATTCACCATATCAATACACCACTATGGATCCGCTCCCGTCTCCCTACGAGAACGCCATCCATAGCACTCACGCTTATCTTGCACATTTTAGAGTATCCACTTTCACTTGTCTATGAACTGTACAGGCAGCCTAGAAGTCCTTTACCGCGGACACGGCTATTCGAATAGATGATGTTAACCCTGCAGGGGTGTAGTTCTTCACACACGTTCTCACCACTTATCGCTGTTTACACGACATGCACTCGGCAACCTTGAAGCGGAAGCCCAGTGAGGGTGTCGGCCATGACCTGACTAACCACACAAGTCTCTCGTCCACGTTTATCGCCTATTCGGGTTCCATCCGCAGGGAGATCCGGCCGAGGTGTCGCTCACGGCCCCAAACGATGTGTGCAGGGTTCCCAAGCCCACCTCGACGGGTGGATCTATGCTTGGTACACCGTGCCATGGTGCCTAGTCTGTCCCAAGCACACCTGTACCGGGTGCCACCTGGTAGACTACTAGAACTACCTACAAACACCAGAAACTAGTTGCAACTCCTGGATAAAGATCGAGTTGATTAATCAGTCGAGAGAACTTGGAGCGCCCGGAGCCCAATGTGTGGTAGTAACTATTCATGGATCACAAACACAGAACTCAGTTCCTGAGGACGGCTTCAATAAGACAACCCACCATGTACTCATACATGGCCTCTCACTGCTACCTTTACCAAATCGTGTTCACACACTTAGCTCACACATAGTAGGACACGTTCACACACCTACAATTCATCCCTGATGAATCAGACCTGACACAACTCTAAGGAATAGCAGGCATGACAAACAAGCATGAATGAGTAGGCACAACATGGCTCAAACAACTCCTACTCATGCTAGTGGGTTTCATCTATTTACTGTGGCAATGACAGGTCATGCAGAGGAAAGGGGTTCAACTACCGCAGCATGTAACAATTGGATCATTGTTGTCCTAATGCAGTAAAAGAGAGTAGGAGCGAGAGATTGGGATTGTATCGGAATGAACAAGGGGGTTTTGCTTGCCTGGCACTTCTGAAGATGATATAGCTCTTCATCGGTGTCATCGAACTCATCGTCGAAACCATGTCTATCGAGAGGGGACAATTACCGGCAACAGAGAAGGAAGCACAATCAATGCAATGCACAATATGATGCATGCTCATGACCTGGCAAAATGAGTGTGTTGGGCTAATGCAACTAAAACCAGATGGGTTTGAGTCATTTTGAACCAATGGTTCAACCCCAAACTCATCTTATGAATTTAAATAGTGCTTATCATGTTTTGCATTAAACAGCAAGGTTAAGTTGTTTAAATATGCATGAAACCAGTATAGATGGATAGATTGGATTTTTGTGATCATTTTTCGTATATAACTTATCTCATTTGGAGTTATGGTTGAATTTATATGATTTTTGGAAGTTTTAGCTATTTTCTGGAATTCCCTTAAAGAATAAATCTAGAAAAACCTATTACTGCGTCAGCATTGTGCCATGCTAACCTCAGCAGGTCAACGGAGTCAAACCCAACTAGTGGGGTCCACTGGTCAGTGAGACAGATACTAATCCTGCGTTGACCCGGGCTTTGACCCGCTGCAGGGCCTGCTGTCAGTGTCTAATGGTGGTCCAGCTGGCGGGGGTTAGTGCTAATGACGAGGCCATGTCGGCTCTCGCCGGAGTTTTGCCGATGGTGACCTAAATTGCGGCAGCAACTCGCCGGACTTGAGCTGCGGGTGACAGATGAATGCGCGAAGGCCACCAGGGGGTAGCCCGTGCTCGACCGCGTCTAGCAGAGCGATCGGAAGGCCTTGGAGTCGCTGAAGATGACGACGGCGATCAAAGAAGTGGCGGCCAGAGCTCGGGCAAGCTCGGGGTCGAGGCCACAGCGGCCTTGGTGATGCGAGGTTAACACCTACGACGTCTACACGGTGCGGCGAGAATGTTGGACGCATGCCGGGGACCGAACAGTCACCGGAGCGTCATCGCCGGCGAGCTTTGGCGGCAGCGCTGTCGGGTGAGAGAGGCACGGTGGCTACGGGATGCTAGAGAGAAAACAGAGAGGGGGAGGATGATCAGGAGCTCACGGCTGTTCCAGTAAGCCTCGAAGCGGGCTCGGGCAAGGCCAAAGCTGAGCGGGGCGACGAGGCCGATCTCCGGTGGCCGGGAAGGGGAAAAGCGTCGGGGCGGCGCTTCGGGGCTCTTCCGGTCGCGTGACCCGTCGGGGAGGACAAGGGAGGCGCGGCGGAGCTCGGGCCGCATCAGAGAGGTGAGGGGGTGGCGATGAGCGTGGTGTTTTGCGGCGGCGACGGAGGCATTCGGGCGGGGTGCAGGCAGCGAGGAAGAGACGAGGGAGGAAAGTGAACGAGGGGCCAGGGAGGTGCGTGGCGATTCCAGAGATGTCCAGGGCATCAGGGGGGTACACGCAGGCAGCCAGGAGGTGGCCGATACACGGTGGCCACGCGCCTCGCGTCCTTCTGGCGCGAGGAGGAAGATGACTGGCAGTTGGGCTCGGGTGGGCTGCACAGGAGCTGGGCCGACTATAGTTGCGGCCGCCAGGTACGTTTCTGTTCTTTCCTTTTCTTTTTGTTTCAGTTCTGTTTTTCTGTTTTCATTTAATATTTGCCGCTGTTTGCAAATTCACATGAACTAAAAAGAGTGCCAAACTACTCTCAATGTTTTTATGCACATACTTTGGACTAGGCCAGATGCAAATAAAATAACTCAGGGTTATTTGAAATATATTCCATATATTAGGAATATAATTCCAAATTCAAATAAAATATGATTTAAATTTGGTGCCCAAAATTATTCTTTAAAAATGTTCATTATTTTTGGTTTGGATCTAAGCCCTTGCCAAAAATACCGGACATTAATGAAGAGCATTTTTGGTTCATTGAATGAAATTTTGAGGGTTCTTGCCCTTTATTTCATTTTGAGGCTTTGAGAATTCCCTCAATTCCAAATCCATAAATTTAAGCATCATGCATGAATGCACACTGATGCAAATAATTGCAAGCAATAGCTAGGGTTAAACATCATGCATGAATGCACACTGATGCAAATAATTGCAAGCAATAGCTGGGGCTATGACAGCTCACCCCCACTAAACAAGAATCTCGTCCCGAGATTCAAGTCATGAGGTAATAAGGAAGGGGGTCACAAAACTATCATGATCTTCTCGATCCAACTGCCCTTCCCGAGGATGTTGATTCATTGCATCATCTTGATCTCGACGTCTTGCTTTGAGAACTTCAACCAACATGACAACTGGAGGAAAGGAAACACTCTAGAGGGATCGATCTTCTCAAAGATCGAACAACTCAGGATTAACTCACGGAGTGAGACATAGCAACATCTCTCGAGCTGAGACACGAAGTACATATCCAAAGGGATGGAGTGAAACAAATGGCGGAGGGTTCACTAGGTAGACAACAATTCCACACTTAAGAGGGTGGTGAACGGTTGTCAATGTAGCGAGGAGTTGCGTTGCCATGATACTACGGCGAGACATCCTGGAGGAGGGTGATTCGTTGATTGTTACCTTAAGTGGCAAAAAGAATTACCTTTGATATAGAGATCATTGAGACTCTCTATACTAGCCTAGGGCAAATCTCGAGCGATCGTTTGGAGGGGTTCGGTAGAATGGCATACCCGGATTAGAATGGATGATGTGGATTACCTTGTTGAAAACAACACAAGGAATGATTTTAGTAACTGGGGAAAAGCTCAACAGTAGAGAGTGAGTCCACTGTTTGAAAAGTTATAGCATAACCAAAGAAACTAGGAGCAATTCCAGTTAGTGCCGATGATAACACCTAGTGCTTGTGCGTGCTCTCAAAAACTTGAGCATTTCCATATTCATCAAGGTTTTACAAATATCCGTGTCAAGGATCCTGGCAACACAACATACCACCATGATGGATATTGGTGGAGGATGCAAATGCAAAGGAAGATAACACCTTCTCAGATTTCACCTTGGCGGGGCCAAGGGAACAAAATCTGGATGATCGACCAAGAGACATTTAGCACTCCGCTTCTAATGTTCTCCTTGATGTGCTAGCGTAACCCATTCGTTGAAATGGTTTGATATCTAGAGCATCAAGTAACAGGTTGGACTTCGGGAGCTCGAGAATCCATAAGGAATAACTACGGAGGTAAATCCTGCGAAATCCTTATGGGGAGGTGGCCAACTTCTTCAATCAAGATACTACAATAGTAGGTCTTCCGGCTGGGTGTATTGGCAACGACATCCACTTTACCGTTTATCGAGAGACCAATATTATAGTTCTTGAGAAATGTTCCAACCATCATATCTGCTCAAGATTCAGATCTGGTTGGTGTTAGAATATTCCAGACTCATCAAGTCTAGAAAGAAAAATTAAAGTTTGCAACACAAATCAACGAGATGACGTTGCAAGATTCTCTGGAAATGGACTACGATAGTAGGATCCAAAACATGAGTTGGTTCTGCTACAAACATGTGAACATGTTGTCCCAGACAAGCATGACCAGATGGTAGTCTTACAACGAAACACTACCGAGTTCAGAAGGGGAACCATCAACGAGGATATCGAAGTCCTTACAGAAGGCATGCTCTTAAGAAGGAACTTCTTCTCCTTTAACAAATCAATCAGTGGCTTGGTGTGCTAGGATATACATATGGAATGAAGATGATCAGTCTATCAAACCATAGAATACTTCGCACGTACATGACTGACTTGAGATGGATCCAGGGAAAACAAAACAAACTTTCTCAAATTCACGGCGGCAACTTGCATCATATGCATGTGAGTTGGAGGAACTCGCTTCTTTCATCCAGGCATATGCTTCATGAACGAGACACGAAGAAAATGCTTTCACAAGTTTCCAACACTAGTTCAATGTTCAACACGAATCATGGAGGAGATAAAAATGTTGCCGATAGGCTCAACAACAATTCATCCCGGTTTCCATATAAGTGGAATTCCACAATTATATGAACAAGGTGATAGCATTTGTCAGACCCAAAGATATAATGGGGTATGCTCGAGGAAAAACCACGAGTAAGAGAACATTACGATCATCGTTGGTTCTGATTGGATTTGACGATAGCCCATACTCAAATCAAAGATTGGATAAGATGCTAGGTCCATTAACTGATCACAAGGGTCATCGATGGAAATACCATCCTTCTTCAACACACATACAAGATATCCCGTGAAATGAGCTAGGTGAGTTAAGCTTTTATCCTCCAACTCTCCAAGTTGTTGTTTAGCTTAACCAACTAGCTCAGGGTATCTGACACAGATTCTTGGAGAAAGGGTGGTTTCGAAAACCAACTTGATCATGAGCTCAACATAGCGGTCAGGTGTCAACCTGGTAATACTTCCGAGAAGATATTTGGAAAATCATGAACCACCGATATGCTATTAAGCTCAAGAACAATCTTGCTTTTCAGGGCAAGACGAGATGATCAAATAAGCAAGGGATTGGCATAGCCCTAACTCATTGATCGAAAGGTGCACCGAAAACAAGAACTAGGTAGCACAATCTATCTTAGAATGATGATTCCAGAACCAACACGCTAAGAATGAAATTATTGTCCTTTAACTACCAAGCAACAGAGTAGCTAGGAGTATTGATTTCACACATCATAGTTCATCTGTCGGCATTTCAGTTGCAACAACACGAGAGCCGAGAAATGAATAATGAGGGCGAGAAGTATCACTATATCAAGAGTTCATAAGAGGGTGTGCAATTCTCACGATACTCTTGTTATGGAAGAGGGTGATACTCCAAGGTAGAACAGAACAAAAGCTGGATTGGAATTTGATCTGTGAAGTACAACTACTTTGATCCAATCCTAGAAATGGATGAGATACTGGAGTTTGATTCTCCTGGTCATTCCAGAATAGAATGGCTTGACGGACCACAAGAGTAATAGGTATCGACAAACGAATGCACACATACTCTTGACTATCAATTGATAGACGAGGGTCGGAAGACAACTAAAATGGGACAACTCAAAAGAACATATGATTTTCTGAGTTGTGGATGCATGGACTAGCATGTCGAACCAAGTTCAACAGGTTTCTTCCGGATAACCCATGCAGAAAAGTAGAGCTGGCAGAGTATCAACATAGAATCAAGAACTCATCAAGAGCACTCTCGTTGTGATCTTTCGGTTCAACGAGGAACTTCTACTATAAATAGTTCATGGTATTGGAAGAAGGAAATACCACGGACCTCGAGGACTATCGCAAAGGTTACTAATAACCTAAAGGAACAAGCAAACACTAACAACATGAGGTAGATAGGGTGAATCTCGGGTTCATAACCCAGGTGTGAAATGCCTACTAACTAAATGACATAACGGGATGCTTTCAAGAATGATGACCAGAATCACCACACTGCGATTACAAAACATGGGCGAGATACTAGGTGATACTCCAAGACACCTAGGGTCATAATGATAACTCCAACATATATGTCGAGGCAATAGAGTACCTCAACTCAGCAATTAGTGTGATTAACCTAGCCTAAAAGGACATCGAAACCAAAGGGAAAGGACTTTGCAAATGCATCAGACTGTTTAGAAACCTGGGATGACTCGGACATCATAACGTCTGTAAATGCTCAGAAGGATTTGAGACATGCTACCAAAAATGGTGGCATAACCACTCAGAAGCACAATATCAAGGTTTCGAGATCATCAGTTAACATATGGAAGTAGTAGGAACTGAACTGAGGCTTAAATCCAACAATCTTATGAGTCTACTGATTAGTAACATGCGATCCTGATAGAAAGAAGAGAAAGCCTAGTTCCTTAACCCTGTAGGAGAGATAAGATGACTCAGATCAGAGGGCATAAGGTATAAGGAGTAAAAAGAGCCTTACGTCCCCAACCACGATCAATTCCCTTATATAACTAAAGAATTTCTAGACTCAACTTCGACCAGTTTGGCTTGATAATCCTACAGGCAGTCAAGCTCTAATACCAAAGCTGTCAGGACCCCGATCCAATGCCACATCGATCTAGCATGTAACACATCATATCACTTTGTGGCCTCACGCACGGTATTCCCACGGGGTGTCGCCTTACCAGTCCCGGGACCGTTTGCGCCTTTTGGCTCACGTATATGATAGTGTCGCTAGCATCCATATGACAAAGAACCCGGGCTGACATGACTAGTCGTGAACCCAAAGTGGTGCTAATTTACAGGGACATGCATACATGACCCAATAATGAACGTGCTGGTCAACAACGAGTGAATCTGGGCTATAGCAGCTGGTCTACCAGGACTCCAGAAAATCTGGGCTGTAGCAGGCAAACAAGACTCCGGTAGACACCGCGTGACATTTCCCCAAAGGGACAACACAGCAATGAAGAAGGACACATGCCGGCCAACCTAAGTGTTCCGAAGCAGTAGCAAGCTACCATGGCTCAGTGGAAGCACTAGGAGACATTTCCATGTAAGAGAGGCTACCAAGGATAAACAACTAGGTTGTCAGATCCCACACATACCAAGCATTTCAATAACATACACACAATATGCTCGATATGTGCAGATACAACATGGCATCACAACATGGCTCTACAACTCAAGTATTTTATTCAATAGGCTCTGAGGAGCGAGATATTACAAACATGGGTCTCATGACCCAACATTTAGAGCATACAAGTCAAAGCACACGCGGAAGCTTAACATGTCTGAGTACAGACAACTATAAATGAAAAGGCCGAGAAGCCTGACTGTCTACCAGATCCTGCCGATGGCACAAGATCGTAGCTGAGGTAACAAGCTAAACATCAAAGACCACGTGGAACTACTAGTGAGACCGAAGTCTCTCTGCAAAAACATAAAATAGGGAAACATGAGTACAAATGTACCCAACAAGACTTACATCGGAACTAACTACATATGCATCATTGTCAACAAAGGGGATGGTGGGGTTTAACTACAGCAAGCTAGCTTTGACTCAGTGTCTATCCTGAACTACAACTACAATGTATCTCTTTTGAGGTGGCGCACACGAGTCCACATATTCACCATATCCATACACCACTATGGATCCGCTCCCGTCTCCCTACGAGAACACCATCCATAGCACTCACGCTTATCTTGCGCATTTTAGAGTATCCACTTTCACTTGTCTATGAACTGTACAGGCAACCCAGAAGTCCTTTACCGCAGACACGGCTATTCGATTAGATGATGTTAACCCTGGAGGGGTGTACTTCTTCACACACGCTCTCACCACTTATCACCGTTTACACGATATGTACTCAGCAACCTTCAAGCAGAAGCCCAGCGAGGGTGTCGGCCACGACCTGACTAACCACACAAGTCTCTCGTCCAGGTTTATCGCCTATTCGGGTTCCATCCGCAAGGAGATCCGGCCAGGGTGTCGCTCATGGCCCCAAACGATGTGTGCAGGGTTCCCAAGCCCACCTCGACGGGTGGATCTACGCTTGGTACACCGTGCCATGATGCCTAGTCTGTCCCAAGCCCACATGTACCGGGTGCCACCTGGTAGACTACTAGCACTACCTACAAACACCAGAAACTAGTTGCAACTCCTGGATAGAGATCGAGTTGATTAATAAGTCGAGAGAGCTTGGAGCTCCCGGAGCCCAATGTGTGGTAGTAACTGTTCATGGATCACAAACACAGAACTCCATTCCTGAGGATGGTTTCTATGAGACAACCCACCATGTACTCCATGGCCTCTCACCGCTACCTTTACCAAATCGTGTTCACACACTTAGCTCACACACAGTAGGACATGTTCACACACCTCCAACTCATCCCTGGTGAATCAGACCTGATACAACTCTAAGCAATAGCAGGCATGACAAAGAAGCATGAATGAGTAGGCACAACAGGACTCAAACAACTCCTACTCATGCTAGTGGGTTTCATCTATTTACTGTGGCAATGACAGGTCATGTAGAGGAAAGGGGTTCAACTACCGCAACACGTAACAGTTGAATCGTTGTTGTCCTAATGCAGTAAAAGAGAGTAGGAGCGAGAGAGTCGGATTGTATCGGAATGAAAAAGGGGGTTTTGCTTGCCTGGCACTTCTGAAGATGATATAGCTCTTCATCAGTGTCATCGAACTCATCGTCGAAACCACGTCTATCGAGAGGGGACAATTACCGGCAACAGAGAAGGAAGCACAATCAATGCAATGCACAATATGATGCATGATCATGACATGGCAAAATGAGTGTGTTGGGCAAATGCAACTAAAACCAGATGGGTTTGAGTCATTTTGAACCAATGGTTCAACCCCAAACTCTTCTTATGAATTTAAATAGTGCTTATCATGTTTTGCACTAAACAGCAAGGTTAAGTTGTTTAAACATGCATGAAACTAGTACAGATTGATAGATTGGATTTTTCTGATCATTTTTCATATATAACTTATCTCATTTGGAGTTATGGTTGAATTTATATGATTTTTGGAAGTTTTAGCTATTTTCTGGAATTTCCTTAAAGAATAAATCTAGAACCTATTATTGCATCAGCATTGCACCATGCTGACCTCAGCAGGTCAACGGAGTCAAACCCGACCAGTGGGGTCCACTGGTCAGTGAGACAGATACTAATCCCGCGTTGCCCCGGGCTTTGACCCGCTGTGGGGCCCGCTATCAGTGTCTAATGGTGGTCCAGCTGGCGGGGGTTAGTGCTAATGATGAGGCCACGTCGGCTCTCGTCGGAGTTTCACCGGCGGTGACCTAAACTGCGGCAGCAACACGCCAGACTCGAGCTGCGGGCGACGGATGGATGCGCGAAGGCCACCAGGGGGTAGCCCGCGCTCGACCGCGTCTAGCAGAGCGAATGGAAGGCCTTGGAGTCGCCGGAGATGACGACGGCGAGCACAGAAGCGGCGGGTGGAGCTCGGGCGAGCTCGGGGACGAGGCCACAGTGGCCTTGGCGATGCGGGGTTAACACCTACGGCGTCTACGCGGTGCGGCGAGAACGTTGGACGCATGCCCGGGACCGAATCGTCACCAGAGCGTCATCGCCGGCGAGCTTTGGCGGCGGCGCTGTCGGGTGAGAGAGGCACGGCGGCTATGGCATTCTAGAGAGAAAACAGAGAGGGGGAGGATGATCAGGAGCTCACGGCAGTTCCAGTAGGCTTCGAAGCGGGCTCGGGGAACGCCGGAGCTGAGCGGGGCGGCGAGGCCGATCTCTAGCGTCCGAGGAAGGAAAAGCGTCGGGGTGGCGCTTCGGGGCTCTTCCGGTCGCGTGAGCCATTAGGGAGGACGAGGGAGGCACGGCTGAGCTCGGGGCCGCGTCAGAGAGGTGAGGGGGTGGCGGTGAGCATGGTGTTTTGCGGCGGCGATGGAGGTGTTCGGGCGGGGTGCGGGTAGCGAGGAAGAGACTAGGGGGAAAAGTGAACGAGGGGCCAGGGCGGTGCATTGTGATTCTAGACACGTCCAGGGCGTCGGGGGGCTACACACAGGTAGGCAGGAGGTGGCCGACGCATGGTGGCCACGCGCCTCACGTCCTTCTAGCGCGAGGAGGAAGATGACTGGCAGTTGGGCTCGGGTGGGCTGCACAGGAGCTGGGCCGACTATAGTTGCGGGCCGCCAGGTACGTTTCTGTTCTTTCCTTTTCTTTCTGTTTCAATTTTGTTTTTTTGTTTGTATTTAATATTTGCCCCTATTTGCAAATTCACATGAACTAAAAACAGTGCCAAACTACTCTGAATGTTTTTATGCACATACTTTGGACTAGGCTAGATGCACATAAAATAACTCAGGGTTATTTGAAATATATTCCATATATTAGGAATATAATTCCAAATTCAAATAAAATATGATTTAAATTCAGTGCCCAAAATTATTCTTTAAAAATGTTCATTATTTTTGGTTTGGGTCTAAGCCCTTGCCAAAAATACCAGACATTAATGAAGAGCATTTTTGGTTCATTGAATGTAATTTTTAGAGTTCTTGCCCTTTATTTCATTTTGAGGCTTTGAGAATTCCCTCAATTCCAAATTCATAAATTTGAACATCATGCATGAATGCACATTGATGCAAATAATTGCAAGCAATAGCTGGGGTTAAACATCATGCATGAATGCACACTGATGCAAATAATTGCAATCAATAGCTGGGGTTGTGACATTCACACACTATTCTAGTTGTCGGTGCTCACACTCTTTCATTGTATTATCCATGTTAGTTTAATTTTCTTTTTTAGCTTTCTTCTTGTGTGTTTGATAAACCTTAAGAAAAACCAAAAAATTAGTTAGTTTACTTTCCATGCCTGTAGTTGTAATTTAAATGAAAACCCAAAAAGATTTCTTGTTCTTCTTTCTACTTGTTGGAACCTTTCCCGTGTAAATACTTTTATTTTATTTTCTTACCTTTGGGGGTCGAGAGTAGAAGACCATATTGAAAATGTTTAGTGGCTCTCATATGCATGATTGTTGATTTAAATTAGAGCCCATATTACTTTGTCTTCTCTCTTGAGTTGAATGCTTGCAGATTCCAGCTTAGTCCAATGCACGTGCACTATTATTATTATACACACCGTTCGGTCGTGCAAGTGAAAGGCAATAATGACGATATATGATGGACTGATCAAGATGAGAGAAGCTGGTATGAACTCGACCTCTTTTGTTTTTGTAAATATGATGAGTTCATCGTTCCTGATTCAGCCTATTATGAAGTAAACATATTTGCAATGACATTTAGAGATTATAATTGCTTGTGCCATGCTTAATTAGCTATGAGTTATAATGGTAGAGTGTAGCAGCGGTCCTTGGTATTAAACCAACTTAGGCCAAAAGCCTAAGCTTGGGGGAGTACGTATTTCTCACCGACTTTACATTCATGTTCACACACTAGTCGTCGGTGCTCACACTCTTTCATTGTATTGTCCATGCTAGTTTAAATTTCTTTTCTAGTTTTCTTCTTGTGTGTTTGATAAACTTTAAGAAAAACCAAAAAAATTAGTCAGTTTAATTTCTTTGCCTATAGTAGAAATTAAAATGAAAACCCAAAAAGATTTCGTGTTCTTCTTTTCCTTGTTGGGAGCTTTCCCGTGTAAATAGTTTTATTTTCTTTTCTTTCTTTTGGGGGGTCGAGAAGACTATATTGAAAATGCTTAGTGGCTCTTATATGCATGATTGTTTATTTAACTTAGAGCCCATATTACTTGTCTTCTCTCTTGAGTAGAATGCTTGCAGATTCCAGCTTAGTCCAATGCACGTGCACTCTTATTATTATACACATTCTCGATGTTTTTGTAAATATGATGATTCATCGTTCCTGAGTCAGCTATTATGAAGTAAACATATTTGCGATGACATTTAAAGATTATAGTTTCTTGTGCCATGCTTGATTAGCTATGAGTTATAATGGTTTACCTTGCGTGCCAACATGCTATTAAAATGATTATGATGTGGTATGATGGGATGGTATCCTCCTTTGAATGAATTGAGTGACTCGACTTGGCACATGTTCACGCATGTAGTTGAAACAAATCAACATAGCCTTCACGATATTTACGTTCATGGTGGATTATATCCTACTCATGCTTGTACTTGGTGTAAATTAATTTTAATGCATGTTCATGACTGTTGTCGCTCTCTCAGTTGGTCGCTTCCCAGTCTTTTGCTAGCCTTCACTTGTACTAAGCGGGAATACTTCTTGTGCATACAAACTCCATGAACCCCAAAGTTATTCCATATGAGTCCACCATACCTTCCTATATGCGGTATCTACCTGCCGTTCCAAGTAAATTTGTATGTGCCAAACTCCAAACCTTCAAATGAAATTCTGTTTTGTATGCTCAAGCAGCTCATGTTTCAACTAGGGTTGTCTGTATCTTCCATGCTAGGTGGGTTATTCTCAAGAGGAGTGGACTCTGCTCCTCATTCACGAGAAAATGGCTGGTAACCGGGATGCCTAGTCCCATGATCAAAAGGATCAAAGGAAATCAAAATAATTAAACAAAACGCCCCCAGGGCTGTTTCTGGTTGGAGGCACTCGTTGTTTCGAGCAAGCCATGGATTGATGCTTGTTGGTGGTGGGGGAGTATAAACTTTTACCATTCTGTTTGGGAACCGCCTATAATGTATGTAGCATGGAAGATATCGCCATCTCATAGTTGTTGCGTTGATAGTGAAAGTATGCCGCTCAAAATGTTATTCATCTCTATTTTAAAATTGAGCTCTGGCACCTCTACAAATCCCTACTTCCCTCTGCGAAGGGCCTATCTACTTACTTTTATGTTGAGTCATCACCTTCTTATTAAAAAGCACCCGCTGGAGAGCACACTGTCATTTGCATTCATTACTATTAGTTTATATTGGGTCTCACTTGACTGGATCTCTTTTACCATGAATTACAATGTTTAGTCAGTCCTTGATCTTTAAAGGTGCTCTGCATTCATGTTTTGCGGTCTCAGAAAGGGCTAAGTTGATACCATCTTGTTATATCATATTATGATTGTTTTGAGAAAGTGTTGTCATCCGAGTTTTATTATTATTGCTCGCTAGCTGATTATGCCATTGATATGAGTAAATATGAGACCTAAGTGTTATTGTGAATATGGTTAGTTTATAATCTTGGCTTTACATATTTACAACAACAAGAGCAAATAGAGTTTGTAGAAGTTTTTCTTTATCACTTTCAATTTATCAACTGAATTGCTTGAGGACAAGCAAAGGTTTAAGCTTGGGGGAGTTGATACCTCTGCAACGTATCTAATTTTCCAAACACTTTTGCCCTTGTTTTGGACTCTAATTTGCATGATTTGAATGAAACTAACCCGGCCTGACATTGTTTTCAGCAGAACTGCCATGATGTTGTTTATTGTGCAGAAAACAAAAGTTCTCGGAATGACCTGAAAATCCACGGAGATAACTTTTGTAAAATATAAAAAATACTGGCGAAAGAATCAAGGCCAGGGGCCCACACCCTATCCACGAGGGTGGGGGCGCGCCCTCCCCCTGGGCACGCCCCCTCTCTCGTGGGCCCCCTAATGCTCCACCGACCTCAAATCCAACTCTATATATTTCGTTTCACGGAGAAAAAAATCAGAGAGAAAGTTTCATCGCGTTTTACGATACGGAGCCGCTGCCAAGCCCTAAACTCTCTCGGGAGGGCTGATCTGGAGTCCGTTCGGGGCTCCGGAGAGGGGGATTCATCGCCATCGTCATCATCAACCATCCTCCATCACCAATTTGATGATGCTCACTGCCGTGCGTGAGTAATTCCATCATAGGCTTGCTGGACGGTGATGGGTTGGATGAGATTTACCATGTCATCAAGTTAGTTTTGTTAGGGTTTGATCCCTAGTATCCACTATGTTCTGAGATTGATGTTGCTATGACTTTGCTATGCTTAATGCTTGTCACTAGGGCCCGAGTGCCATGATTTCAGATCTGAACCTGTTATGTTTTCATGAATATATGTGAGTTCTTGATCCTATCTTGCAAGTCTATAGTCACCTATTATGTGTTATGATCCGACAACCCTGAAGTGACAATAATCGGGATACTTCTCGGTGATGACCGTAGTTTGAGGAGTTCATGTATTCACTATGTGTTAATGCTTTGGTCCAGTACTCTATTAAAAGGAGGCCTTAATATCCTTAGTTTCCACTAGGACCCCGCTACCACGGGAGGGTAGGACAAAAGATGTCATGCAAGTTCTTTTCCATAAGCACGTATGACTATATTCGGAATACATGCCTACATTACATTGATGAACTGGAGCAAGTTCTGTGTCACCCTATGTTATAGCTATTACATGAGGAATTGCATCCGACATAATTATCCATCACTGATCCAATGCCTACGAGATTTTCACATATTGTGCTTCGCTTATTTACTTTTCCGTTGCTACTGTTACAATTACTACAAAACTGCTATCTTTACTTTTGCCATTGTTACCATTATTATCATACTACTTTGGTACTAAATACTTTGCTGCAGATACTAAGTTATCCAGGTGTGGTTGAATTGACAACTCAACTGCTAATACTTAAGAATATTCTTTGGCTCCCCTTGTGTCAAATCAATAAATTTGGGTTGAATACTTTACCCTCGAAAGCTGTTGCAATCCCCTACACTTGTGGGTCATCACCATCCTCCCAACAAGATTCGCAAGACAACACAAGGCTTGACAGTCAATGTAGCTGTGTAGATGATGAGCACATCTCCCCTACTCCACCATCATAGGTGCTTGCTCTAACACCGCGCTATTTTATGTGGTTGCATGTTGCGTATGATGTCTAGCTTGTATTGCTTTTAACTTTGTTGAATTGCATCTGCTTACTTTACACATAATGCCTGTGAATATGACACGTGTTCCTGTTTCTAGAACATACATGTACATGATGATCACATTTCCCCTACTCCACCATCACATGTGCTTTCTCTAACTTGGAATTGTTATACGTGGTTGTGTGTTCCGTATGATGTCTAGTTTGTATTGCTTCCGATTATCTTGAATTGCATCTGTGTAGCTTACAACTTATACCTGCAACGATCACTTACCCATAAGACACATTTAACTTGGGACTGTGATGTAGGTTGCATCTTGCAATGTCTTCTAGCTTGTACTACTTCTAACTTCTTGAAATGGCACTTATGACAAGACACTTTTTACCTGATAGAGTGATATTGGTTGCATGTTCATATGGTGCCTAGCTTTCATTTCGTCTAATTTTGTTGAAATGCCTTCTGCTTACTATTTTTTCATGCATATTCCATCCTCCTATCATACTTGTGAATATGCAACACTGTCTTTTTTGTATATATATTCCATCCTCCTATCCTGCGCTTGCCTTACATCAAAGTAGTGTTTGCCTATATCATGCATCAACTAGTTATGCAGAGCGAATTTTATTCATCTTCTTGTGGTTTTGACTTCATAAGGCAATATCAGAAAATAGGAAGGAAAAGAGTAAGTTAGGGGATGTTGGTGGTCCTCCGCACCGACGCAAATAGAGACTCTCTAGATTTGCCACTGCTACTGCTAATGAAGTTGAAGTCCTACATGATGGGTTCATCTCTCGTACTCCACCATCGCAGGTGCTTGCTCTAAGTTGACAGTGTGATAATTGGTTTCATGTTGCATATGTTGTCTAGCCTGTATTTCTTCTATTTTGATTAAATTGCACCTGCTAAGTTTATACGTTATACATGTGCATATGACATGGCTTTCTGTGTCTAGAATACACTGCATCTATCTATTATACCATGTTCTTACATCAAAGTACTGTTGTTGCGTATCCCGCATTAGTCACTCATGATTGGATGCTTTTAACATGGCAGTTTGATAGTGGTTGCATCTTGTGTTGATTTCTATGTTGTACTAATTCTAGTTTTTCGAATTGCCACTTATGAGAAGACACTTTTAACTTGGCAGAGTAATATTGGTTGCATCTTTCATATGGTGTCTAGCTTGCATTACTTCTATTTTCTTGAAAATCCTTCTGCTTAGTTTACACATCGTAGCTGTGAATATGTCATGCCATCCTGTTTTTCTTACATATTCCATCCTCATACGGTTGTCTTACATCAAAGTATTGCTTGTCTGTATCATGCATCAATGAGTTCTGAAGAGCAATTTTACTCTTTTGTGTTATGGGTACGACTTGACATGGCAAAGTAAAAAAAGAGCAAGGAATAGAATATAGTAGGGAATGGTGTTACTCGTTGGGTGAAACGGAAAAGGATCTACCCTCGAGATTCTGCTGGTACTTATAGTGCAGTAGAAGGTCCAAGTCCCCCAGCTAAATCTACAAACACAAAATCACCTGCTCTACCAGCTGCAGCATCCGCTTCAACTATACCAGCATCTCAACGAGTTACTCGTTTGTTTGCTCCGAAACTGGCCAGTTCCCAAGCTGCCTTCACACCTAACACTACTTCTGAAGCACTACTGACACAACAGGACTTGGCAAAATCAGATGAACCTCATGAGCATCAACACCAAGACGGTACCTGACCGGGTCAAGTTGCAGTTGCATGCTCCTTTATATGTACTCTCACAGTTTGAGCACCACAGCGCAAGCAGAAACAGACATCAGGGATAATGCTTGACAGATTAACAAAATCTAAAGGAGGAAGAATGGAGATCCATTTTGAGGCAGGTGTAAAAAGGCCATGTGTTGCTACAAAGTCAGCCAAGTTAGTATCAGAGGCAGCCGTTGCCATTAGGTGTCATGCATGTATCCTCCCAACGTGGATCCAGTACAGGAATGAGAAAGACAATACCAAGTTTAACACCTTCCTTGACCATTTATCCGTAAGTAATGTTATTCATCGCAATTAGTAATATTGTCTTGCTCCGTCCCATACTTTCTAGCTTCCTCCTAATAAGACTCGCATTCTTTTTTCAACAGATGAGGTTCAAGTTGGATGCGAAAGATGATGCAACTAAACAAGCATGCACTCATGTTTTTTAGTATGCTCTGCGACAGTATCCGTACCACCTTAGAAAATCTCACTATGAAGGCAAGGCTAACAATCAAATCGCCCAAGCATCTCTAGTGGAATATATTACAAATGAAGACTGGACAGCCCTTGTTAAACACTGGTCTGATCCAAATTATCAGGTAGGCTATATGTATTTGATCAGACCACATATTGAACTTGTATTTATGTATGTGCCTTACAAGTGTATCTTCTTCTAGGCTAACTGTTTGAAGAACGAGACCAACCGTTCTAAAGTGAAATTCCAACAAACAACAGGATCTTGTAGCTATAATTCACATTGCGAATCTCTTGTAAATAGCTGCTACTTCCTTCTTTTTTCTGTTCCATATTATCGTATCTATATTGAATTGTTCCAAATACAGAGGAAAGCCCGTGCGAACCAAAAATAACCTGAACTGAATGTAGTGCAAATTTTCAAGGATTGCCACACCAGCAAGATGAAGGGCCTGAGCACACCAGTTCAAGCCGCTGCTGTAAGTCCTTACTCCTCCTACCTTTGAACTGATTGGTATTGTGATGTGTTCATTTAACTGCTTGGTTTGCAACCAATGTCAGTTACTCTGTTCACTTTTATACACAGTTGTCTTAACGTATCATTTCACCTTACATGGTTTAAAAGAGATGAAGGATATTCTTTTGGTCTTGATCTGTAATCTAGTTGTGATGTTCACGTGCGCACACAATGATAAAATAGCCTATTTATTTTATATCTGTTTGCCCATGATATGAATGATGTCATACTATGTTCATCCTACTTTAAACCATGTCTCTTTATCCTTAGATGTCAACGAATGTGAGGAAATAGACAATACAGTAGGCATGCTACATGGACATATGTTTCGAAAGTGATTTTATTATGTAGTTGGCACTACAATACATGCTAATGTATTACAGTAGTTTGCCAAAATAAGTTATGTATAAACGTGTAACCTACTTTGTTTATTTTTGTCTCATTAGTAACTTATCTGGTACACTAATCTACAAGTTCAAACTTTCAGCAAGCTATGGAACAAATGATTGAACAACCACAACCACCTGAAGGTGACGAGGCTACCACATGCACAATGTCATCTCTTGATGCAGTGCGTCAGTATCTCTCCACTAACATAGCAAAAAGCACCTTCTTGCGTAATTCTGGGTTGGTTGTCAAGGTAACCCCATCCAAATCGCCTACTGAACAAAATCTTTCGGCTAGACAGAGTGATATATCTGTGTTCCAGACACAAGTCCAATCCCTAATGGAGGTTGTTTCGGAAACAAGAATAGTGGTTGACAAATGTTGTCAAGATATGAATGGGTTTGAAACCGGACTATTAGACATTCGCTTCATTGTTCAAGAGCAATGGCGGAAAAAGGTGAAGATCGTGCTGCCCAATCAGATTCTACAGCCTAAATAATTAGCACTCGGGTCAAATGATCTGTGCTTCTATACATCTGATGGTGCTTTTATCTGCCAAGACTGTAAACTTTATGCTAACGGGCCTTTTGTTGTATGGTTGAAATTTATTTTGTCGTGATACAGCATTTATGATGCTGCCAAAGGCTGCAGTAATTACGACACTATTTCTGTATAGTGTAGGTTTATCATAGTAATGTATTCGACCGAAAGCTTCGTAGGAGCCCAACATGCCAACATTCGTCGGGCCCATTCTGATTGGGCTAAAAACGATTATGGGTCGAAATTTGCATGTAGCCCACTAAAAATATCTGGGCCTAAAACAGCATAAGCTTTCCTATTTTTCTGGTAGGCCTGTGCCCATAGTGGGACTTTAACAGGCCTAAACATAATTTGGGCCGTCAGTAACAATAGTCCGGTTACATGTGTAAGTATCTCGAACCCATAAAAAACATGGGCCTTTAATAGGCCAAAAGTGAGATCCGGCCCTGATTGTGCAAAATAACCCACTGGTCTTAGTAGGCCGAAATGGTGGCCCATTTACAATGCGGATCGTTCACAGGCCGAAATTTGGACGGGCCGTAAATGCACCGACCTACTGCACGGGCCTTTAACAGGCCGGAAGTTTGGTCGGGCTTGATTAGTGTCATTTTTATATGGGTCGTTAATGGGCCCGATGTGACGTTGGGCCACATATGGCCCATGGATTTCGTCCGACGTTAACAGGGCGAAAATCACAACAGGCTGAAAGTGGCGCAAATCTATAGTGGGCATCTAACATGCCGAATGTCAGACATGGCTGAATATGACCCAAATCCTTCATGATCGTTTATGGGCCGAAAGTTTCAATGGCCTGTAAATGGGCCCAAATGAAGGAGGACCTTTAACAGGCCGGAATTATACCGGGCCATAATTCGGCCCAAATACTTAGCAGACTATTAATGGGCCAGAAGTGACCATGGGCCGCGATGATGACAAGTTTAGGATGTGCCGTTGAAAGGCCGATTTGACACTAGCCGTACGGGCATTAACTAAGAATGTTGGGACTTTAGCTGGGCCGGCCCATTATGGTCTGCAAAATCTTGTGGGCCTTTAGCTAGGCCGGCCCATTATGGTCCGCTAAATTTTGCGGGCCTTTAGTTGGGCCGACCCATTTAAAATTTATTGGCCACTTTTGGGCCCGTCCATGTGTCAACATATCATAGGCACATCTCGACCATTGGATGAGTGACACCTATGCCAACGTGGAGCTGACACGTGGTTCCGTCGGCCAATGAGAATTTTACACGTGGAAAATCGGCATTGGTCATGGCTGTTAGCGGGTTATCGGATCCAAAATCGGACCCGATAGCTTAACAGTGTCCCGTTATGGTGGATGCCACGTGTCGGTCACCCTTGATGAAAGCACTTCTATGACGCATGATTTATCATCATGGAAGTGGACACTTCCATGATGATAATTTTGGTAATGTCATGGAACACTTCTACGACAGCACAGGTATGACTATCTTGCTTCTGTCATAAAATCGTCATGGATGTACATGCATGAAAGAAAACGTGACCTACTGTAACAAACATGTATCATCACGGAAGTGTATTTTTTTGTAGTGGAACCTAATACTTGTAATCTGATGGATGGTGCATAAACATGTGATCAGCCCGCCCGACTTTGTGCCATACATTCCGTGTCATCGTCCGCCCTAGTGCAGCTAGTGGCAAGGCCTATAACTGCTAAAGATGCACCACTGGTTTAGATGCCGACCACTGAAGCAACGGGGGAAGACTCAGCAGCACCACATGCTCAGCAGACCAACCTGGTGGCACGGACTGCTAAGCAATTTGATGCTTCAGAACCGCCTCCTAAGCAGTCTGTAGGTCCAGAACCGACTGCTCATCAGTCCGTTGGTCCGCAACCGCGTGATCGACATACCGATGCGTAAGCACTGCCTGCTCAACAAAGCAACGAGTTGGCACAACCTCCTCAACACACCGAGAAGTTGGCACCATCTGCGCAGAAACCCGACATAACTTCGACGCCCGATCAATAGTTCGATGCCCCTGCTCCTATGGCCCAGCTGTCCATCATAGCAACATTGCCAAATCAGTAGTCCCGCATAGCTAAACCATCTGCTAAGCATTTTGTTGCAGCTTTACCATCTTCTCAACAGTCTGCCTTTCAGCCATCAAGACCATGCACTAAACATGCTTTAAGTACTAAGAAGGAAGCGGGTAAAAAGGATGCACCTGTGAGGAGGCGGCCCCCGAGACCGAGGAGGAATGAGAATGACTGCCTCTTACTTAAGGCACTCATCTCCCAAAACCAAATTAATAGCAAGTTGTTCGAATCGCGGAGTAATATTATTTACAACGACATGGATGATGCATAATTAGAATCTACGCTTGCTAAAATATAAAGCAGACGTACTTGAAGCACGCTTTTACGTCCATGGCCAGCCATTTCTTGTTGGTGAATACTTTGATGAGTGCAGTTCCAGTTGCCGCGCCTTACATAAATATTGCATGTATCAAATGTCAGCAGGTCATCATGTTCTACTAGTCTACTACAACAGAGATCATTTCCGACACAATCTAGGTTCCATCAGTGTGGATTTCAAGGACTTACATCTCTTCTTAAACTTCAACGTGCTCGATGCCACTCTTGTTAGATGCCTGATTTTGTAAGTACTTCACAAACTTTGATTAACTTCTCCATACAAGGCTGTAAATGATAAACATCTAACTGTATTTTATTCCTCTCAGGGGATTGACCGCATAGAGAAGAAAAAGGAGAATGTGTATTTCATAGATCTTGCATTAGCAACTGGCGCAATATTACATGATAAGGATGAATAGGAGTGGGACATTAACAAGGTCACCCCTATCTTCAAAAACACCTCCCATGCAAAATCATTTCTCTGGCCATATCATGAAGGGTAAGTCAAATAAACAACAACACATACACTGATTGTCTTTCAGATTTGACATAATTAATAAGTTCATGGTTTTCTTAATCTGTAGCAATCACTGGATCTTGGTATTCATTGTTCCAAACAAGAACATAATTTACTAAGTTGATTCTCTCAGAGAGTCAATAAAGCCTCGAGATCTGATGCATCTTCAGTAATTCATGGATAGGTATTGAATTCTATGATGTTAAAGTTAATTTGCATTCATGTTTGGTTCAATAATTGATGTTGTGAAAATTCATCTTCATTTGCAGTGTGTTGGCATTGTGGAAAACTAAACCAAGGAACTACCTCTGCAGCAGGAGATCGTTTCTCCGGTAAGACACCGAAATCTATTATTTTTGGAAAATGTATACAATAATTTGCAAATTCCTTTTCTTACGCTAATCAAATGTTCAAGTTTCTAAATAAACATGTTTCTGGTTCTGTCCAACGCAAAAAATACATCTAACACCGGTTAGGTTGTTCCTAACAGGGCAAATACATGACTAATTTTGTACAAAAAAATTCAGTGTCCTCAGCAACAAGCAAGGACCAACCTTTATGGATACTATTTTTGCAGACACATGATCTCCATCTGCATATATGCTAATAGTTGTGAAGATATCCGCGAATTAGTACCAGTAAGTCTATCTTAATTAATATCTTCAACTCCACTCATATGGCACATTCTGATCTTAAAAATACCGCAACTCATCTTTAAACCGAGGACCCCTGAACCGCTCCCCGCTAGTGAATTGCTGATGGTTAGGAGATTTATCAGCAACTTTTCCTGAATCACTACATAAAGCCCATTGGTGACAATGAAGATTTTAGCACGCCTTCTCCTGAAAAAGTGAGTAAGAGTTAGCCGCTAAACATATACGCATTGATCCATTGTTTTCCATGTGACGAGGTCTTCATATCTTGTACACTATGATTAATTATGTAATGCATATATATGTCGACAAATTATTGGAAATTAGCTACCATTTGTTCAATTGCAATTGTTGTGGATTATGATGAATGTTCTTCCTGTGGATTCTATTTGTTCAATTGCGTATTATGGCGAATTTGCTTTTTGCAAACTATTCAATGTGATATTTTTGCTTTAACCTGGCCATTGATGCGCATACGGTTCAACTAAATGAGTGTGTGCGATCCACAACGGGAAGTATACGCCAATCATAGCGGAACCGTCGGTGATACACAATAGAGCGCAGATGATTTGCAGCACTCCTACGTGTGCGTATGGGCTCTAGAACCATTTGTGACAGCACATTATCGCACACAAGAGCATATAGTAAACCGTGCCCAATGTGAAATGCAATCCCACTTGTAAATTTTTCAAGAAACATGTGCGATCCCAAATGGAAAGCACACGTCACTCATACCGCAACCGTTGGTGATACGCAACAAACCACAAATGATCTGCAGCACTTGTATGTGTGTGAAGGGGCTCTTGAACCATTTGTGATAGCACATTATCCCACACGGTAATTGTTCGCAAAACGTGTGCGATGGTGTCATGCATGGCAGGCGATTTCCGTAGAAAACTCATCCGCGATGGGGCACCTATCGCACACAGTTCCTATAATGGCCCGTGTGCCTTAGATACTGTTTTGCAAATGGTTCAGTATTAAACACTGTTTGTTTTCACTGAGTCATTAGAAACATTTGATCACCACTCCCACACGTGTGCCAGAATGTGGTGTGTGTGATATGTTATTGCATCGCATATGATTACGTTTGCCAACGCGTCTGCATCATGGCACCCTATCCCCGACAGTTTCTGGGTCATGTGGGAAGGACCCCCCCCTATCTCACACACTGACAAGGCAACGGTTTAAAATGTTGTCGCGAAAAGGGGTTAAAAACCGTTTGTATAGCAGCTCGATGTACCAGTGGTATAACATAAAAGTTGTTCCTATCAGAGTCTTCCTATAACTAAGCCATTTCTAGGGTCACGTCCTACAGTCAACATGTGCTCTGATACAATATCTGTAGTGACCCGACCTCAAACGGTTAAGCCTCTGTGTATCTGTGCCCTCCATGGATCAGTATGCTGGCACACACAGTACATCAGTGTATATATTAGAGTGCAATCACATGTATAAATAACATCAAACTGATATATATACCTCATAAGTCTTAGCAGAAACAATCAAATGGGTATGGAGTCCCATCAATGCCAATGACAAGTTGAGTGTAGACCGTAACCTTATAGCATACTCTTACTCGTCGTAATCCTGCAACATGATACATTGCAGCTCTGTTCCTGAGTTTTGTTTTGCATAAAAGCTGATTTTATTTCCCTACAACAAAGAAATAACAGGAGTCTTCCCTACAGATTTATCTAATGTGACATGGTTCCGCCAACCAATCCTCATAGCCCAGAACACTTATAAGTTGCCCACAAATAATTATCAGTCGAGTGTTGAGAGTTGTGAGATAGATACAAATCCATTGGCTCAAATTGTCTGTAACCATGGACACAGCTAATTGATTAGGTTTTAACTCTGCAGACTATTATGCACTTTACCCACAAGATTCGATCCCTCTTTTTATGTTCTCGCACTTCAGGGTATTTGAGAACAAGATGAACGAAACATGGTATTGCGAATAGTTCCTTGCCCATCCAATCCTATCATAGTTCTACATGTTCTGGCACTATCCCAGCCAGAGTCACAACTAAGGTCAACCAAGCTAGAGCCCAATATGACTTGCAGTTGTATAGGTAAGCTTCTAGACATGAAGTATTATTTCGTCTTTGAGTCTAGGTCGAGCTTTCCGTGTGATTGACTAGTGCTTCTCTATCAACATCTAGGCTAACCACTGGGTACTCTAGGGCGCAGTTCATCCATTCCACCCGGTGTTGTGTATTGAAGTCTTGAAGTCTTGAAGAGTTGAAATCTTGAAGTCTTGAAGAGTTGAAATTTGCCATCATGGTGCTGCCGTCATTAACATTGAGTCCTCCATTCTCACACCACTCCCCAGCACTCATACCAACCCCATCTACTATAGCGTAGCATCAAAACTAAACAACATCCCAGGCTTGGTAACAGGGAGGTGGGTTCCTACCTCATGCATTCTACTCAACTACAAGATTCAATATCACTACTGGAGGAATTGTTGAAAAGGTGATACTACATGCAAATAGAACTTAGGTAAAACAGATGGTCAAAGTGAACTTGACTCGTATAGCTTGATGGAGATTTTAACGCTCTCAGAAAAATGACTTGATAGAACTATTCGTCACTCCAATGAAATCTATATAGTCAAACATTGCAATCACACAAGCATTCATTCTAGCAATCATTTGTAGCAATCCAGTTAACAATCAACAAATAGAGATTCAATAAAGAAATCAGTAAGAAAAACCAAATAAAAGCCCAAGAAAACCTCAATAGAAACTACAAAGAAAAACTACTAAAGAAAGGTCCTATGACTTAACTAGTCATCACAAAACTAGTTTTTTTGTCCTACATTAACTCAACAACAAAGAAAATACTAAGTTAATAAATTAACAGAAAATAAAATAATTTTTTTATTAAAATAATAGAAAGAAACATTCCTACAATTTTCTATGAAAAAGGAAGCAAATCGGAATCATTTATAAAGCTCTACTTATGCCCAAAAGAAGTTTTCTTTGAAAACAAAAGAAACAAAAATAATAAAAAATATTTTTTACTGCAAATAAAATGTCTATTATTAACATAACAGAAACTAAGTAGAACTTGTCAAACGACAAAATAAAAGTAATTTAATACAATCAAAACTAAAGGAAATAATACTAATCCTATAACAATACTAAAACATTACTACTTTTGCGACACATCTAGTTCAAAACAAACTAAGAAATTACTATATGCTACTGGATAAACAAAACAATACCAAAACAGTAGCAAAAAGAAACAATCAAAAATATATTTTAAAACTTAAGATATGGCCAAATTAGTGATTTGGACAAGTATGAAATAATTCAAATTTAAATTATCCAAATTCATAATTTCAAGGCACTAACAGAATCTTCATAAAATTTGTGACACAATGCAATTGGAATCACTCAAAAACATTGAGTAAACTAAATCAAAAAGAAAAATGCTACGGACAGAGGAACACGTGGCAGCGCCTTATTTTCCTAGCGGGTGCGTGTTTTGAGCAATGGGCAGCCGACCGAATTCTAAAAGAACTTTTCATTGTTTTAAATTAACAGCGGATCTGCGCGGGCCGTTGGATCGAGATCTGAGGGTGGGGGAGGGTGGCCGTTGAGAAAGAGGGGGCAGATGGTTGGGGCTTACAGTGCGGCGGCCAGAGGTGGCACGATTGCCGTCGAAGGTGGTGTTCCGGTGATCTCCAACGATGATGGGGTCCTGGCGGTGCAGCACTTCACCCCGCGTATGTGGGTGGTCGAGGTGAAGCTTGAGGACAAAGGAAGCGGAGAGCGGCGAGCTCGGGGCGAAGGCGGCGCTCAGTGGTTGTTGGCGTCGGTGTTCCAGCGGGCGTTGTGCTCGGGTGAGTGGACGGTTGGGCATAGCAGATTGAGGCGAGGCAATTGGTGGTGGTGGTGAGGGTCGGAGGTGAGTGTGGGCGGCAGAGCAAGCTCGAGGAGTGGTGGTGGCACAGAGAACTCCAGCGAGCAATACACGACGGGAGAGGGCATGGTCGAGGAGGTTTATGGGGATTGAATAGGGGGGAGGGGCTTTATAGAGGAGCTGGCGTGGGTCAGGCCGAGGTCAGATTCGATGCATACGACAAATCTTGATGAAGCGGCGGTGATCTCCGGCAGAAGGAAAGTGATGATCGCCTTGGGTTAGAATCGGGCGATGGGGTCCACTATCAGTGGGGGAGAAGGAAAGGGGTCGGCGACCGTTTGGAAGGGAATCATCTCAGGTGTGGGCTAGGTGGGCTGGCTTGCTGGTGGCTGGCCTACTGTGCTGGTGGTCCGAAGGGCTTCGTCTATTTCTAAAAGAAAACTTTTCTTTTAAAATAAAGACAGAGAAGAAAAATATTAAAAGAAAACAAATTAAAATAATCCCATGGACATATTATATACCAAAATGATCAGGAAAAGATTTCCTAAAATAAGAAGTATTTTTTAAGTTCAGATAAAATAAACAAAATTTTAAATAATGCAAATAGTGCTACTATTGCATTTAAAATTCAATAAAAAATTAAAATACCAAAATGATTTGAAGACTAATTTTCACCATTTTTTTGTTCAAGGGAATCATTTTACCCTAATTTTCATATATTTATGTTTAGGAAAAAATAATTTGAATAAAATCAAATAACTCCCAATTGGTTTCGAATTTGAATCTCAAACCAATTTCAAATCTTTTCTGTTTTCCCTTGGCCCCATATATTTCAAATGCCTAGGAATATTTGAAGTGTCATATTAGTTCTCTCATTTTGAATAACTTTCAGAGAATATGAAATTTGGAAGTTGAAATAACTTCAAAATGAAGGTGGGTTTCAAATAACTTCAAAGGGGCTTTTCCAATTGTTTCTTTTAAACTTCCAACTCATATTTCATATAATTTTGAGAAGTCATTTTTATCTTTTCTCATGAAAATCAATGAGTTGCATAAAGTTTCTGAATTTGAAATATTTTCATATGGAATTCAAATATTTTCAAAAACCCTTTTAATTTCAAATGGAATAACTCATGTTGACTTCACTCTAGGGTTTTCATTATAAATGAATTTGAATTCATGGAGATCAAACTGAAAAGTGAAAGTTTGGGAAAGTCATTTCATTTCCTCTCACAACTTTCAAAAAGTTTCAAATTTCACACAATCAATCACATAACAATCAAGCATACAACCAAAGCTATTTATTTAATATAACATTCCAAAATTTAGGATTAGGATTTTGGGATGTTACACCACATTTTTTCACAATCCATGGATAGCCATATCCACAGGTGTCTTCCATACCAACACTTTGTAAGCAATTTATTATTGATATTTTTTTCATTTCGGGACTGGGCATCCCTATTACCTTGCCACTTTCTCGTGCAATGACAAGTGAATAAACACTCATCGTGAGAATAACATGCCTACCATGTAAAATATTGGCCATCACTTGCCACTTCATGAGCGGTACGGGCACACAAAACAGAAAATTATATTGAAAAATTAGAGTTGGCACATGCAAATTTACTTGGAACGGCATAGAAATACCGCATATAGGTAGGTATGGTGGACTCATTTGGCACAACTTTGGGTTTAAGGAATTGGATGCACAAGAATTAATTCTGCTTAGTACAAATGTAGGCTAGAAAATAGATTAAGAAGCAACCAACCAAAAAACTAAAATGGTCATAAACATGCATTGAACATAACTAACACTGAATAATGCATCATAAGTAGGATGTAACTTTGTTGCATAACTATTGACTTTACGTGCATGCATAGGGAATAACAAACCATAACACTAATATTCTTAATAAATCACAATTACTTACTAGCATAACTCACATATTATCATCTCCATATCACAAAACTACTGCAAGGAATCAAACTTATCATATCCAATGATCTATATGAAAGTATTATATCCTTCTTGTATATTCATCACTTTGGGACCAAATTCATATCTTGTTCAAATTACCATACTATTATCAAGTCTCAAAAAGATATAAGTGAAGTATGAGAGTTCGTCTATTTCTTCAAAATATAATCACCGCGGTGCTCAAAAAGATATAAGTGAAGTACTAGAGCAACTTCCTAGCTCAAAATATATAAGTGAAGCACCTAGGGTATTCTAAAAATCACGAAAAATGTGTGTCCCTCTAAAAAGGTGTGTCCAACAAAGATGATTGTGACAAACTAAAAATAAAACAATGCAAATACTCATATAATACACGATGCTCCAAGCAAAACTCATATCATGTGACGAATAAAAATATAGCTCCAAGTAAAATTACCGATAGTTGGTAGAAGAAAAGGGGGTGCCTTCCGGGGCATCCCCAAGCTTAGTTGCTTGGGAGTTCTTGAATATTACCAAGGGGTGCCTTAGACATCCCCAAGCTTAGGCTCTTGCCACTCCTTATTCCTTCATCCATCGTGATCTCACACAAAACTTGAAAACTTGAATCACACAAAATTTAACAAAACCTTCATGAGAAACATTAGTATAACAAAGCAAATCACTACTTTAGGTACTGTTGCAAACCCACTCTTATTTTATTTCTTCATTATACCTACCACGTCCTAACTTCTCCATGGCTTATACCCCCCGCCCCACCCGATACAATCCATAGTTCCATCAAAACAAGCAAAACAATGCATCAAAAAGATAATCTATCAAAAACAGAACAGTTTGTAACAATTTGAACAATCTGTAAATCCAAAAATTCTGAAAAATTAGGACAACGTGGGGAATTTGCATATAAATCATGTGTAAAAAGTCAGAATTTTATCACGCTCCAGCAAATTTTAACAATTCTTCTAGTGGAGGCAAAAGTTTCTATTTTTACACAGAATCAAAGCAATTATCATCCAAATCATCCCAAAGGCTTTACTTGGCACAAACACTAATTAAAACAAAAGGCAAAATCATAACAATAGCATAATTGTGCGCACACAAGAAAACAAAAAAATAAACAAAAAATAAGATAACTATTGGGTTGCCTCCCAACTAGCACTATTGTTTTATGCCCCTAGCTAGGCGTAATGCATAGTTTCAAGTATTGTCATCTTTAAGATTAATTCGATAGGTAGCCCTCATAATGGATTCATATGGTGATCTAATTTTCTTTATACCTTTATTTCACATCAATAACGACACCTATAGTTCGTAGGAAAGGCCTACCAAGTATTATGGGACAAGACAGATTGCAATCAATATCAAGCATAATGAAATCAAAGGGTACATAATTCCTATTTGCAAGAATAAGAACATTATTTATTCTACCCAAAGAATTTTGATAGAAGAATCTGCTAAGTGCAAATTAAGGGAGCATTCATCTATATTGGTAAAACCTAACACATCGCATAGAGATTTTGGTATAGTGGAAATGCTAGCACCGAAATCACATAAAGCATTGCACTCACAATTTTTAATTTTGACTTTAATGGTGGGTTACCATTCATCATTTAAATTCCTAGGAATTGAAATCTCTAATTCTAGTTTTTTTCGAACACTTTCATCATCGCTTCTACAATATGTTTAGTAAAAGCCTTATTTTGTTCATAAGCATTGGGTGAATTTAGCATGCATTGCAACAAAGAAATGCAATAACTTAAAGAACAACTATCATAATCCAAAAGAGTGGGCACAAGACTATTTAAATTTTTTACCTCTCCAAACCCACTTTTATCAATTGTTTCATTAAGATTTTCACCCTCCGAACTATGGGGATGCCTTCTAGCTAAGGTTGACTCTTCTTCAGTCCCCTTTTCATCAACTTTTATATTGATAAACCAAGATTCATTGGGAGAAACACCAATCATTTTAATTTCTTCGTCGTTACTACAATAAAAACCAGGCGGAATCACTTTTTCTAAGAATTCTCTCTTAGCCTTCAACCTAGCAGATATTTCATCACTTTCATCCATGGAGACATAAAGTGCTTTAATTTATTCATTAATATCAATATTAGGTGGCAAAATTTTAGCTTTAAGATTTTCTACATCATGAACGATTATTTCCATACTCCTAGACATATCATCAATTTTACTTAATTTTTGTTCTTTCGTAGTCTTGAAAACTTTTTAAGCATTAATAAATTATTTGATATTACTTTCAAGATCAGAGAGCATCATGTTATTATTATAAGGATTACCATAGGAATTGCCATAATTATTAGAGAAATTTCCAGGAAACGGCCTAGGATTAAAATTACCTCTGTAAGCATTACTATTAAAATTGTTTCACAAGACAAAATTCACATCTACGGGATCATTATTTTGCTCCTTCAAAGTAGACATTGGCACATCATTGGGATAATTAAACATGAGTATTTTCTACTTGCAACCAATTTGATAAGCGCATCTACTTTATCACTCAAACTACTAGTTTCTTCAATAGAATTCAACTTTTTACTAGTAGGCGTTCCTTCAGTATGACATTGTGAATAATTTTCCATATGATTAACAAGCAATTTGGTGGGTGCCCCTAATTTTATTTCCTTAAAAGTACCTCCTGCGGCGGAATCTAAAAGATTTCTAGAAACAATGTTCAATCCCGCATAAAAAAATTGTATGATCATCCACAAAGTTAAACAATGAGTAGGGCAATTTCTTGTCATCAATTTCATCCTTTCCCGATATTAGGCAATGTCGGTGGGAAACGACACCTATGGGATCACTGGAATCCCTTCTACGGTTGTGGGGCGCGGGGATCGTGAGAAGAGCGGGACTAGTAGACAACACAAGGTGATTTACCCAGGTTCGGGCCGCAAAGATGCGTAAAACCCTACGATCCTGCTTTGGTGGTTGTATTAGTCTTCTTGAGCTCTTGAACTACCTCTAGGTGCTGCGAGGTTCGAAAGAGCCGAATCCCTTCTCAGTGTGCCATGGGCCTCCTTTTATAGGCGAAAGGGGCTGCCACAGTGGTACACAGGAGGTGGAAAGTGATACAACGTTGTGAGCTTATCGCTAGTATTACAGGACAAAGCGCATTCAATGCGGGGCTTAGGTGTCCCTCCACTTTATCTGGGGCGGGAGCGAAGCTGGTCTCGTCCGTCACTGCTCCTCCTCATTTCGACATGCGCCCCGGCCAGCGGTGCATGTGGTGCCATGTAGGCAGGTAGGCAGCTGAGGTGGCGTGGTGGTGGAGCATCCACGAAGGACTGCATGTTGCCACGCAGGTGCCTGCCCAGCTGGTTGGGTCAGCAGCTGTATGTGAACGGCGGTGAAGACTTGGCTGGCGCGGGCCTGGTAGTGGCCCGGACGGTGCACTTGGCGAGGGCCTTGCTGGGTGGCCCCGCAAGGGTCTTGCCACGACGCGCTGGCTTCCCCGGCAAGGATCTTGCCGGGGGTCTTGTGGGATTCTTCGGTGAGGATGGTTGCCTTCCCATCCTCATTTGATCTTGAGTATTCTATGTCTTCACAAAGATCTGCATGCCACCCCGGAGGTGCCTCCCAAGCCCTGTCCTGACGCATTTGTCTAGCGTTGGTGGGCTCAAAGATGGCTCGCACGGCTGGTGGGGGCGAGCTCCCCCGGCAAGGATCCTTGCCGGGGAAACCTGCTCCGTTCATCTGATCTTCGTGGCCTTGGTCCTTGTCGTTGCTCTGTTTGCCTTGTGGCTTCGGCTTCTCTCCAGCTTCCCTTTCCTGCCCTATTATGTGTGGCCGTGGCGGGAGGCTCTAACTGCCCGTGCACAAGTAAAAGGGTCAAAAGCAAAGTCCCTACTTTTGTACACCGACGGGAGCCCCCGGGCCTAGGCCACACATAAGCGCAGCGCATTGTTGGGCCATGCCCAGAACGGTGCGCGGGCAGTTGGGGCGGATTTTTACCGCGGCCACTATTCTGTCCGCGCACTTCCCCACGACCCGCGTTGAACGCGCGACATGGGGGTCGTGCACGCGCATGACGCGGGAGGCATGCGTGGGACAGCGCTCGCACGCATGCGTAGTACCGCAGTTAATGGTAAAGGAGGCGGCTCGAGCCTTTCCCCGTAAAAAAAGGAATAACCCCGGGCGCGCTACTCACTTTACCCCTCCCCTGCGCCTTCCTCCAACCTCAGAACCGCCGCCCCCTTTCTTCCTTATTCTCGAGCCTCTCTGTCTTTGCCCATCGCCGTCGTGCTTCCGCCATCCTCTGCTTTTTTGCTTCCCGCAGCCACCATGGCACCTAAGTCCACCAAGAGCAAGGGAGCAGCGAAGGATGCCGGCGTGTCGGAGCAGCCGGAGAGCGAGCTGGTGGCGCGGCGGGTGCAGTACGCCTACTTCCCCTTAACGGTTGGCGTGCCCGAGGTTCGGGAGATGTTCAAGGATCTGTGGGGATTGAAGACGGGGCATCCATCCACGCATGTCGTCCCCGCCAACGCCAGGCCTTCCCCACATTGGTATCCCTTCTTCGTCGACTATTTCCCTTGCAGGCTCTGTACCCCCTTTTCTGATTTCTTCAAGGACATCATGCACACCTATGGCTTCCGCTTCTTGGATTTCACCCCAAATGCCATGGCGTGCATGGCTCTCTTCGCACATCTCTGCGAGGGCTTCGTCGGGGTGCACCCCAGCATGGCGCTCTTCCACCATTACTTCTCCCCTCAGATCCAAAAAGGGGGCCCCATTGCTGGTTGTGTTGCCTGGATCCCGAAGGCCAAGGGGGCGTACATGGATGGCGCCACGAAGGAGAGGAGGGAAGAATGGTGGGGCCGGTGGTGCTGGATTGAGGAGAAGGACCCGCCATCATTCTGCGAGGTTCGCCAGAAGCCGCCTGTCCGTGTCGGCGATTGGGGCGAAGTTGACGGCAACAACGCGAAGCTCACGGCCGCCACCACCAGGATTCCTTGGCTCACCCAGGCCGGGCTCACCCTCGAGATGATCGGGGAGGACTTCATCCGCCTCCGGATTGCCTCTCTGCACGACAAGGGGAGGCCGGCCTGGCTCTTCGTGAGCACCGCTGACATCTTCAGGCTCCGCCCCGGCCTCGACAACAACCTGACGGTGCTACGGCATGCCCATCTTTGCCAGCGAATCTTCCAACTCGAGGTTGATGACGAGGGCGAGGTCGAGCGGTCCGGCAAGCTTGCCAGGCCGCCGTGAAGGCCGGCAAGGTCGACAAGGAGCCTGTTTTCAAGCTGCCGGTGGGAGTGGTCCCGCTGAGGAACAACTCTCGCCAGAACGAGATCATTGCCATGATGTCGCTCTTCATCGCACATGGCATTGACCCGAACTTGGTTGAGCCGGACGGGCTCGTGGCGCAGGAGTTCTTAAACACCCTGCACGAGATATACGTCACCGACGAGCCGCAGCTTATCCAGGACACCTCTCCGGCGGAGTTGGACTATATCGCCGCCAGGGTGGAGGAGGCGAGGCTTGCCGAGGAGGAGGCAAAGCTCGTAAGGGAGGCCAGCAGCACTAGCGGCATGGTGGACAAGGCCGCGGCGGAGGAGGGGGAGCTCGCCCGGTGGGCACTAGCCGCTGGGGAGGCCAGCGGCGGCAACATCGGGGCTCCCCTCTTCGAAGACGCCGCCGACGGGTCGTCGTCGGAGGAGGGCGAGGACGGGAGGACCGCGACTGCCGATCCCCCGATCACCGGAAAGAAGCGGGTCCTGCGGCGGGCCACTCCGGCGAGCCGGTCCGCCTTGACTGGGCCGTGCAGCTGCGGCAAGCCCAGGAAGCGCCCGTGCGCCAGACGAGGGCGGTGGCGATGAAGAAAACAACAAAAGTCATGGCGTCGAAGAAGAGGACATCTGCTTCTTCATCGTCCAAGTGCGCCCGGACGCCATCGCCTCCCCCCTCGCCGGCAAACATTGGCGCTGGGATTGGGCTTGACTTGTGTGACTTCGGGCCTCTCAGCCCGGAGAGAGAGCTCGGGCCTCTCAGCCCGGAGCGAAAGAGGAAAGCAACAGAGGAGGAGGAGGTAGAGAACAAAGAGTAAGCCTCTGCTTTCCTCCCTCATTCCTTACACTCCCCCCCAATGGCATTGCTTACTTGTCTTCATCTTGTAGGGAAGTGGAGACGCTAGCCCAGAGGATAAAGAGGGCCAGGATTTCGGCGAGCGGCCAGCGCCCGGCAGGCACCTCAAGTACGCCACTGGTGGTGTCGAACAGCCCAGATAGCAGCCCCCAGCCAGCCCCAGCGTGAGTCCACCACCCACCCTCGATCAACGTGTGTTGTGTGTGATGCTTTAGTGTTAACCGTGTCGTGGATGTAGGAGAGGAGCAGCACCAAGGGGAGCCACATGGGGCTTCTTCGACCGTGTCGCTTCCGTCAACTACACCGCCCCAAGGGGCATCCCCGGCAAGGACACCAAGCACCAAGGCCGTGCACACGGAGGAGTGGGAGGAGAACGCAGGTGCCGGTGGCTTTGCCTCGATGCCAGACCTTGGCGGAGAAGGGGCTTCCACCTCTCGGCCCGGCACGGGTAAGCCACTCGCTCTCCGCTTCCGCTTGCATTCTGCTTTTCCCCTTTCCCTTATTGACCTTCGATCTTGGCTCCGCCCTATCTCTTTCATGGCGTCCAGACCTCTCCTCAGAGGATGCCGACGCCACCATCAAGGACGTTGCCGTGGATGCCGCGGTGGAGGCGGAGAAGATTGCTGCCGAGGAGGGCGCCAGGGGCGCCACCGAGGATGGTGCCAAGGGGCCCACCGAAGAGCCCGGCAAGGGGCCTACCGAGGGAGCCGGCAAGGCCACTGCCGAGGAGGGGGCGTTTGACGACATGCCTCGGGCTCCGGCAGGTACCTGAGGGTCAGCGATGACCTCTTTGTCCATCTCCTTGTCACGTCGAGCACCAGGGCTCCCTTTGAGGGAGAGGTGTTTGATGAGGAGGCGCTTGCCACCGCCGGCCTCGAGGTTATTGATGAGCCGGGCGTTGGTAGCGCCGGCTCCCAGGAGGAGCAGCTGCTCCAAGCCATGGGCGCCAGTGTCCAGAAGCTCCAAGCACTCCACCGCGCTCGCCTGGACAAGGCCAAGTCCAGGACGGCGGTGGTGGAGAAGATGGAGGAGGACTTTGGGGGGCGCGTCGCCGAGGCGCAGGACTGGTTCCACCAGGCCTAGGACAAACTGAAGGCTGCCCAGGGTGAGCTGGCCAACCGTGAGGTGGAGCTTGCCCTGAAGCTGGCGGACATTGAGAAGGCCCAGGAGACGGCGAAGAAGTTGGCCGACGAAGCGGAAGCCGTCCGGTCCCAACACGAGGCCGCACTGAAGACCCAGGAGGAGGACCTTGCCGAGCGCGAGGAGAGGCTTGCCACCATGCTCCGCGGCAAGGACGAAGAGGTGGACAAGCTCGTCCTGCAGCAGACCCAAGAGCTGGAGCAGAGGCATCAGGAGGCACTCAATGCCCAGTCTCAGGTCCATGCTGGCAAGGTGAAGGAGCTGGAGGAGAAAGCTCTGAAGCTGGCCCAGGAGAAGCATACGCTCATAGACACTCTGACGGTGGCGCAGGGCGAGGTCATCAGCAAGTCTGGAGAACTCTCCGAGGCCAACACCTCCATCAAAGACCTCAAGCTGAAGCTGGGAGAGCTCGAGGAGATGCTGTCGGAGGCCAGGACCCAGGAGGGGATCCTGAACAAGGAGTTGGAGATGGAGAAGCAGCTGCTGATGAACGAGACCGCCAACCTCAATGACCACAAGGCGGGCGAGAAACGCTGGCTCGTGCACCTTGCCGCTATTGCAAACTCGGCGGCCGATCAACTGGCCATTATGGGGATGCCGGAGATGGGGTACGCCCTAGAAGCAAGCCTGAGCCCCAATGCCAACCTGACAATATATTTTGAGAAGGTCGTCGGCGCCCTGAAGAGGCTTCACTCCAACCAGGCAGCCTCCCTGGCTGAGGAATCCCGGATACTCTGCTGGGGGTCCATGACCAGGGTGCTCACCAAGATTGCGCACTGGCACCCAGACCCCGACTTCGGAGCTGTGCTGAAGAGCTTGTCGGAGGATGCCGACATCGCGGCGCTCAATGAGCATATCCAGCCCATCCTCAGCCGCATCGAGAAAATCAAGAGGGTGGAGGGCCAGCGCCGAGACTAGGCATCCCGTTCTCCGTCGCCGCTACTGGTTCATGACCAAGACAATGCTATCTTTAGTTAGAACCGCGGTGGCAATTTGTGTAATATAACTCTGTGATGCTTCTGAAACTATGCATGTTATTTTCCTGTTCGATTTTCCTTTGTATGTCCGCCCTACGTCAACTGGCTAAGCTTGCCGGTATGTAAACCCAGGGCGGCGCTTTGAGGATGGATCCTCATTAGCCTGCCAAGTGTGCTTGTTGCCGGGCAAAGCACCTTGCCGCCCTTGGCGCGGCCGCTCGATCTGTCGAGCTTGACTCGAGTCAGAACCGAAAGCGTTGCCGATGGCGAAAGGTTACCCTGCCGCTCTCGACGCGGCCACCTGAACTGTTGAGCGGACTCGAAACAGGACAAGGGCATTGCTGATCGCAGGAGGGGCCCTCTACGTACAGGCTCTCCATACGTAGGCCGAACCGTCGAGGATAATAACCTTATATTCAAGGAGAAAAACTTAAAATTCAGCATGACTTAGCTCTCTTGTCGCCGCCTCGGCATCCTTCGTGTCAACGGGCAGCGCCGCCTTCTTGGCCGCCTTGTCCGTAGGAGCCGTGGCAATGAAGAACAACTAGGTCAACTGCCAGACCAGATTCTCACAATTGCGCCCCCTACCTGGCGCGCCAAAGATGTCGGTGGGAAACGACACCTATGGGATCACTGGAATCCCTTCTACGGTTGCGGGGCGCGGGGATCGTGAGAAGAGCGGGACTAGTAGACAACACAAGGGGGATTTACCCAGGTTCGGGCCGCAAAGATGCGTAAAACCCTACGATCCTGCTTTGGTGGATGTATTAGTGTTCTTGAGCTCTTGAACTAGCTCTAGGTGCTGCGAGGTTCGAAAGAGCCAAATCCCTTCTCAGTGTGCCATGGGCCTCCTTTTATAGGCGAAAGGGGCTGCTACAATGGTACATGGGAGGTGGAAAGTGCTACAGTGTTGTGATCTTATCGCTAGCAGGACAAAGCGCATTCAATGCAGAGCTTAGGTGTGCCTCCACTTTATCGGGGGCGGGAGCGAAGCCCATCTCGTCTGTCGCCGCTCCTCCTCGTTTCGACACGCGCCCCGGCCAGCGGTGCATGCGGTGCCATGTAGGCAGGTAGGCAGCTGAGGTGGCGCGGTGGTGGAGCGTCCACGAAGGACTGCATGTTGCCACGCAGGTGCCTGCCTAGCTGGTTGGGTCAGCAGCTGTATGCGAACGGCGGCAAAGACTTGGCTGGCACGGGCCTGGCAGTGGCCATGCCAGTGCACTTGGCGAGGGCCTTGCCGGGTGGCCCGGCAAGGGTCTTTCCATGGCGTGCTGGCTTCCCTGGCAAGGATCTTGCCGGGGGTCTTGTGGGTTTCTTCGGTGAGGATGGTTGCCTTCCCATCCTCATTTGATCTTTAGTATTCTATGTCTTCACAAAGATCTGCATGCCACCCCGGAGGTGCCTCCCGAGCCCTGTCCTAACACATGTGTCTAGCGTTGGTGGGCTCAAAGGTGGCTTGCTCTGCTGGTGGGGGCGAGCTCCCCCGGCAAGGGTCTTGCCTGGGCCGCTGAGGCTTCCCCGGCAAGGATCCTTGCCGGGGAAACCTGCTCCGTTCATCTGATCTTCGTGGCCTTGGTCCTTGTCGTTGCTCTGTTTGCCTTGTGGCTTCAGCTTCTCTCCGGCTTCCCTTTCCTGCCGTGTTATGTGTGGCCGTGGCGGGAGGCTCTGACTGCCCGTGCACAAGTAAATGGGTCAAAAGTAGAGCCCCTACTTTTGTACACCGATAGGCAACATGTTCATGATCAAGTTGCTTGAAATTAATAATTTGATTTCTAAGGGAAATAATTTTCGCATGAGGAAAATACTTGGCAATAAAAGCATCTTCAAACTTATCCCAAGAATCAATAATATTTTGTGGCAAAGATGCAAACCAAGTTTTAGCGCGATCTCGTAGTGAGAACAGAAATAATTTTAATTTGAAAATATCATTGTACACATCTTTTTCTTTTGCATGTCACACAATTCAAAGAAAGTGTTTACATGGGACGCGGCATCATCATTAGGACTACCAAACAATTATTCTTTCATAAAAAGATTTAACACAGCAGCATTAATATCACAAGACTCCACACTAGTGGTGGGTGGAGCAATTGGAGTACTAATTTAATCATTATTATTAGTATTAGAAAAATCACATAATTTTGTATTTTCTTGAGACATCATGACTAGCAAACGAGATAACATGCAAACAAAAGGCAAAAAATCAAAAAAGGCAAATGAAAAATATTTTTGTATTTTTGTGAAAACATTTTAGAAGAGGGGGAGATGAAAAAGATAGGCAAATGGCAAATAACGTAATTGTAAGGAGATGAAAGTTTATGAGAAGGTACTTGATAGATTTTGATGATGTCTCCTTGGCAACGGCGCGAGAAATTCTTCCTGCTACTTGTGAGTTATGTTGGGATTTCCTCGAAGAGGAGAGGATGATGCAGTACAATAGAGATAAGTATTTCCCTCGGTTAAGAACCAAGGTTATCCATCCAGTAGGAGAACCACGGAACACCTCGCTAGCAGTACCTGCACACAAGATAACAAATCCTTGCACCCAACGCAAACAAGGGGTTGTCAATCCCTTGGCGGTTACTTGCAAGATTAAATTGTATGGTGATAGATAGATAGATCATACAAAAATACAAAATAAAATAAATAAAGAAATATTGCAGCAAGGTGTTTTTAGTTTTAATATATGATAAAAAGTAGACCCAGGGGCCATAGTTTTCACTAGAGGCTTCTCTCTTGAAAATATCGTACGGTGGATAAACAAATTACTGTTGGGCAATTGATAGAAAAGCAAAAAAATATGACAATATACAAGGCAATGATCATGTATATAGGCATCATGTCCGAGACAAGTAGACCGAAACTATTCTACATCTACTACTATTACTCCACACATCAACCGCTATCCAGCATGCATCTAGAGTATTAAGTTCATAAAGAACGGAGTAACGCCTTAAGCAAGATGACATGATGTACACAAAGTAAACTCATTTATGAATAAACCCCATATTTTTATCCTTAATAGCAAAAATACAATACGTGTCATGTCCCTTTCTATCACTGGCATTGAGCACCGCAAGACCGAACCCATTACAAAGCACCTCTCCTATTACAAGATTAATCAATCTAGTTGGCCAAACCAAATCAGTAGATCGAAGAGAAATGTGAAGCTATAACAATCATGCATAAAAGAGTTTACAGACAACTCAAATAATATTCATGGATAGATCTGATCATAAACTTGTAATTCGTCGGATCCCAACAAACACACTACAAAAAGTCATTACATCAAATAGATCTCCAAGAACATCAAGGAGAACATTGTATTGAAGATCAAAGAGAGAGAAGAAGCCACCTAGCTACTAGATTTGGACCTGTAGGTCTGTGGTAAACTACTCATGCATCATGGGAAGGGTGGCAAGGTGGATGTACAGCCCCTCTGTGATGAATTCCCCCTCCGGCAGAGTAGCAGAGAAGGCCTCCAGATGGGATCTCTTGGGAACAAAAACTGCAGCGACGGAAAAAGTATTTTGGTTGGCTCCCTGATGTTCGGGGAATATTTGAAAATTTATAGAGGTGGAATTAGGGTTGGAGGTGCCACGAGGGGCTCACATGCCTGGGGGCCCCCTGCGGTGTGCCTCCCAACCTTGTCGCTCCTGAGGGAGTCCTGGATTAGGGGGTATCTGGACAGCCGGACTATATACTTCGTCCAGACTATTGGAGCGTGAAGATACAAGACTCAAGACTCCGTCCCGTGTCCGTATGGGACTCTCCTTTGCATGGAAGACAAGCTTGGCGATCCAAATATTATATTTCCTTCCTTGTAACCGACTCCATGTAAACCCTAGCCCTCTCTGATGTCTATATAAACTGGAGAGGTTGTTCCTTAGAAGGACGATCACAATCATAATCATCATAGGCTAGCTTCTAGGGTTTAGCCTCTACGATCTCGTGGTAGATCTACTCTTGTACTACTCATATCTTAAATATCAATCAAGCAGGAAGTAGGGTTTTACCTCCATCGAGAGGGCCCGAACCTAGGTAAACATTGCGTCCCTTGTCTCCTGTTACCATCAGCCTAAGACGCACAGATCGGGACCCCCTACCCGAGATCTGCCGGTTTTGACACCGACATTGGTGCTTTCATTGAGAGTTCCTCTATGTCGTCGCTGCAAGGCCTGATGGCTCCTTCAATCATCAACAACAACGCGGTCCAGGGTGAGACTCTTCTCCCCAGACAGATCTTCGTGTTCGGCGGCTTCGCACTGTGGGCCAATTCGCTTGGCCATTTGGAGCAGATTGATAGCTACGCCCCTGGCCACCAGGTCAGATTCGGAACGCTGAACTACACGGCCGATATCCGCGGAGACTTGATCTTCGACGGGCTCGGACCTACACCAGGAGCGCCGGACAATCACGATAAGCACGACTTAGACCTGCTGTCGGATAATGCTCGGGATATCGCGCATGCAGGAGCCACGGACCTAAATCCGGAGTAGATTGCGCCGCCCGAGGACGGGTGGATGGACCCTGCCCCGCAGGCCACACACCCATTGGCGGTAGAGCCGAACACATGCCTCACCCCCAAAGAAGCCTGTGACACCGGACCCTCGGACTCGTATCCGGCTGTAGGTTCCAGTCCGTGCGCTCCTGAGCCCACCGAACCTGCTTGGGCTCCTATAATGGAGTTCACCGCTGCGGATATCTTCCAGCACTCGCCCTTTGGTGACGTGCTGAACTCGTTGAAGTCTCTCTCTTTGTCAGGAGACTCTTGGCCAAACTATGTCCGGCTTGAGTGGGAAGCAGGCGACGAAGGAATTCGTTGCCCACCGACCACCCACTTCATTGCCACGGTCCATGATTTAACTGACAAGCTTGACTTCGACTCCGAAGACATCGACGGTATGGACGACGATGCAGGAGAAGAACAGGAACCACCGCTCAGGGGCGGCAGACAGCCACCCCTTCATAAGATATATACATGGTGGATACGCCTAAGGAGGACGACAACAACAATCCGGAAGATAAAACCCCTGAGCAAAAGCCAAAACGACGATGCAGACGCCGCTCCAAGTCTAGCAACAGTAAAAATAGCGACAAGAGCGCCAAAAAGATCGACACCCCAGTCAACTCCGAAGGCAACAACAACCATATGGACCCAGCGATGGAGCAGGATGAGCCAGGTCATGCCGAACACAGTTCGGAGAAGACGCCCGATCACAATGATCCCGAGGGACGAGTTCATCAAACAGCCCCAGGACAAGAACACAGTCCGGATGACTATGCATTAATCATCCCGGAAACACGCGTGGAACGAGATAACCTCCACAGAAGGCTTATGGCCACCGCAAGAAGTCTAAAGAAACAAAAGCAACGGCTTAAGGCCGCACAGGAAACACTCAATTGCAGATGGAATAAAGTGCTAGACACTGAAGAAAGGTACGGCGACGATTGCCATACAAAGAGCTATCCAAAACGCAAGTTGCTGCAAGAATTCGATGACGAGGCCGTTCCACCAAAGAACAACACGACCAGGAGGCCGGATGAACCACTTCATAACCGCAACAGAGCAGCTACCGACGCCGTGCACGATTTACGTGAGCACCTGGATAAGAAAGCCGGCGCGACTAGATCCATCTACGGATCAAAAGGACACACCCCGGCGCGGGACTATGGTCACCAAAACGATCATACCGATCGGATACCAGTTCGGAATGGACACCGGACACAACAACAGCCGACAGCATGCCACAGCACATCCAGATACAGAGGGGCTGCTCACCCCCTGTGCTTCACCTAAGAAGTACTGGAGCACGAATTTCCACAGGGTTTGAAATCTGTGAACATAGAGGCATACGACGGAACGACAGACCAAGGGGTCTGCATATACACATGGCTCGTGGGGACGACCTCCACGCCCTCAAATACCTTCCCCTCAAGTTGAAGGGGCCAGATCGACACTAGTTGAAAGGCCTCCCCGAAAACTCAATTGGAAGTTGGGAGGAACTCGAGGACGCTTTCAGGGCCAATTTTCAAGGGACTTATGTCCGGCCTCCGGATGCGGACGATTTAAGTCACATAATCCAACAGCCCGGAGAGTCCGCCCGCAAGCTTTGGAACAGATTCCTCACTAAGAAAAATCAAATTGTCGATTGTACGGATGCTGAGGCCTTAGCGGCGTTCAAACATAGCATCCGAGACGATTGGCTCGCCAGACACCTCAGCCAAGAAAAGCCAAGGACAATGGCAGCCTTAACAAGCCTTATGACCCGCTTTTGCACGGGTGAAGATAGCTGGTTGGCCCGTAAAGGCACCAGCGACCCAAGCACATCCGAAATAAGGGATGGCAATGGGAAGCCACGGCACAATAAAAACAAACGCCAAAACAAGGAAGAGAGCCCGGACAACACAATGGTCAATGCCGGATTCAGGGGCTCTCGACCCGGTCATCAAAAGAAGCCAGTTAAAGGCAGCAAAGAAGGACCGTCCGGTCTGAACAAAGTCCTGGACAGACTGTGCCAAATTCATGGCACCCCGACAAACCTGCGAACCACACTCACAAAGAATGTTGGGTCTTCAAGCAGGTCGGCAAATTAAATGCCAAACACAAGGGAAGGGAAACACCAAGTGAAGACGAGGATGAGCCTCGCCAGCCGAACACTGGGGGACAGAAAAAATTCCCACCAGAGGTAAAAACAGTAAACATGATCCACGCTACTCACACATCCACAAGAAGGCACGAATGCACGCTCAGCAACGCATACGCTATAGAGCCCGTCGTACCCACACCTAACCACATGTCGGCTTGTCCGATCACTTTCGATCACACGGACTGCCTGACTAGTATTCGGCATGGAGGATCAGATGCCTTGGTGCTCGACCCAATAATCGACGGATACCATCTTACTCACGTCCTCATGGACGGCGGCAGTAGTCTCAATTTAATATACCAGGACACTGTCCGCAGGATGGGTATAGACTCATCCAGAATAAGCCAAAGCAACACCGCCTTTGAAGGGGTGATACTAGGTGTTGAAGCCTATGGTAGGGGCTCCGTCGTACTGGAGGTAACATTCGGCTCCCCAGGCAACTCCGGAAGCAAAGAACTACTCTTCACCATCGCACCCTTCCAAAGCGGCTATCACGCATTGCTTAGAAGAACGGCCTTCACCTGCTTCAATGCAGTACTGCATTACGCCTACCTCACACTCAAGATGCCCGGTCCACGAGGCATCATCACTCTTAATGGAAACACAAAGTGCTCTTCACGCGCGGACGAATACGCGACGGCTCCAGTGGCCGGATTCTAAGCGGCCTCCAACCCCAGAAAGCATGACTGGTCGTTAAGACCACGGACACGATTAGACGAGTCCGGCAGCTCGGATAAAACTGATCCAGGGCGCCACGTATGTAATCCCATAGAGGACACCAGGGGCTATAGATATTTAATACACCCCACTCTTGTCTCAACCTTATTGGCAGGCCAATTTCTTACACTTTTACTATCCATCGCATGCTTACGTTGTACTCTTCTACACGTGCTTTCTTTTTACAGACAACATTCGCACGATACCCTTCCAGGACACGACACAACAGAGATAAAGGCGCAGACGTGTAGTAGGGCCCCGCTCAAAGGTTTCTCTTTAGATTGAGCCCCTGTGTAAACCTTTTCTATTGCCTCTTGTTGTTTACACATCCCATGGGTACTATACCCACAGAGGGTACTGCCGTTATTGGCATTTTGCCACGACAGGCTAACGCACGTACCTGGAAATACAGGGTTTATAATGAAAGGGCATTCTTCAGCCCATTTTCTGTTATAAAGTCCGAATACCTTCGGGAGTGTTCGGCATCACGAGTTTGGCCTTATATGCATCAGCTCCGAATCATGTCTTTGGTCAAATGTTGGGTTTGCCCGGCTCCTGGGTTTGCCGCCTTACGTTCCGTTCTTATGGGCTAAGGCGGCCAAAGGAGAACTACTGTGATTGTGCCCTGGTTATTCTGGATGAGCACCTCAGTAGAGAAAGCCGAAAACTGACTGTCATGATACAACGAGAGATTGTTCAACCGGAATCTTTAGGATTCCTCCGCATTAACGAAGGGCCGTTTCCCGGTCATGTACACACGCGCCCGTATTCGGATGCACGCAAAAGTACTACGGGCTACATAGTAGCCCCACCGTCAAACTCCTATGGCTAAGTGAAAGTGTTATAGCTATATAGTCTGGTTGCCTAGTTCGACGTGCGATCACCTCCTTAATGGACCAAGACGTTGGATCAAGTGTGATTATGCATATTTTTCGCGAACACCCCCACATTGTATGCATGGGGGCTGAAGCCAACGACTGCTAACTTTCAGAATTACACATATACATAAAAACGGCCGCACAGGAGGCACAAATAATACTTTCGGGCACAAAGTATAAATATAGCCTCATAATCAAAATAACATTGTTTTTACAATGACACAATTTGTCACTCGAACATTACATTCTTCGAGCACAGAGCCTCTATCAAACGAGCACCTTCTATTACCTGCTCTAAGTAGTGCTCGGTCGGATCCTGGCCTCCCGCCGGATTCTGGGTTGCAATGATGGTGGCCTCCATATCCGTCCAATATGCTTTAACATGGGCGAGAGCCATTCGTGCACCCTCTATACACGCCGACCTTCTCATCGCATTGATCCGTGATACGACACCAAGGAATTGTTGCACTAAACCAAAATAACTATCCAACTTCGGCTCCTTCGGCTAAAGATCGTGTATTACAGACCGCATGGCAAGCCCGGAGAGCCTATGAAGTTCCGCCACGGCAGCCATCTTCTCACTCAACGGCAATGGGCGCGCAGGAGCATTGAATTGCGACCAGAATAGCTTCTCCATTTCTGTATCACCTTGCTCCTCGAAAAACTTGGCCACATCAGCCGTACTCTTCGCCTAGTCCTCATATGCATCTGCAGGACTCCAGCGTCGATCCAGGGAAGCATACGTCGGATCCAAAAACTTCATCCGCAATAAGTAGGGGTTACCGGCCGCGATTTTTCCGGCCTGTCGAAGCTCCTCCCGCACATCCCTGATTTTGGTCCGCATCTCCTTGGCCGCGTTAAGTGCCTTGTTCAGGTCAGCGGAATTAACCTGATTCTCCTTTTCAAGGAGCTCATACCAGTCGGCGGCATTTTTCAATTCCACAGCCATTTCGGCTATCTTGTCTTCGCTTCGGCGATGAGCAGCCTGTTCGGCTCTCAACTCTTCGGCCGCCTTTAGGGTAGCCGCATTGCTAGCCCGAGCTTGTTCCTTGGCCTAGGCAAGCTCCGCCCTTAGGGCTTCCACGACAGCGGCACTGTCTACAGTCCAAGTATGTCACATTAATATTATGCCCCTCTCAAATTTTTCTACACAACATAATAAGGAAAGCAGAGCACATACCTTGTGACTCGTTCAGCCGCTCGTTCACCAGCGTGATATCGGCATCAATAGCTCCAACCTGCCTCCTTAGTTCGGCAACTTCAACGGACTGGTCGGCTGCCGGATCCTTAGACACCTGCGCAAATATATAGCACAATCATTACTTACACATCCTCCGTTTGCCGCCTATGGCAGGCAACCAGAGTCTCAGGGGCTACTATCCATATGGAGCACACCTAGCGCATGCCTCACAACCAAAAATTATGTATTTTTCATTACATACCTCAAAGCCTCTCAGCAGGCTCGTAAACGCTTCATTCAAACCGCTTGTGGCGGATGAAATCTTCTTGAGCACTGTGCTCATTAATGAGCGGTGCTCCTCCGAGAGTGCGGCCTGCTCCAGAAGGCCCGTCAGTATGTCCGGCCGGACACCAAACTGTGCCGGACCCTTCTCATCGCCCCCCATGGGAGCCGAATGCCCCGGGCTCAGGGCGGCTGAAGGATTAGCTTCTGGCTTCGGCAGATCCGGACTACTCCGTGACGACACCTCGGTGTCGCCCGCCTCATGAGGCGGAGAGGTTGGTGGGGTCTCACTCTCCATCATCTCCAGAGGGAGATCCCCTGAAGACGAACTCTGCTGAGAAGAGCTGCTAGCCGGACTGCAAAAAAATGAATCCTGGTTATTGTTCTCGGAGAAATAGAGTACCTTCAAATCTACGATTAACTCACAGCTCGGTTTGGGGCTGGCTCGTCGGCGGGCATGACGTGGTAAGGACGCCCTTCGGGGCAGGGCCCCCTGGTGACGCTTTCATCCCCTGCTTGGGCACCTCCATCCCCAAGTCTACGTAGGCGGCCCTCTTCTTCCCACGCGGGGAGGAGGCTTTAGACTTCCCTTCCCGACTATCCTCCTTAGGGAAGGTAGCAATTCCCCTGATTTGGATGTGTAGTGTGTGAAGTTCGGCTTCTCTGCTCTTCCCTTCGTCTTTTCCCGAGGGCATTTTGCTGAGTACCCGGCCAAGCATCTTGGCTATGGTGGGACTAGGCGAGCCTTCGGGAAGTGGCGCCGGACACCCGATTCTCTCCGCCTTGCTGAGCCATTCCTGGCCACGGAGGATTTTCAGAAAAATGACTATGACAAATATAAACGAAGTGTCCGGTTTCAAGGTTACTTACTTGGGTATCTAGGCGATTGCAACTTAGGCCCGCATCCATGGTGGTGTCCGGACACTTTACTTGTGGTTCGAAGAATAATTTACACATCCCTTCGAGCGTTAGGCCAAAGAAGTGCATAATAGTCCGCGGACCCTCTGGATTGAACTCCCACATCCGAAGAGGCTGGCGTTTGCACGGTAACATCCGTGGGATTAGCATTACCTGAATTATGCTGACAAGGTTAATGTCCCTCTCAAGAAGCTCCCGGATACGGCTCTGCAGTATTGGTACATCATAGCGGGCCCCCAATTCCGTCCTACGTCGGTCCATGATGCCAGTTGTGACGGAGGGCCCGAGCGGAGATTGGGGGCAGCCACCCACTTTGTGCCTCTGGGAGCCGTGACGTAAAACCACCTCCGCTGCCATACATCGAATACCTCTGGGAAAGAACCCTCTAGCCATGGGGCATCGGCGTTCCTGCTTATTATGGCACCTCCGCACTCCGCATGTCGACCCTCGATCATCTTCGGCTTAACATTGAAGGTCTTGAGCCACAAGCTGAAGTGTGGGGTGACGTGAAGAAAAGCCTCGCACACAATGATGAACGACGAGATATGGAGGATAGCGTCCGAAGGTAGATCATGAAAATCTAACCTGTAATAGAACATGAGCCCCCTTACAAAGGGATCAAGGGTGAGGCCCAAGCCGCGGAGGAAGTGAGGAACAAATACGACGCTCTCATTGGGCTCGGGGGTAGGGATGACCTACCCTGGAGCAGGAAGCCTATGCTGGATGTCGGCAGTCAGATATTCGACCTCCTTGAGCCTCGCAATGTCCTCCTCTTTGATCAAGGAGGCCACCCACCGGCCTTGAAGGTTGGATCCGGACATATTGGAGGATCTGGGGTGTTTGAGTTTGGGTCTCGGGTGTTAGAACTCGAGATGCGAAAGGCGCAATAGTGGTGGAAAAGAGGTATAGGCCTTGGCCCCTTTATAAAGGGAGTGAATATCAAGAGTCCTCAGCGTGACCACTTGAGACTTATCTAAAAACATGGAGTCATACCAACAGTCGTCGTGGGGTGGCACATGCCCATATTGATGGAAGATCCCGTAATAAGGGGGACACGATCTCTGCTTTGGCAGGGCGTGCCAATAAAATTGCCTCGCAACACGTATCGAGGTGAGCTAGAAAAAACCGATTTGTGTTAGGACGGGCCACGATGCAAGGGCACGATAGATTGCCAGCAGATCAGATTTATGCTGTGCTCCCTACGATGGTATGTGAAAATCTTCTTGCAGATCCGGACACGGTCTACGTGTTCGATAATCACTTTGGAGTATTCGGAGATGGAACCCGCCTTGCAATGCCGAAGACAAGACTGCGCACCGGACTCATCGTCATTGAAGCTTGGTTCAGGGGCTACTGAGGGAGTCCTGGATTAGGGGGTATCCGGACAGCTGGGCTATGTACTTCGTCCGGACTATTGGAGCGTGAAGATACAAGACTCAAGACTCCGTCCCGTGTCCGGATGGGACTCTCCTTTGCGTGGAAGACAAGCTTGGCGATCCGGATATTATATTTCCTTCCTTGTAACCGACTCCATGTAAACCCTAGCCCTCTCTGATGTCTATATAAACCGGAGAGGTTGGTCCTTCGAAGGACGATCACAATCATAATCATCATAGGCTAGCTTCTAGGGTTTAGCCTCTACGATCTTGTGGTAGATCTACTCTTGTACTACTCATGTCTTCAATATCAATCAAGCAGGAAGTAGGGTTTTACCTCCATCGAGAGGGCCCAAACCTGGCTAAACATTGTGTCACTTGTCTCCTGTTACCATCAGCCTAAGACGCATAGATCGGGACCCCCTACCCGAGATCCGCCGGTTTTGACACCGACAGCTCCCTCGTGGCTCGTCTGGCCTTCTCCTGAACCTTCTAGGGTCTCTTCTGGTCCAGAAAAAATTAATCCGAAGTTTTTTCTCCGTTTGGACTCTGTTTGATATTGATTTCCTGAAAAGCCAAAAACAGGCAAAAAAACTACAACTGGCACTAGGTACTAAGTTAATAGGTTAGTCCCAAAAAATGATATATAATTACAAATAATGGCATATAAAACGTCCAAGATTGATACTATAATAGCATGGAACAATCTAAAATTATAGATTCGTTGGAGACGTATCATTGGGGGCACAAGATATTTCTTGTATTTGATTGTAGGGTTGTTTGAGAGAGACCATCTCCATCCTACGCCTCCCATGGATTGATAAACCTTAGGTCATCGACTTGAGGGAAATTGGTACTGTCCTACAAAACTCTGTGCTTGGAGGCCCAACACGAGTCTACTAGAATAAGTTGTGTAATAGACATCACTTCACAACCTAGGTCAAACAGGGTTATTCCTTTAATAGAAAAGGCAATATTCCCAAGAAATAAAGATTGGGGTTGGCTTAGAATGGAAATGACATGATCTTGGGAAATATTTGTGAGTAATGAACCACTTGGGAGAAGAAGGAAATAGGATCTTCCCAGGTTTCAAGTCCAGAGAACCACTCCAAAAGAAAAATCAAAACAAAAACCAAAGAAATTCAAAAGAAAATGAAAGGGCCAAAATTGGGGTGTTACAAACCTACCCCCTTAGGAAAATATCATCCTCAAGATTTGGTTGCTCAGAGAACAAGTATGAATATGACTTAACAAAATCGTGTCCAGCTCGAGTATCCGTTTCCTTCGTATGTTGTTCCCCCTGAATTTCATATAATCTAATTACCTTGCTCTGGGTGGTTTGCTTCACCTTACCCAAAATTTTGATGGGTCTTTCCTCATATGTCAAACCTTATGCTGACTTTGATTCTTTCATATTTGTCGGCTTAGCTGGGGTGGCGATATATTATCATACCTAGGAGATAATGAGTTTCCACAAGTTCAGAGTGATTTTTTATTGACATGCCACTCTTTGATCTATCAACAGTAATATCCAATGAATCTATGAATAAATTGCAGGTGGGCATGAAACCCTTTTTAATTCCTTCCACCGGGTTATTCAAATAAATGCATGTCTTCCGGGTTCAACCAATTTGAGAATCATAGACATTCTCTTTACGGGATCTGGCAGCCCGTAGGTGGCACTGGATCATCTTGGATTGTTTGTTTGTCTCAAGCATGAAATTTGGACCAAAGATTCGATTGTCTCCCGTCGTTGGCAGTATAAAGGGGTACGGTGTTATAGTTGTAACATACCTCAAACAGTAGCATCTCGAGACTAGACTGATAGTCGTCTAGCGGGGAGTTATTTTCCATGGCAGGTTGTCCTTGCACTTAGTTCCACATGGGAGAGCACACGATTTGAGTTTTTGTTCAGCATCTCACTTGCTCATTCTGTCGGTATGTCCATATGAGGGTAATAGGTCGTGCGATGCTTTAACATGGCCAGTGAAGTCAAACTATTGAGATGGCTAAGGAATCTTGGTTCTGACGGGACATACTTGGATATTCCACACTGACAATTTTGAGCACGTGAAGTTAGTCAAGCGGGTTGGCTGGATATGAGGTCCTTATGGAACAGAGTAGGCCTCTAAGTGTATGTCCATGTCGATCCATAAGGAATCGTGGTCTCAAGCTGACTTGGGTATCCGGACCATGACGGGCGTGCAGGAATCATCATACCTTTGCTGCCAGACTTACTCCTTGATTGTCATTATTTTCTTTGTCAGAATCCCTTACTAAAATAGCTTGTTCACATATGTCCTCGATCCTTCTTGTGACCATATGTGTTCTTGGTGTAATATTCCAATGTCATACCTTGTTATGGTTGATGACATGGGTCCTCATGTACATGTGGGCATGTAATTATATAGAGCTCATTGTTGTGGCCGATCATACAAGATGGTGACAACAGTTCATGATATCACCTTGTTCGGTGCAGGGAAACTGACCTTGATAACCACTGTCAAGACTATTGTTCCAAGGTTGTTTGCTTCACAACTTGTCAATTCTTGCATCACATGAGATGTACATCTGACTTTCTTCCTCTGGCATAACTTATGGGGCTGTTGCATCCTTACCTTCTTCCCGTAGATCCACTTGAACATAGTTGTATCCTCGTATGAGTGACTTGCATGACTTGGAATGCATGCTCACCATATACCTAGAAGTATATGTAGTCGAACACTCAATTCTTGAGGCAGGCATATTTCTTGACTGATTTGTACTTATGACAAAATAGCTACGGACCTGATTCCTGAGATGCATTGTCATATACAACCAACTCACAATGTAATATCATGTAGCATCGTACTAACGAAGACTTATCAAGAGTATCGTCCTAAGGAATGCTGGATGTCGTACCTCAAAAGCTTCTCCTTTGTTTGCTTATTGAGGAAGATTTAGTGCCATATGTCGGAACCCTACTGTTATAACTTGCTGAAGAAGGTCAAGCATCTTACGCTAGAAGCTATCCACATAGTGTAGCAAGGAAAATTAACGATTCTTGCATTGGAAGCTTCTTCTAGTAGCATGTGGAGGAAGACTGATTTTCTTACACCCGAAGTTTCTCACTGTGATGCGGGATGAATGCCATATATATACCCATAATGTTTGAATGCCATATATATACCCATAATATTTTTTGTTGTCGGTTACTTGTAGGAGAAGAAATGTCTGATTTTCTTCCTTGCTGAATACTGAACACATAGCAAATTAGGGTTTCCTTCCGAAGTATAACATATTTCAAGTTTCATTCATAGCTGAACCAGAACGTTATATATGAGTCATACGTTTGACTGAAAATATACCATTGTGTCACGCCCAATATGCGACCCTATCCAAAAGGAACTCGAAGGTCCCACCAAGGATAGACCCGCATATTGAAACACTTTTGCAAGGTGGATATCATTACATAATAGATGGGGATACATACAAGAGGCATACAATGCCACACGAATACAACATCATCTTACAAGAGCAACATCCGACTACGGATGAAACACAAACAGAAGCTCAAACAACATCCACCCTGCTAGCCCAGGTTGCCGACCTGGAACCTATCCCCTGATCAAAGAAGAAGCAGAAGAAGAACTCCAAAACAAGCAAACATCGCTCTCACGTCATGATCATCGCATAACCTATACCTGCAACTATTGTTGTAGTAATCTGTGAGCCACGAGGACTCAGCAATCCCATTACCATGGGTATCAAGACTAGCAAAGCTTAAAGGGAAAGGAAGGAGTAAAGTGGTGAGGTTGCAGCAGCGACTAAGCATGATATGGTGGCTATCATACGCAAATGAGAGCGAGAAGAGAAACAAAGGAACGGTCGTCAACTAGCAATGATCAAGAGGTGATCCTGAACACCTACTTATGTCAATCATAACACAGAAACCGTGTTCACTTCCCGGACTCCGCTGAGAAGAGACCAGCACGACTACACACGCGGTTGATGCGTTTTAATTCGGATCTGGTGTCAAGTTATCTACAACCGGACATTAACAAATTCCCATCTGCCACATAACCGCGGGCACGGCTTTCGAAAGTTTATACCCTGCAGGGGTGTCCCAACTTAGCCCATGATAAGCTCTCGCGATCTACGAAGGATATACCTTCTCCCAGGAAGACCCGATCAGTCTCGGAATCCCGGTTTACAAGACATTTCGACAATGGTAAAACAAGACCAGCAAGACCGCCCGATGCGCCGACATCCCAATAGGAGCTGCACATATCTCGTTCTCAGGGCAACACCGGATGAGCAATCCGTACAACTAAAACCAGACCTCAAGTTTCCTTGAGGGGGCGCTGCAAAGGGCTCTAGTTCGGACCAACACTTAGACAAGCATTGGCCCAGGGGGGCTGAATAAAGATGACCCTCGAGAGAGCGACTCCCAAGGGAAAAGTAGGTGGTGGTGAGGCAAATGGTAAAACCAAGGTTGGGCCTTGCTAGAGGAGTTTTATTCAAAGCGAACTGTCAAGGGGGTCCCATAAATCACCTGACCGCGTAAGGAACGCAAAATCCGGGAACATAACACCGGTATGACGGAAACTAGGGCGGCAAGAGTGGAACAAAACACCAGGCATAAGGCCGAGCCTTCCACTCTTTACCAAATATATAGATGCATTAATAATATAAAAGAGATATTGTGATATCCCAACATAACCCTGTCCACCATGGAGAAATCTTCAACTTCACCTGCAACTAACAACGCTATAAGAGGGGCTAAGCAAAAGCGGTAACATAGCCAAGCAATGGTTTGCTAGGAAGGGTGTCAAAGGTTAGAGGTTCATGGAAATTTGGGGAGGCTTAAGGAACAAGTGATAGGAAACGCAGCATAGTGATAGAACGAAGCAACTAGCATAGCAATGATAGTAGTGAGATCCAGGGTAGCGGTCATCTTGCCTGAAATCCCACAAGGAAGAAGAACGAGTCCATGAAGAAGATGAAGCCACGAAGACGAACCAAGTGTAGACGAACGAATCCTCACGACCGCAATGAAAACGGGAACTATCGAGAAGAAGCACACAACATGGTAAACACACCACACATAGACAAGACATGATGCACAACAAGCATGATGCATGGCAAAGCTACATGGAGCTACTCATGGTAAGAGATGATGCAAACAAGAACCACACATCAAAGCAAGTTTAAATGAGGCCGGAAACAACATATAACAATTCCGGTAAGTCCTCATATGCAAATTTAGGAATTGGTCCAGAACTGAATAAACCTTATGTTCAAGTTGTTAAACAGCAAGTTAAGATGCACCAAGATGATCTAGACGAGATTCTAGTCAAGTTACATATAAAGTTCATTTAGTTTGGAGCTACGGCCTAGAAGATATGAGCAAAACAAGTTAAACATGGCATTGATGCAAAATGCATACAAACATCAAGCAAACACTCTCAAAACATGGATGCAACATGATAATATGAAACTACACGCAATTCTAAGCAAGTTTCATATAGAGCACACTCAAAACGGAGCAACGGTTCAACACCTACACTCTACAAGTTATAACAACAATATGTCCAAAACAGCAACTAGGCATCTTGCAAGCATCAAAACAATAAGCTACAACATCCCAACGTAAGAACAAAAGGCATGGGCATGAAGTACAGGTAAAGCATGACAAAACATGAACACTGAGATATCTCCAGAAATCACTAGAACATGCTTAAAAGGACACGGGAAGATTGCAAATAATAACAGTTTCAGACTTATCAAGAAACAACATCAGGTTGCAATGTTTAGAGCTATCAAACAACATGCTACAGGAACTTATCATGGCAAACAAAGGCATGGCATGAATCTACTAATTTCATAGAACAAAAGTCCCTTACTGACCATGAGCCAAAAAGGCACAGAAAATAAGATGGCACCCATGTAAACATAACAAGTTATATGACAGATTCATACATGGCAGGAACAACAGTAAGTAGGCATGTTGGTGAGCTTGAACCACTCACCAAAGAGCAATACATGGCATGGCAACGCGACCAACAGTAATAAGACATGTTTATGACGCTAAGCATGGCAAGAGCAAGTTCATAGGGTGCATGGATCACTAGCAAAGCTCATGGCAAAACTGAACTTAATGTTAACAGGCTGACAGCAACATTACTTAGCAAGTTTGGAGCAAGATAACAACCAGTTACAGCAGGCTATAAATGCAACTAGGGGCAGGAATGGGTATAGCATGACATGTATAACAAAATATCCTTAGTGAACGTCTCCAGATTATGCATAGAATGACTTGTAGCAGCAGGTTAACATAGCAACAAAATATAGCAGAATCTGTCTAGCAAATCAGCAACAGCAAGTACCCCACTTAACAAGCTCGATGCACTCAGCACACAACTCACAAAAATACATGGATAGCACCCCTGTGAAGATGGCATGGCATAGATCAAAACACATGTAGAGCTCATGCTCATAAAATGCACACATCAAACATGGCAAAAAACGACAAATCATCAAGTTATAACAGTTTCAGCAGATTAACATCAAATAGCACTTTTACAACGATGATTCGGGCATTAAGATGAACTCAAATGAACATGATGCAATGGAATAAATGAAGTACTCGTCGAGACGAACAATTTGACATATTACACGCATGAAATGGAGCAGTATGCAGCAAGTTATGACATGTCAAAGTTGGCTCCAGAATATGCAAATTTCGGGGACAGAGAAAAATGAGGGGGGAAGAAAGTCAACCGTCAGATCCAGATCGAGGCAGGGCCGAGCTCGCCAGAGAGCTCGTCGGAGACGGGTGGTGTGGCGGTCGGAGTGGTTGGGGAAGGTCACCGGGGTGTGGGGGAGCCGGATCCGTCGACGGTGGTGGTGGCCGGCGAGGAGGCGCTCCGGCGCAGCGGCCGAGGGCGGCGGAGGGAGCGCGCCGGTGGGGACGGGTAGCCGGAGGACGGCGGGCGGCGAAGCTCGCCGGTGGGACGGCGTCCACGGAAGGAGTCGGCGGGCGGCGGCGCCGTGGCCGCGGCGGCGGCGCCAGGGCAGGCGGCGGCAGGCGCAGAGCTCGGGGCGAGCGGAGGCGGGCACGGTGGGGCAGCGGGCCGGTGCCGGATGCGAGCGGCGGCGGCCGGACTTCAACGGGGTGGCGGAGCTCGCGAGGGCGCGGGGGCGGCGAGGCGCGGCTTGGCGACGACGGAACGGGCCGCGGGGCCGGAGACGGGCCCGGGCGGGCTGGTGGCGGCGCGGTCGGCGGGAGCCACGTGGCGCTTGCCGATTGGCTGCGGGCGGCGGGCGGAAGCGTCCGGTCCAGATCGGACGTGTCCGGCGGGCGAGAGGAGCGGGGCTAGGGTTTCGGGGGGAATTGATCTGAAACATGGAGAGGGGAAGACGTTTTTATAGGTAGAGGGAGCTAGGAGAGTCCACATCCGGCACGGTTTTCGGCCATGCGATCGTGATCGAACGACCGAGAGCATGGAAGAGACTTGGATGGGTTTTGGGCCACTTTGGAAGGGGTGTTGGGATGCACACAAAAGAGGTCTTTGCGGTTACCCGGTTAACCGTTGGAGTATCGAACGACCTCCAAATGGCACGAAACTTGACAGGCGGTCTACCGGTGCTATACCAAGGCCGCTAGGCAAACCTCGGGCCATTCCGAGAAAGTTTAGCACCCGCTCACAACAGGAGACAAAAGGGGACGCCGGAGGACATAGGAGTGCTGGGTTGCCAAACGGACAACGGGGAAAATGCTCGGATGCATGAGACGAACACGTATGCAAAATGAAATGCATATGATGACAAGGCAAAATGCAACACGCAAGCAAATGACATGGCAACAACGGCGAATAACTGGCAGACACCTGGCGCATCGAATCCGGGGCGTTACACATTGGCCTTGCACCTGACTTGTCTTCCTGCTGGTTTGATCATTACTTTTAAAGGTTGCACAACTGATGCGGACTTGATGCTGATAGTCGATTAGGATACCTATTCATAGTAGATATTCCCAATACAATAAAGTCAATTGAGAATGCCATACCGTTCAGCTGAGCTTCCAAATATTTGAAATCATCATTGCTTCTTCGAGTCCGGTGTCGATTGATTAGAAACTTTAATAAGGGAAAATAAGGTAACACCAAAGGACCAAATAAAGAAGCAAAATAAACAACTCAACTGAACAAAATCACACAAAAGGCATTCAAATCATACACAAGCAACATCACATCTTACTGCTATTCCAAACAATATGCAAGCCTACTTATGCCACACAAATGTCGTGGGAAATTCTAGTACTATGATCTAATCATGCTGTGACGGTGTGCACGAAGATGGATCAGTATCTTGAGAAGTTGGTGTAAACAAAGCTACACCAAGTGCTGGCTTGGCCAGGTGGCATCCATGACTGGCTCGGGGGTGAGGACGTACTCAATGATCATGTAGCAGGACACGATGTCATGACCACATCATCATCACGCGGAGGAAGGGAACCGTACTCATCCATGGAATAGGTGACATGATAGGGTAACGATGGAAAGATGGGTCTACTAGCATTGACCTTTTCTCATAATGAAGATCAGTAAGGGTTGCCATAGCAATAAGATGAAAGGCATGATCCGGGATAGAAGCATGTCTACCACCGAAACGATAGGTGTGGCTGAAGAAAAGATATTGGCGCGCACTGCTACAATGAGCTGCTATACAAACGGTTTTTAACCCCTTTCCACGATGGCATTTTAAACCGTCTCCATGCCTATGTGTGTGATGGGGGGGGGGGTCCTTCCCACACGACCCATAAACTATTAGGGATAGGGAGTAGCAATACATACGCTTTGCATAACTAAGCATATGAGATGCCATCATCTATCCCAAATGCGAGCCTTCAGACAACTGTTTGTGATATGTCAAATATCCAAAATGCTCCATCCTTGCTACTTGTTTGTTATTGCATTACCAACACAGTCGGCATTCTGTGGTGCTATGTTTATGATGCGTGCCCCATCACAAACAGTTCACGATTATACAACGTGTATGATAAGCAGACAATCACACACACTCACTTCTCCCGAACCATATGTGATATGTAATTAAGAAGATTAGCTAATCATCATCCGAGTGTCAGATAGGATTACGAAATGTTGGACCGTCATACCAGTGTCGTACAGGATATCTATCGCACACGCATCGTTTGTCATACATGATTAGCTAACCATATGTGGTGCAACGTTCACGATGCGTATGACATCAGAAACGGTTCATGACTGTAAATCGTGTACAATAATGCAACTATTACAAACATTTAGTTTGCTCGCACTGTTTGTGATATTATCTGACGTCACACACGCTTCGCAAACGGCAACTATGTGCATGGTTGCACATGTTTCCTCTCTGTGAACCATCTCGGATTATGATGTATACCACACATGTTTGTGCTATATAGACCATGCACCGTAACGACCTACAGAGCGTATTTTCACCCTAATTTAATCACTGCTATTTAAAATTGTACCGAATTCAAATTTGAAAGTAGGCTATAACTTTATTCTTATCCATCAGGTTCAACAAGCAATGCGTTATTCTTTTCAACAGGTACATATGTTCAAGAATTACATAAGCACCAAATAAAGAATGATGAACCAGGGTTGTATACTTGTACTATTAAAGACGGTAAAGAAAGAGGCGAAAGACATTCTGGTTGTTGAACAAGGTGAAGCGGAATGCCCGTATTGTGCTGTGGGGACCCCGACTCATAAGTCGAGATCACCGAATGCACGTGTACAGTGAACCCAGAGATCAATGCTCAATGAACACACAGAAGCTGAATAACAAGAGTCTTACATCCTTACATACCGCCTTACACAAATTATGACCATTATGGTCATGTCTTACATTGATAAAGCCTTAAGGGCTGAACATCAAATGAAACACAAGCAGTGGAAATCTTCGTCGATAAGTAGAACCCATGCCATCTGCCTCAACCCTACAGGCATTCTGACTGGGAAACGTCCTAGTTCGCATGTTCGTCTCCAAAGAATTCTTCTTCGAACTCCAGTTCTTCCATGCCTGGTCAATTAAATAACCAGTAGCAAGCCAATGAGTACTTTGAATGTACTCGCAAGCAACCCATGTTTTGGTCCAAGATGTAACAATACATGATATAGGTAAATTTTTGCAGAAAGCTAGTTTTGAGTGCAATGACATGTTCAACAACTTGTAAGACATGCATCAAGAGAATTCAAGTAACCATGAGGACAGGTTATAGGTATCAACATGTAACGCCCCGGATTCGTTGCGCCAGGTGTCTGCCAGTTATTCGTCGTTGTTGCCATGTCATCTGCTTGCGTGTTGCACTTTGCCATGTCATCATGTGCATTTCTTTTTGCATATGTGTTCGTCTCATGCATCCGAGCATTTTCCCCGTTGTCCGTTTTGCAATCCGGCACTCCTATGTCCTCCGGCGTCCCCCTTTTTGCCTCTTCTCTTGTGAGGGTGTTAAACGTTGTCGGAATGGCCCGAGGTTTGCCAAGCGGCCTTGGTATAGCACCGGTAGACCGCCTGTCAAGTTTCGTGCCATTTGGAGGTCGTTTGGTACTCCAACGGTTAACCGGGTAACCGTAAAAGCCTCCTTCTCTTTGCAGCCCAACACCCCTTCCAAACTGGCCCAAAACCCATCTAACTCCCCTCCATGCTCTCGGTCGTTCGATCACGATCGCATGGCCGAAAACCGCTCCTCATTTGGACTCTCCTAACTCCCTCTACCTATAAATTAGTCCCCTCCCCCGAATTCAAGGTCTAAACCCCCCGAAACCCTAGCTTTCGTCCTCCTCTGCGCCGCCGGACACGTCCAGGCGATGCCGGACATGTCCGCTCCGTCGCCCTCCGCCAATCGGCGTCCGCCACGTGGCCTCCAGCCACCCCCGCGCCGCCGCCGGCCCGCAGGCCCAGCGCCGGCCCCCGCGGCTCGCTCGCTGCCGCGCCCCGCGGGCCCGAGCGCTCCGCCGCTGCCGCTCGGGTCCCCGCGGCCGTCCGCCGCCTCGGCCGCCTCGGACCTCGCCGCCGGTGTGCGCCGCGCCGTCCCGCGCGCTGCTCCGCCTCCGGCCCCGATGCCGCGCCGCCGCGGGTGCCTCCCCGCCGCCTTGGCTCCGGCCTCCTCCGCGCTCGGCCCCGAGTCGCCCCGCCGCCTGGACTCCTCCGCCCCGCCGCCGGAGAACCCCGGTGCTCGCCGGAGCGCGCAGCACCATGCCGCCGCGCCATGGCCTCCGCCGGGAACCGGCCGGATCCCCAGATCCGGCCCGGATCCTCCCTCTCCCGGCCTCCCTTCCTCGTCTCCGGCCGCGCCCGCCCGTTCTCCGGCGAGTCTCTCCGGCGAGCCCGGCCCCGCCTCGAAAACCATGCATCCCCGAGGTTGACCTTCCCCACTCTGAAATTCGTCTAAGTCCCCAGATTATTGCATTATCATGCCATGTTCATGCCATTGTATCTCTGCATCCATAGCTCCGTTTCATGCATGTAATATGTCAAATTGTTCGCCTCGACGAGTACTTCATTTCATTCCATTGCATCATTTTCATTTGAGTTCATCTTGATGCCCTAAATTCTGTTGGAAGAGTGCATGTTGATGTTAATCTGCTGAAACTGTTATAACTTGCTCATTTGTCATTTTTGCCATGATTGATGTGTGCATCCTATGAGGTTGATGTCTACATGTGTTTTGATCTATGCTATGCCATCTTTCCAATGGTGCTATCCATGTATTTTTGTGATCAATGTGGTGACTAGCACAAGCATGCAAACTAGGCATCTTGTTGTTGCTGATTTCAGTCCCTGTCTGCTGTTATTTTTATGCCATGTAAACTTGTTGCTACAGAGAGATCCATGCATATTTAGAGATACTTCAGTAAGGGTGTTTTGAACATATGGTTGTTTTCTATCCATTCATGCCCTTGTTTGCAATTATGGAGTAGTCTAGCATGTCATTTGAGTGCTCTACTTTTGCTTCAAAATGTTTCCTGGCAGGTTGTTTACGTGTTATTCAATTTGGCCAAGCTTGCTATAGTTGATCCTTGCATGCTATGGACTTGTTCTTGCCTTGGTTTGTTTCACAAACATGTCTTCTTGATGATGCTATGCTTATCTTGTCATGCAATGACTTGTGGTGAGTGAATCGAGCTTGTTAAGTAGTGTACATGATGTTGCTGTTTTGCTAGGATGAATCTGTTATTTCGTGATGCTATATAAACATGTTGCTACTAATCATTCTATGCATAATCTGGAGATGATCACTAAACATGTTTTAATCTACATGTCTTGCTCTATCCATCCATGCCCTTGGTTGCAATTATAGGTTGCTGTAGCTTGTTCATATCTTGCTCCAAAGTTGCTAAATAATGTTGCTGTCAGCCTGTTAACATTAAGTTCACTTGTTACCATGTGTTTTCCTAGTGTTCCATGCACCCTATGAACTTGCTCTTGCCATGCTTAGCTTCATAAACATGCCTTCTTACTGTTGGTTGCCTTTCCATGCCATGTATTGCTCTGTAGTGAGTTGCACAAGCTCATCTACATGCCTTCATAATTCTGTTTCTGCCATGTTTGAATCTGTTATATAACTTGCCATGTTTACATGAGTGCCATCATATCTTCTGATCCTTTTTGGCTTATGGTCAGTAAAGGACTTTTGATCTATGCTATTAGTAGATTCATGCCATGCCTTTGTTTGCCATGTTAAGTTCCTGTAACATGTTATTTGATAGCTCTGAACATTGCAACCTGATGTTATTTCTGCTAAAGTCTGAAACTGTTACTATTTGCAATCTTTCCATGTCATTTTGAGCATTTCTAGTCTTTTCTGGAGATAGCTCAGTGTTCATGTTTTGTTATGCTTTACCTGTACATCATGCCCATGCCTTTTGTTATTATGTTGAGGTGCTGTAGCTTGTTGTTTTGATGCTTGCAATATGCCTAGTTGCTGTTTTGGACAGATTGTTGCTATGACTTGTATAGTGCGTATGTGTTGCACCGTTGCTCCGTTTTGAGTGTGCTCTATACGAAACTTGCTTGATTTTGCATGTAGCTTCGTATTATCATGTTGCCTCCTTATTTGGGTGTGTTTCCTTGATGTTTGGGTGCATTTTGCATCAATGCCATGTTTAACTTGTTTTGCTCATATCTTCTAGGCCGTAGCTCCGAATCTAATAAACTTTATATGTAATTTGACTAGAATCTCGTGTGGATCATCGTGGTGCATCTTAACTTGCTGTTTAACAACTTGAACATAAGGTTTATTCAGATCTGGAACAATTTCGAAATATGCATATGAGGACTTACCGGAATTGTTATATGTTGTTCCCGGCCTCATTTAAACTTGCCTTGATGTGTTGCTCCTGGATGCATCATCTCTTGCCATGAGTAGCTTCATGTAGCCTTGTCATGCATCATGCTTGTTGTGCATCATGTCTTGGCTATGTGTGGTGTGTTTACATGTTGTGTGCTTCTTCTCGATAGTTCTCGTTTCGTTGCATTCGTGAGGATGCGTTCGTCTACGTGTGGTTCGTCCTCGTGGCTTCATCTTCTTCATGGACTCGTTCTTATTCCTTGCGGGATTTCAGGCAAGATGACCGCTACCCTGGATCTCACTACTATCATTGCTATGCTAGTTGCTTCGTTCTATTGCTATGCTGCGATACCTATCACTTGTTCATCAAGCCATCCCATATTGCCATGAACCTCTAACCTTTGACACCTTTCCTACGCAAACCGTTGCTTGGCTATGTTACCGCTTTGCTCAGCCCCTTTTATAGCGTTGCTAGTTGCAGGTGAAGTTGAAGATTGCTCCATGGTGAACAGGATTATGTTGGGATATCACAATATCTCTTATATTATTAATGCATCTATATATTTGGTAAAGGGTGGAAGGCTCGGCCTTATGCCTGGTGTTTTGTTCCACTCTTGCCGCCCTAGTTTCCGTCATACCGGTGTTATGTTCCCGGATTTTGCGTTCCTTACGCGGTCGGGTGATTTATGGGACCCCCTTGACAGTTCGCTTTGAATAAAACTCCTCCAGCAAGGCCCAACATTGACTTTTACCATTTGCCTCACCACCACCTACTTTTCCCTTGGGAGTAATGAACCCAAGGGTCATCTTTATTACAGCCCCCCCGGGCCAGTGCTTGTCTAAGCGTTGGTCCAAACTAGAGCACCGTGCGGGGCCATCCCTTGGCAACTTGGGTTACGTCGGTTCCTGTACGCTTCGCTTATCCGGTGTTGCCCTGAGAACGAGATATGTGCAGCTCCTATCGGGATTGTCGACGCATCGGGTGGTCTTGCTGGTCTTGTTTTACCATTGTCGAAATGTCTTGTAAACCGGGATTCCGAGTCTGATCGGGTCTTCCTGGGAGAAGGTCTATTCCTTCGTTGATCGCGAGAGCTTATCATGGGCTAAGTTGGGACACCCCTGCAGGGTATAATCTTTCGAAAGCCGTGCCTGCGGTTATAGGCAGATGGGAATTTGTTAATGTCCGGTTGTAGATAACTTGACACCAGATCCGAATTAAAACGCATCAACCGTGTGTGTAGCCGTGATGGTCTCTTCTCGGTGGAGTTCGGGAAGTGAACACGGTTTCTGGGTTATGTTTGACGTAAGTAGGAGTTCAGGATCACTTCTTGATCATTGCTAGTTGGCGACCGTTCCACTTGTTCTCTTCTCTCTCTCATTTGCGTATGTTAGCCACCATATCATGCTTAGTCGCTGCTGCAGCCTCACCACTTTACCCCTTCCTTTCCCTTTAAGCTTTGCTAGTCTTGATACCCATGGTAATGGGATTGCTGAGTCCTCGTGGCTCACAGATTACTACAACAACAGTTGCAGGTACAGGTTTTGCTGTGATCATGACGCGAGAGCGATGCTTGCTTGTGTTGAGTTCTTCTTCCGCTTCTTCGATCAGGGGATAGGTTCCAGGTCGGCAGCCTGGGCTAGCAGGGTGGATATTGTTTGAGTTTCTGTTTATGATTCATCCGTAGTCGGATGTTGTTCTTGTATGTTGTATTGATGTATTCGTGTGGCATTGTATGCCTTATGTATGTGTCCCCATCTATTATGTAATGTTGATGTAATGATATCCACCTTGCAAAAGCGTTTCAATATGCGGGTCTATCCTTAGTGGGACCTTTGAGTTCCTTTTGGATAGGGTCGCATATTGGGCGTGACAAGTTGGTATCAGAGTCTCCACCGACTTTAGGAGCCCCCTTGATTGATCGTGTAGTTTTGCCGTTGTTGAGTTTAGAAGAAAACTGTTTTCGGAGTCTAGTTATATCGGAGAGTAGGAATTCTTTTTACTCCTCTGCCCCTTCGTCGCTCTGGTGAGGAATCTTGACGTAGGTGTTTTGTATTACTCGTCTTCCCCTTCAAATTTTTCTTTAGGATCACGCAGTTGGTTTTTCCGATCGTTGGTTCTCAGCTCTTTGATCCGGTGCATTTCTCGTCAAGTCGACTCGAGCCTCTTCTTGTTGCCAAGTTCAATCCTCAGTTGTTTTCTTTTCCCACCCGCCCACCCTTCTTCCTCTCGGAACCGGAGTCCGTAATCGAGTATCCATCATACTCGTGTGAAGTCTTTGCTTCCTTTCCTCAATGACCTCAACCGGTGTTTTCTCTTCAAGTCATTCGTCGATTTCCCCTTCCAAGTTGCCTTTGTTTTCCCGCCCTCCCACCCTTTATCATTTCGGAGTTTGAGTCTCTTTCGACCATCAATTTCATTCATGCGGAGCCTCTTCAGTTTTTTTCCTTAATTATTTCAACCGGTGAATTCTCTTCTAGTTCGTCATTCTTCATCTCTTTTCTTTTCCGGTGGATTCAATTCAAGTTTTTTTTTCGGGTTGATCATATTCTTTTTCCTCGGCTCAAGTGTTTTTCCCCTTGCTCGTTCGTCTCTCGCCAGTTTATCCTTTCGGAGTGCTCAAGACATCTCAGGAGATTCGTCTATATTCCAATTAATTCGAGGTTGCCACCTCATTCAAATAATTCAATTGTTCCGGTGTATCATCTATCTGTTCAACAATTCTTTCCAACGGTGTTATCTCTTCAGTGGGCCCTAACCCACAGGTCTTTTCCCAGTATCTTACCTGACTCTTCTACTTCCCCCGGAGTTATTCTCAATTTTTCAAGTGTGACGTAAGAATGAATTTCATCCACCAGATGCCATCTCCAAGATCGCTTCCAAGATCATTTCATTGTTTGCTCAACCTCTCTGCTTTTCATTCTCCCGGAGTATCTCAGTAATTTTTGGTGTTGTTTTGTCGTCGTCAGTTGAAGATCGAAGAAGAGTTTTCATATGATCCTCTCGAATTATTCCATCTGTCAGATATTCTTTTCTTACCCATCCGGAGTATTTCAGAAGTTGTTTCCCGTATTTTTTTTACCGGAGGCCATCATTCCAGTTATCGTTCTCTATTTACCACGGTGCTTCGTTCAAGTGTTCTGTAATCAGCTCTTGATCTCCGTGTTCTTTTGCATCTGAATCTCCTCTAGCATATTTGTTCTTCTAATTCTCCCCGGTGATTCTTTCTCTTTTATCAGTCATTTCTGAATTCTTACGGTGGTTCGTTCAAGATTCTTTTCCTTGTTTATCATATTAATCCATTCGTTCCATCAATCTTACCGGTGGTTCATGAAGACCTTCTCAAGTTTGCGATATGTAATTTCTCAATCCTTTTCAAGAGGAATAAGTAGTATGCAAAAATCCATTGCTTGTCATCAATTTAATTTGATGAAGGATAAACATACAATAAATCTTATTCTTATTTCATCCAAGTGAGTAATCCTTTTCCCTCAGAGTTTTTTCTTGTTGAATAAATTCTAGTTCCAAGTGTTTTCATCTTTCCTTTTCCGGAGTTCAATTTTCTAGACCATTTCGTCAGAACCCCATCTAAATCATCACAACGCTCTTCTATTCTTTCATCCTTCATTTCTACCTCATCATCCTTTTGTTACCGGAGTTCTTCATGGTGGTTCTTCAAGATTTAATTCATTCTTCAAGAGTTCATCAAGTATCATTCCAACCTCTCTAGTTCATGTTCTTTTCCTTCCATTTTCAACCGGAGTGCTGCCTAAATCCTTTCAGTCTTATTCGTTTCTTATCTCGTTCTAACCAGAGTTGCTTTCATAGTCTATCTGATTCCATGAGCTTTTGATCCTCGTAATTCTCGTCATCCTCATCGTTCATCTCTTCTTCTCGAGTGCTTCCGATTCTTTGCTTCTTCTCTTGAGTTCTTGCTTCACCTCATCCCTTTTCCCTTCCGTCTTGGTCTTAAGATCTCGGGACGAGATCTCTTGTTAGTGGAGGAGTGTTGTAACGCCCCGGATTCGTTGCGCCAGGTGTATGCCAGTTATTCGTCGTTGTTGCCATGTCATGTGCTTGCGTGTTGCACTTTGCCATGTCATCATGTGCATTTCTTTTTGCATATGTGTTCGTCTCATGCATCCGAGCATTTTCCCCGTTGTCCGTTTTGCAATCCGGCACTCCTATGTCCTCCGGCGTCCCCCTTTTTGCCTCTTCTCTTGTGTGGGTGTTAAACGTTCTCGGAATGGCCCGAGGTTTGCCAAGCGGCCTTGGTATAGCACTGGTAGACCGCCTGTCAAGTTTCGTGCCATTTGGAGGTCGTTTGGTACTCCAACGGTTAACCGGGTAACCGTAAAAGTCTCCTTCTCTTTGCAGCCCAACACCCCTTCCAAACTGGCCCAAAACCCATCTAACTCCCCTCCATGCTCTCGGTCGTTCGATCACAATCGCGTGGCCGAAAACCGCTCCTCATTTGGACTCTCCTAGCTCCCTCTACCTATAAATTAGTCCCCTCCCCCGAATTCGCGGTCTAAACCCCCCGAAACCCTAGCTTTCGTCCTCCTCTGCGCCGCCGGACACGTCCAGGCGATGCCGGACATGTCCGCTCCGTCGCCCTCCGCCAATCGGCGTCCGCCACGTGGCCCCCAGCCACCCCCGCGCCGCCGCCGGCCCGCAGGCCCAGCGCCGGCCCCCGCGGCCCGTCGCCCCGCTCGCCGCCGCGCCCCGCGGGCCCGAGTGCTCCGCCGCCGCCGCTCGGGTCCCCGCGGCCATCCGCCGCCTCGGCCGCCTCGGACCTCGCCGCCGGTGTGCGCCGCGCCGCCCCGCGCGCTGCTCCGCCTCCGGCCCCGATGCCGCGCCGCCGCGGTGGCGCCCTGCCGCCTCGGCTCCGGCCTCCTCCGCGCTCGGCCCCGAGTCGCCCCGCCGCCTGGACTCCTCCGCCCCGCCGCCGGAGAACCCCGGTGCTCGCCGGAGCGCGCAGCACCGCGCCGCCGCGCCATGGCCTCCGCCTCCCTCCGCCGGGAACCGGCCGGATCCGGCGAGGAGCCCCCAGATCCGACCCGGATCCTCCCTCTCCCGGCCTCCCTTCCTCGTCTCCGGCCGCCCCCGCCCGTTCTCTGGCGAGTCTCTCCGGCGAGCCCGGCCCCGCCTCGAAAACCGTGCATCCCCGAGGTTGACCTTCCCCACTCTGAAATTCGTCCAAGTCCCCAGATTATTGCATTATCATGCCATGTTCATGCCATTGTATCTCTGCATCCATAGCTCCGTTTCGTGCATGTAATATGTCAAATTGTTCGCCTCGACGGGTACTTCATTTCATTCCATTGCATCATTTTCATTTGAGTTCATCTTGATGCCCTAAATTCTGTTGGAAGAGTGCATGTTGATGTTAATCTGCTGAAACTGTTATAACTTGCTCATTTGTCATTTTTGCCATGATTGATGTGTGCATCCTATGAGGTTGATGTCTACATGTGTTTTGATCTATGCTATGCCATCTTTCCAGTGGTTCTATCCATGTATTTTTGTGATCAATGTGGTGACTAGCACAAGCATGCAAACTAGGCATCTTGCTGTTGCTGATTTCAGTCCCTGTCTGCTGTTATTTTTATGCCATGTAAACTTGTTGCTACAGAGAGATCCATGCATATTTAGAGATACTTCAGTAAGGGTGTTTTGAACATATGGTTGTTTTCTATCCATTCATGCCCTTGTTTGCAATTATGGAGTAGTCTAGCATGTCATTTGAGTGCTCTACTTTTGCTTCAAAATGTTTCCTAGCAGGTTGTTTACGTGTTATTCAATTTGCCCAAGCTTGCTATAGTTGATCCTTGCATGCTATGGACTTGTTCTTGCCTTGGTTTGTTTCACAAACATGTCTTCTTGATGATGCTATGCTTATCTTGTCATGCAATGACTTGTGGTGAGTGAATCTAGCTTGTTAAGTAGTGTACATGATGTTGCTGTTTTGCTAGGATGAATCTGTTATTTCGTGATGCTATATAAACATGTTTTAATCTACATGTCTAGCTCTATCCATCCATGCCCTTGGTTGCAATTATAGGTTGTTGTAGCTTGTTCATATCTTGCTCCAAAGTTGCTAAATAATGTTGCTGTCAGCCTGTTAACATTAAGTTCACTTGTTACCATGTGTTTTCCTAGTGTTCCATGCACCCTATGAACTTGCTCTTGCCATGCTTAGCTTCATAAACATGCCTTCTTACTGTTGGTTGCCTTTCCATGCCATGTATTGCTCTGTAGTGAGTTGCACAAGCTCATCTACATGCCTTCATAATTCTGTTTCTGCCATGTTTGAATCTGTTATATAACTTGCCATGTTTACATGAGTGCCATCATATCTTCTGATCCTTTTTGGCTTATGGTCAGTAAAGGACTTTTGATCTATGCTATTAGTAGATTCATGCCATGCCTTTGTTTGCCATGTTAAGTTCCTGTAACATGTTATTTGATAGCTCTGAACATTGCAACCTGATGTTATTTCTGCTAAAGTCTGAAACTGTTATTATTTGCAATCTTTCCATGTCATTTTGAGAATGTTCTAGTCTTTTCTGGAGATAGCTCAGTGTTCATGTTTTGTTATGCTTTACCTGTACATCATGCCCATGCCTTTTGTTATTATGTTGAGGTGCTATAGCTTGTTGTTTTGATGCTTGCAATATGCCTAGTTGTTGTTTTGGACAGATTGTTGCTATGACTTGTATAGTGCGTATGTGTTGCACCGTTGCTCCGTTTTGAGTGTGCTCTATATGAAACTTGCTTGATTTTGCATGTAGCTTCGTATTATCATGTTGCCTCCTTGTTTGGGTGTGTTTGCTTGATGTTTGGGTGCATTTTGCATCAATGCCATGTTTAACTTGTTTTGCTCATATCTTCTAGGCCGTAGCTCCGAATCTAATGAACTTTATATGTAATTTGACTAGAATCTCGTGTGGATCATCGTGGTGCATCTTAACTTGCTGTTTAACAACTTGAACATAAGGTTTATTCAGATCTGGAACAATTTCGAAATATGCATATGAGGACTTACCGGAATTGTTATATGTTGTTTCCGGCCTCATTTAAACTTGCCTTGATGTGTTGCTCTTGGATGCATCATCTCTTGCCATGAGTAGCTTCATGTAGCCTTGTCATGCATCATGCTTGTTGTGCATCATGTCTTGGCTATGTGTGGTGTGTTTACATGTTGTGTGCTTCTTCTCGATAGTTCTCGTTTCGTTGCGTTAGTGAGGATGCGTTCGTCTACGTGTGGTTCGTCCTCGTGGCTTCATCTTCTTCATGGACTCGTTTTTCTTCCTTGTGGGATTTCAGGCAAGATGACCGCTACCCTGGATCTCACTACTATCATTGCTATGCTAGTTGCTTCGTTCTATTGCTATGCTGCGATACCTATCCCTTGTTCATCAAGCCATCCCATATTGCCATGAACCTTTAACCTTTGACACCTTTCCTACGCAAACCGTTGCTTGGCTATGTTACCGCTTTGCTCAGCCCCTTTTATAGCGTTGCTAGTTGCAGGTGAAGTTGAAGATTGCTCCATGGTGAACAGGATTATGTTGGGATATCACAATATCTCTTATATTATTAATGCATCTATATATTTGGTAAAGGGTGGAAGGCTCGGCCTTATGCCAGGTGTTTTGTTCCACTCTTGCCTCCCTAGTTTCTTTCATACCGGTGTTATGTTCCCGGATTTTGCGTTCCTTACGCGGTCGGGTGATTTATGGGACCCCCTTGACAGTTCGCTTTGAATAAAACTCCTCCAGCAAGGCCCAACATTGACTTTTACCATTTGCCTCACCACCACCTACTTTTCCCTTGGGAGTAATTAACCCAAGGGTCATCTTTATTACAGCCCCCCCGGGCCAGTGCTTGTCTAAGCGTTGGTCCAAACTAGAGCACCGTGCGGGGCCATCCCTTGGCAACTTGGGTTACGTCGGTTCCCGTACACTTCGCTTATCCAGTGTTGCCCTGAGAACGAGATATGTGCAGCTCCTATCGGGATTGTGGGCGCATCGGGCGGTCTTGCTGGTCTTGTTTTACCATTGTCGAAATGTCTTGTAAACCGGGATTCCGAGTCTGATCGGGTCTTCCTGGGAGAAGGTCTATTCCTTCGTTGATCGCGAGAGCTTATCATGGGCTAAGTTGGGACACCCCTGCAGGGTATAATCTTTCGAAAGCCGTGCCTGCGGTTATAGGCAGATGGGAATTTGTTAATGTCCGGTTGTAGATAACTTGACACCAGATCCGAATTAAAACGCATCAACCGTGTGTGTAGCCGTGATGGTCTCTTCTCGGTGGAGTCCGGGAAGTGAACACGGTTTCTGGGTTATGTTTGACGTAAGTAGGAGTTTAGGATCACTTCTTGATCATTGCTAGTTGGCGACCGTTCCACTTGTTCTCTTCTCGCTCTCATTTGCGTATGTTAGCCACCATATCATGTTTAGTCGCTGCTGCAGCCTCACCACTTTACCCCCTCCTTTCCCTTTAAGCTTTGCTAGTCTTGATACCCATGGTAATGGGATTGCTGAGTCCTCGTGGCTCACAGATTACTACAACAACAGTTGCAGGTACAGGTTTTGCGATGATCATGACGCGAGAGCGATGCTTGCTTGCGTTGAGTTCTTCTTCCGCTTCTTCGATCAGGGGATAGGTTCCAGGTCGGCAGCCTGGGCTAGCAGGGTGGATATTGTTTGAGTTTCTGTTTATGATTCATCCGTAGTCGGATGTTGTTCTTGTATGTTGTATTGATGTATTCGTGTGGCATTGTATGCCTTATGTATGTATCCCCATCTATTATGTAATGTTGATGTAATGATATCCACCTTGCAAAAGCGTTTCAATATGCGGGTCTATCCTTAGTGGGACCTTCGAGTTCCTTTTGGATAGGGTCGCATATTGGGCGTGACACAACATAAATATTGTGGGCACGGCTATTCGAATAGTTTTACACTCTGCAGAGGTTGCACACTTTACCCACAAGATCCGGGGAACTTCCGTGTCATCCACGACCCGCGATACCTCAAGTACCCGGGGTAAGCACCCGATCACTATCCTTCCCTAGACAACACTAACAAGGAGTCCACTCATTGTTCCATATCCTCGCGATGTACATCATACGAGACTCACTCAAGATCGTAACATCCGAGAGGGGACACAACGGTGTATCCGGTGCCCTGTGAAAACAGTCATGGCCGCCCTACCTGGCACGACCCCGTCCCGAGAGAGAGCACCAACTCTCCCCCATCACTAGTAATGCGGGCTCCAAGCTAGCATCGGCCTAGGTAATCAATAATGCCCTTTCCCATATAAGGGTAGAGTGGTTGCGCATGTAAGGTTGGGACAGTCATGAAATCTTAAATCTAATCCATTTTCAAAAACAACACACACACTTTCCTCGGTACACCACTTCGTCATCAAGTGGTTACCCATCTCATCATCTCTCTCGGGCATAAGTGGCACCCGACGAGGTTTTTGAAAAGTCTTTTGAAAATACTTTGCCTCCTTCATCATGCATATACCCGTCCCTTTTTGCGTAGCATCTACTTTAGCATCCTATCTACTCCCACCAGCATAACCCTCATAAGAAGGTAGGGTCATACACAATGCAAGTATCAACGAGGAAGTAACGGTGGCAAACCACCCCATGTGGTCATCACAGTACCGTGTTCCGATGCAAGCAATAAAGTGCTATATGACATGCATAAAAAGGGTTTCATAGACATGGTAAAAGGGCTGCTTGCCTGGCTCAACAAAGTCTTCTGGGTCTTCAAAGTCTTCTGGTCCAACTCCTTCGTCAGCAACGCAATCTATCGTCGCAAAATAATAACGAGAAAAATAAGGCAATAATAAAACAGAAAAACCAAAGTTCTCAGAAAAATGGCAACTCATTTTTGTTAAATACTAGGGTGAAAACTAAGAAGGGGAAAATTTCTAGTTTTGGATTTGGAGTAGCAGAATAGGAGAAATGGATTTACAAAGCTATATTTAAATGCTTAAAATCACATTTAAATATTTACAGTGAAGAAAAGGTTGTTGGATTTGAATGAAAGTTGCACCATTAATAGGTGGGATTTTTACATGAATTTAAGAGTTGGAATTATTTCATTTGGATAAATATTTTATCCTGTGGGATTTTTAGAAGGGTGACAGAAAAAGAAAAAGAAAAAGAAAAGGGCTCTGTGCCTGCTGGGCCAGAACAGCCGCAGGGTAGCGGGTCCAGCCAGAGAGGCGTCCCAGCGCACTGGTGCACGCATGCGCGCCAGGTTTAAACCTGACTGGCGGGGCCCAGGCGTCAGGACGTGAGGCTGACGGACGGGCCCCACGACCGTCGTCGTCAACCCTGGGTCAGAGAGGGTGGCGAGCTCACCGTCGATGATGCGGGGCATGGCGAGCTTGGACAAGGGCAGGGACGGACTCAGCGTCGTGTCGCCATTAGGGTGGAGGTGGTGGACGTCACCGGAGTTGCCTGGTTCGCCGGCGACGAGGTCTCGCGGCGGAGAAGCTTCGGGCGTCGACGATTCCGGCCGTTTCCGGCAGCTACAGAGAGGGGAAACAAGGGGGAAAGGATCGGAGGGCTGCAGGGGTTCCAGATCGAGGTAGAGGAGGAGCGGGGGAGGCCTATACCTCGCGAACTCCAGCGAGCCGAAGCGGCGGAGCTCGAGCTCGATCTCGATCTCGGGCGGCTCTGGAGAGGAACTGGGGGTGCAGGGGGAGGGTTTGGTGGTGCAGAGAGCGAGTTATGAGGAGAGCAGGGCTCGGGGAGGCCTTTAAATAGGCGAACGGCGAGCTCCCGTAGACCCATGCGCCGGCGAGCACACGCTTGTCGCTGCAGGGCTCGGGGGAAGCAGGCATGGTGTCTGGGGTGTTCCTGGACGTCGACTACGTCGGGTGAGATAGAGAGAGGGAGTGGGGAGAGGTCAGAGGCGCGCGCGTGTGAGCCGCGCCATTGGCGCACTCGGGCGGCCGGTGTTTGCTAGCGCGGAGGCGCGGGGAGGAGGAGAGAGGAGGGGCCCGACCGCTTAGCGTGTTGCGGACGCCGAGGCGCATCGGCAGGCGCGCGGGGGAGGCCCGAGGTGGTCGGAGGCGTCGGGCAGAGAGCGGCTACAGTACGGGAGCGCACTGTAGCGCGCTCCAGAGCGCCCAAATGGCCGGCATGGCATTTTCTATGCCTTATGGGTGCGGCCAACCGTGTCCAGTAGCTCAAGGGTGGAGTAAAGAAGTAGGGGGAGTCATTGGATGCTCTGGATGGCCGCTGGGGTGAGGAGAGAGGTGAGGAAGAGGGAGAAATGGGCTGTCCAGAGAGAGAAAGTGGGGTTTTACCCATCCAATAATTGAGCTGTGGACTTGCCATTGTTACTGGAGGTGAAAGGGGTCTAGGAGGAGCTGTGGTAAAAAGTTGAGCTCAAGGAGAATAGTTTTAGTGGTCAAAATGGTGATTTTTGAAAAGTGGCCGAAGGTGTTTGATAAAGGTTCTGGCAAGAAAATGATTTCAAATTGCCATGAGACTACACAGGGTGAAATGACACATATAATTAGGGCCCTCCACCAATTTGGAGCTTATTTGGGCAAAGTTGCCAATGCAACTTTTGTAAACCCTAGAAATGAGCAGAAATAGACTTGTGTAGATCTAGTTGAGAAAATCACTTCTCCTTGATGCACCACTTGCTGTAGTGGCCTAATTTGGTCGTGTGAACATGCTCACCAAAGTTGGGGTCAAGGAGAGAAAGTTGGTAGTACAAAGTTGATCAAATATGATTCTGGTCAGAGAGGGTTTTCGGTCATTTTGGTTAACAAAAAGGACTTTAATTGACATGAGGCTTTGCAAGGTGATCAAAATATGCATTTGTGACTTGCTGGATTTTTCTTGGATTTTTGTGAAAATATTTCCTGTAGAAATATTTCAAATCCTTGAAATGGGCAGAATTGGTTTTGGGAGGTTTTCGGGCAGAGGTTTTATCCATGACCATGTGTTGAAACTCTTATATATGGAAAATATATGTCCACTGAGTTTCCCTGATTTTTTTCAAATATTTTTGAAACAATAAAATAATTTTTCCCTATTAAAGACCATTTCTGGCCTTAAGAAAAAGCTTTTAAATAAAATAGGAAATAGTTTTTAAAATTATATTTTTGTGGTTTATGGGAGTCCTATATCTAATAGGTCTCAAATATACTTTTTGAAATATTTTTCATACCCCAAATCAAGTACTTGCAGTGCAAACCTCAATTTAGGGGTTTTTGGAAAACTAATTTTTGAAAATAGTTTTTGGCCAAATTATTTTTGTAAGAAAATACTATGTTGTACTATACACATGGCATGATCATTGGGCAGAAGTTTGGGGCAAGGAGATGAAGTACAGAAGGTGGAGTAGTTGACTTTAAAGAGCACTTGAAAAACCACATAGAGAAATCCAACTCCAAAAATTAAAAGCCAAATAATGCAAAAGTTTTTGTTGGTCCAAATTTTCATGCTTTAATAATGCAAATGAAATGTTACAAAATGCAGGGTGTGACGGACCTACCCCCCTTAGAAGAATCTCGTCCCCGAGATTCCTAAACTAGGCTTTAAAGAGATACGGAAACTCGGATCTAAGGTAGTCTTCACGTTCCGAGGTTGCTTCTGCTTCAGTGTGGTTGCTCCACTGGACCTTGAAGTACTTGATGGTGCGGCTTCGAGTGTGTCACTCAGCCTCATCCAAAATGCAGATGGGCCTCTCACGGTAGGTCAAATCAGGCTGAAGGTCAATGGCTTGGTGATTGACGTCCTTGTAGAGATCAGGCTTGAATGGAACTTGGAGGCACTTCCGGAGTTGTGACACATGGAACATGTTGTGCACATCGGATAGTTCAGGTGGAAGTTCCAACTGGTAAGCCACTTCTCCTCGTCATTCAGTGATCTTGAAGGGGCCAATGTATCTTGGGGCGAGCTTTCCTTTGACATGGAAGCGCTGGGTTCCCTTGAGAGGTGTGACCTGGAGATAGACATGGTCTCCAACTCGAAAGTTTACGTCTCTATGATGTGAGTCAGCGTAGCTCTTCTGCCTTTACTTGGCAGTCTTAAAACAATCTCTGATAAACTGGACTTGCTCTTCTGCTTGGATATCGGGCCCAAAAACAAGTCCTTCTTCGGTCTCTGACCAATTGAGGGGTGTGCGGCACTTCCGTCCGTACAACACCTCAAATGGTGCCATCTGAAGGCTTGACTGATAACTGTTGTTGTAAGAGAACTCGGCGAAAGGGAGGCAATCTTCCCACCTAGCTCCATATGCTAAGACACAGGATCAGAGCATGTCTTCGAGTATTTGATTCACTCGTTCTGTCTGACCTCTGGTCTGTGGGTGGAAAGCAGTGCTGAAGGACAATTTGGTCCCCATGGCTTCTTGGAACTTCTTCCAGAACCTTGAGGTAAACTGGGTTCCTTGATCTGACACAATCTCCTTGGGAACACCATGAAGGCTTACGATCCTGTTGATGTATAGAGTTGCTAGCTGGTTGCCATCATGGGTAGTCTTAACAGGAATGAAATGGGCTACTTTGGTCAAATGATCGATTATGACCCAGATGGAGTCATGTCCCTTGTTTGACCTAGGTAGTCCAGTGATGAAATCCATTCCGACTTTATCCCATTTCCACTCGGGAACCTTGAGTGGTTGGAGCAATCCAGCAGGTCGCTGATATTCAGCCTTGACTCCTTGGCATACATCACACTTTGCAACATAGGTGGCAATCTCCCTTTTCATCCCGTGCCACCAAAATCTTTCCTTCAGGTCTTGATACATCTTGGTTCCTCCAGGATGGATGGAATATGGGGTGTCATGATCTTCTTGCAAGATCAGATTCTTGATCTCAACCTTGTTGGGCACGCAAATGCGATTCCCAAACCACACAGTCCCTTGCTCATCCTCTGAGAATCCTGGGGCCTTGCCTGCCTTGATCTTCCTCTTGATGCCTTCAATACTTTCATGTCCCTTCTGAGCTTCCTTAATATCACCCATCAAGGTAGGCCTAACTCTAAGGTTGGCCAAGAATCCTGGTGCAACCAGTTCCAACCCGAAGCTTTCAAGTTCTTCATACAAGGTGGGTAACTTGTCCTTAAGCATAGCATTCAAGGAACAAGCCTTTCTGCTCAATGCATCTGCTACCACATTAGCCTTCCCAGGGTGGTATTGAACACTGAGGTCATAATCTTTGATCAACTCTAGCCATCTTCTTTGCCTCATGTTCAATTCCTTTTGAGTGAAAATATACTTCAGACTTTTTTGATCCGTGTATATCTCACACTGCTTCCCTAGGAGGTAATGTCGCCATGTCTTCAGGGCATGAACCGCTGCTGCTAACTCAAGATCATGAGTAGCATAGTTCTCTTCATGAGGCTGTAGTTGCCTTGAAAGGTAAGCTACGACTCTGCCTTCTTGCATCAGAACACCTCCCAGTCCGGTTCTTGACGCATCACAATATATCACAAACTCCTTGTGTATATCTGGTGTGGCCAGAACTGGGGCGGTGGTCAGTCTCTTCTTCAGCTCCTGGAAGCTCTCTTCGCACTTCGGCGTCCATTCAAACTTCTTGTCCTTCTTCAAGAGCTGAGTCATGGGTCGGGCAATGCTTGAGAATCCTTCAACGAACTTGCGGTAATATCCTGCGAGTCCGAGGAAGCTTCTGACTTCCTTCACATTGCTTGGGGATTGCCATTCAGTCATGGCTTGAATCTTAGCGGGATCGACCGACAATCCTTCTTCGGTCAAAACATGACCCAAGAATCCAACTTCACGCAGTCAAAATTCACACTTGTTGAACTTGGCATACAGTTGGTGCTCTCGAAGCTTGTCTAGGACCATCCTCAAGTGTTTCTCGTGCTCTTCTTCCGTATTCGAGAAGACAAGAATGTCATCAATGAAGACAACGACAAACTTGTCCAAATATTCCATGAAGACCTTATTCATGAGATACATGAAGTAAGCCGGGGCATTGGTCAATCCAAAGGACATGCCCATGCACTCATACAGGCCATATCTGGTTACAAATGCCGTCTTCGGAATATCTTGGGGTCTGATTTTCAGCTGGTAGTACCTAGATCTGAGGTCGATCTTGGAGAACACCTTGGCCCCGTTGAGTTGATCAAACAGATCATCAATCTTGGGAAGGGGATACTTGTTCGTGATTGTAACTTCATTGAGGGAGCGGTAGTCAATGCACAAGCGGATGGTACCGTCCTTCTTTGCCACAAACAGAAGAGGTGATCCCCAAGGGGAGGCACTAGGGTGGATAAATCCCTTCCTCAACTGTTCTTCCAGTTGCTTCTTCAATTCTGCTAACTCTTCCGATCCCATTCTATAAGGCTTCTTATAGATGGGTCCTGCTCCGGGCATGAGCTCGATGATGAACTCAATGTCTCGGTCAGGAGGCATTCCTTCTAGCTCATCAGGAAAGACATCGGGGTATTTGCATACTACCGGCACTTGCTCCAATTCAACTCCAGTCAGATAGTTGACTTGGTTGGCTTGAGCAGAGGAGGGGTTGGGGCGAACTTAACTTCGACTCCTTGGTTAGTGGTCACAGTGATAGTCCGGTTGGCACAATCTAACAAGCCTTGGTGCTTGATGAGACAATCCATTCCTAAGATCACATCGAAGCCTTGCGATCTTAAGATGATAAGGTCTGCTAGGAAGTCTACCCCATTAATGACAATCCCGACTCCTTTACATCCTATCTTGGCTCTCATCTCTGCTCCGGGGGTTTGTACCACCATAGGGTTATTCAGGGGTGTAGGGGTCATGCCACTTTTTAATGCAAACTTTTGGGTGACAAATGAATGCGTGGCTCTAGAATCAAAAAAGACAGTTGTAGGTGCTGAATTGACAAGGAACGTACCCAGCAGGACGTCCGGGTCTTCCTGGGCTTCTTCTGCAATGACATGATTCACACGACCCTTACCGTTGTTGGGCAGGTTGCAGGGAGCTTGGTTCCTTGGTGGCATTCCACGGCCTTGTCCTGGGTTCTGCGCATTGGGGCGCAGGGCGTCGGGCTTCTTGTTGGGGCAATTCTTGGAGTAATGTCCTGGCTGACCACATCCAAAGCAAGTGACTTGGTTGGGGTTGGTGCTCTTGCCAGCATTGTTATTGGGGTTGTTGTAAGCTGGCCTGGGGTTGGCATACTGCTGAGGTGGATAGTTGGTGCGGGGTGCAGGAGCTCTTGGCTGCTGATAGGTTGGCTTGACCGGGGCTGGCTGCCACGGGCGAGGCTTCTGGTTGCTGGAGCTACCCTTGCTGATCATCTTGCGCTTACGGGTATCATCCAAAGCACGTCGCTTGTCCTCAAGCATGAGTGCCTTGTTCACCAGATCAGGAAAGGTCGGGCAGTCACACACAAGAAGCGAGTACTGCAGAGTCTGGTTAAGGCCTTCCATGAAGCGCTCCTTTTTGGCAGCATCAGTGCTGACATCCTTAGGGGCATACCTTGAGAGAACACTGAACTTCTGCATGTACTCCTTGACAGTGCTACTTCCTTGCTTCAGGGCTCGGAACTCACGCTTCTTGATGGCCATGATTCCAGAAGGAATGTGGGCCTTGCGGAATTCTGCCTTGAAGTCATTCCATGTGATGTTTTGCTCAGCATGCATGGCCTTGAATCCATCCCACCAAGCTCTGGCAGTTCCCCCGAGACAGTGGGCAGCATATGCCACCCTCTCACGGTCTTCAGTGCAGCCGACTAGTTCCAACAAGTCCTCAATGGTGTGGACCCAGTCGTCTGCATCCAGGGGTTCAGCGGTCTCGATGAAGGCGGATGGTGCATGCTTCTTGAACTCCACCAACGTGGAATGTCCATTGCCGTGTCCCGCCGGCTGGGGATTGACAGCTTGAGCAATCACCTGGAGGGCTGCAGTGTTGGCTTGGCATTCCTCTTGGAAGGCTTGGAGAAGCTGAGCCATGTCCATGTTTGGAGGAGGTGGTGGTGGTGGAGTCTGTCCTCGGGCTTGGTCCTGGCTGACTCCTGCTGCAGCAGAACCTCTGGCTTCTTGCTGCTGGGTAGAGGTACCAGTACGTGTTACAACAGGCGTCCTGTTGGAGTGGTCAAGGTCTCATGACTGGGAAAGATGGGGAAAGCAATATGGATGGGACGCCTAGTAAGGGGGTTGGTATGACACTAATTGTTTCATGCAAGGGCCAAAAGGGCCAAACACATTCATTAAAGTCCAAATGGGTGATGTAGTCGCTTACAAGTTCCCGAAGGAAAGCACGACATCCATCAAACACATCAAAAGCAACCACAACACTACATGGTTTCATATGAACCATTACATGGACTCGATTTCGCATAGGGGTACACGACCTATCCTACTGTAGGGTTACTAACGGGCATATCCAAGTTGTGAATGATGCCTAAGTGGTGGAATGCTCGGTCGCGTAGTCTGGCTCTTCTGGGTCTTCCTCCTCATCATCAGCTTCCTGACTTTTCTCTTCACTTGAAGGGTTGGGGGAGTGGAGGAGTTCAACACGGCGTTTCTTTGCTGGTGGTGCGAAGAGCTTGCGGTATTCCTTTGCGCTCATGCGGTGTTGTTGTGGTGGTTCTCCATCCTTTGGGGGTCTTCCGCCTCTGTATGCGATTGCGGGTTGTCCAGGGGGAGCACCTTCCTTCTTGATCCTATCCGTCTTCCCTTGTGCTTGAAGAAGAAGTGCCTTGGTCTCATGAAGTTCCTTTCGGAGTTCCATTGATTCCAAGGCCAAGTGTTGTGCCAAACTATCGGCACAAAGGCTGAAGTAGGTCTGGAATCGGAGTGGAAGTCCTTCTTCTAATGGTGGAGCTGGTGCACTGCTCTCATCCTCACCTTCCTTCCGATAAGGCAAGAAGCGGGTTGCCAACTCGTCTGCCATCTCTGGAGGAAGGTCTCGGAGGCAGGTGAGTGCCTTGAGGGTTGCCGTCTCGACGGCAAGAACTAGTGTTGCCATCTGGGGTCCCTCGAAGAACCAGCTTGTTGGAGAGTCATTGGCCTTCACGATCACTTCCACATGATACTCCGTCTCGGTGTCATTGATCCAATGCTCGTGGTAGGTGAAAATGGGGGCTCGGTGAAACTGGCACTTCTTGAGGCTATCCTCGAGAAGCACGGGAAATCCGGTGGTCAGTAAGTCTTCGGGTACGGCAGCCATCTACAAAGGTTTAATGGGAGAGGTCAACAAGGGAAATATATCTTGGGTTGGGTAAGCTTTAGAAAAGAAGAGAAGTTTAGATGGTCTCAAGCTAACTAACATCCATGCTAACTAAGGCTTCCTACAGTCAGGATGGCTCTGATACCAGCTCTGTGGGGACCCCGACTCATAAGTCGAGATCAACGAATGCACGTGTACAGTGATCCCAGAGATCAATGCTCACTGAACACACAGAAGCTGAATAACAAGAGTCTTACATCCTTACATACCGTGTTACACAAATTATGACCATTATGGTCAAGTCTGACATTGATAAAGCCTTAAGGGCTGAACATCAAGTGAAACACAAGCAGCGGAAATCTTCGTCGATAAGTAGAACCCATGCCATCTGCCTCAACCCTACAGACATTCTGACTGGGAAACGTCCTAGTTCGCATGTTCGTCTCCAAAGAACTCTTCTTCGAACTCTGGTTCTTCCATGCCTAGTCAATTAAATAACCAGTGGCAAGCAAATGAGTACTTTGAATGTACTCGCAAGCAACCCATGTTTTGGTCAAAGATGTAACAATACATGATATAGGTAAATTTTTGCAGAAAGCTAGTTTTGAGTGCAATGACATGTTCAACAACTTGTAAGACATGCATCAAGAGAATTCAAGTAACCATGAGGACAGGTTACAAGTATCAACATAAATAGAGTGGGCACCAACCCATCTCAATCACGTCAAGTCCTTTGACTTGACCCAAGTAGTTATCCAAACACACACACTAGTTTGTAAACTCTGGACATAGTTTAAGCAGCACCACCCAACTGTCCTTGACCGTGGACACGGCTATTCGAATAGTTTTACACTCTGCAGAGGTTGCACACTTTACCCACAAGATCCGGGGAACTTCCGTGTCATCCACGACCCACGATACCTCAAGTACCCGGGGTAAGCACCCGATCACTATATTTCCCTAGACGACACTAACAAGGAGTCCACTCATTGTTCCGTATCCTCACGATGTACATCATACGAGACTCACTGGAGATCGTAACATCCGAGAGGGGACGCAACGGTGTATCTGGTGCCCTGTGAAAACAGCCATGGCCGCCCTACCTGGCACGACCCCGTCCCGAGAGAGAGAACCAACTCTCCCCCGTCACTAGTAATGCGGGCTCCAAGCTAGCATCAGCCTAGGTAATCAATAATGCCCTTTCCCATATAAGGGTAGAGTGGTTGCGCATGTAAGGTTGGGACAGTCATCAAATCATAAATCTAATATGTTTTTGAAAACAACACACACACTTGCCTCGGTACACCACTTCGTCATCAAGTGGTTACCCATCTCATCATCTCTCTCGGGCATAAGTGGCACCCGACGAGGTTTTCGAAAAGTCTTTTGAAAATACTTTGCCTCCTTCATCATGCATATACCCGTCCCTTTTTGCGTAGCATCTACTTTAGCATCCTATCTACTCCCACCAGCATAACCCTCATAAGAAGGTAGGATCATACAAAATGCAAGTATCAACGAGGAAGTAATGGTGGCAAACCACCCCACGTGGTCATCACAGTACCGTGTTTCCGATGCAAGCAGTAAAGTGCTATATGACATGCATAAAAAGGGTTTCATACACATGGTCAAAGAGCTGCTTGCCTGGCTCAACAAAGTCTTCTGGGTCTTCAAAGTTTTCTGGTCCAACTCCTTCGTCAGCAACGCAATCTATCGTCGCAAAATAATAACGAGAAAAATAAGGCAATAATAAAAAAGAAAAACCAAAGTGCTCAGAAAAATGTCAACTCATTTTTGTTAAATACTAGGGTGAAAACTAAGAAGGGAAAATTTTCTAGTTTTGGATTTGGAGTAGCAGAATAGGAGAAATGGATTTACAAAGGTATATTTAAATGCTTAAAATCACATTTAAATATTTACAGTGAAGAAAAGGTTGTTGGATTTGAATGAAAGTTGCACCATTAAATAGGTGGGATTTTTACATGAATTTAGGAACTGGAATTTTTTCATTTGGATAAATATTTTATCCTCTGGGATTTTTGGAAGGGTGACAGAAAAAGAAAAAGAAAAAGAAAAGGGCTCTATGCCTGCTGGGCCAGAACAGCCGCAGGGCAGCAGGCCCAGCCAGAGAGGCGGCCCAGCGCACTGGTGCATGCGTGCGTGCCAGGTTTAAACCTGACGGGCGGGGCCCAGGCGTTAGGACGTGAGGCTGACGGATGGGCCCCACGACCGTCGTCGTCAACCCTGGGTCAAAGAGGGCGGCGAGCTCACCGGCGATGATGCGGGGCACAGCGAGATTGGACAAGGGCAGGGACGGACTCAGCGTCCTGTCGCCGTTAGGGTGGAGGTGGTGGACATCACCGGAGTTGCCTGGTTCGCCGGCGACGAGGTCTCGCGGCGGAGAAGCTTCGGGCGTTGACGGTTCCGGCCGTTTCCAGCAGCTACAGAGAGGGGAAACAAGGGGGAAAGGATCAGAGGGCTGCAGGGGTTCCAGATCAACGCAGAGGAGGAGAGGGGAAGGCCTATACCTCGCGAACTCCGACGAGCCGAAGCGGCGGAGCTCGAGCTCGATCTCGAGCTCGAGCAGCTCTGGAGAGGAACTAGGGGTGCAGGGGGAGGGTTTGGTGGTGTAGAGAGCGAGTGATGAGGAGAGGAGGGCTCGGGGAGGCCTTTAAATAGGCGAACGGCAAGGTCCCATAGACCCGTGCGCTAGCGAGCTCATGCTTGTCGCTGCAGGGCTCGGGGGAAGCAGGCGTGGTGTCTGGGGTGTTCCTGGACGTCGACTACATCGGGTGAGATAGAGAGAGGGAGTGGGGACAGATCAGAGGCGTGCGCGTGTGAGCCGCACCATTGGTGCGCTCGGGCGGCCGGTGTTTGCTAGCGCGGAGGCGCGGGGAGGAGGAGAGAGGAGGGGGACGACCGCGTAGCATGTTGCGGACGCCGAGGCGCATCGGCAGGCGCGCGGGGGAGGCCCGAGGTGGTCGGAGGCGTCGGGCAGAGGGCGGCTACAGTACGGGAGCACACTGTAGCACGCTCCAGAGCGCCCAAATGGCCGGCATGGCATTTTCTATGCCGTGTGGGCACGGCAAACCGTGTCCAGTAGCTCAAGGGTGGATTAACGTAGTAGGGGGAGGCATTGGATGCTCTGGATGGCCGCTGGGGTGAGGAGAGAGATGAGGAAGAGGGAGAAAGGGGCTGTTCAGAGAGAGAAAGTGGGGTTTTACCCATCCAATAATTGAGTTGTGGACTTGCCATTGTTACTGGAGGTGAAAGGGGTCTAGGAGGAGCTGTGGTAAAAAGTTGAGCTCAAGGAGAATAGTTTTAGTGGTCAAAATGGTGATTTTTGAAAAGTGGCAAAAAGTGTTTGATAAAGGTTTTGGCAAGCAAATGATTTCAAATTGCCATGAGACTCCACAGGGTGAAATGACACATATAATTAGGGCCCTCCACAAATTTGGAGCTTATTTGGGCAAAGTTGCCAATGCAACTTTTGTAAACCCTAGAAATGAGCAGAAATAGACTTGTGTAGATCTAGTTGAGAAAATCACGTCTCCTTGATGCACTACTTGTTGTAGTGGCCTAATTTGGTCATGTGAACATGCTCACCAAAGTTGGGGTCAAGGAGAGAAAGTTGGTAGTACAAGGTTGATCAAAATATGATTCTGGTCAGAGAGGGTTTTGGGTCATTTTGGTGAACAAAAAGGACTTGAATTGACATGAGGCTTTGCAAGGTGATCACAATATGCATTTTTGACTTGCTGGATTTTTGTGAAAATATTTCATGTAGAAATATTTCAAATCTTTGAAATGGGCAGAATTGGTTTTGGGAGGTTTTGTCCAATAGTTTGAACATGACCATGTGTTGAGACTCTTATATATGGAAAATATATTTCCACTGAGTTTCCCTGATTTTTGTCAAATATTTTTGAAACAATAAAATAATTTTTCCTTATTAAAGACCATTTCTAGCCTTAAGAAAAATCTTTAAATAAAATAGGAAAATAGTTTTTAAAATTATATTTTTGTGGTTTATGGGAGTCCTATATCTAATAGGTCTCAAATATACTTTTTGAAATATTTTTCATACCCCAAATCAAGTACTTACAGTGCAAACCTCAATTTAGGGGTTTTTGGAAAACTAATTTTTGAAAATACTTTTTGGCAAAATTATTTTGGTAAGAAAATACTATGTTGTACTATACACATGGCATGATCATTGGGCAGAAGTTTGGGGCAAGGAGATGAAGTACAGAAGGTGGAGTAGTTGACTTTAAAGAGCACTTGAAAAACCACACAGAGAAATCCAACTCCAAAAATTAAAAGCCAAATAATGCAAAAGTTTTTGTTGGTCCAAATTTTCATGCTTTAATAATGCAAATGAAATGCTACAAAATGCAGGGTGTGACAGACCTACCCCCCTTACAAGAATCTCGTCCCCGAGATTCCTAAACTAGGCTTTAAAGAGATACGGAAACTCGGATCTAAGGTAGTCTTCACGTTCCCAGGTTGCTTCTGCTTCAGTGTGGTTGCTCCACTGGACCTTGAAGTACTTGATGGTGCGGCTTCGAGTGTGTCGCTCAGCCTCATCGAAAATGCAGATGGGCCTCTCACGTAGGTCAAATCAGGCTGAAGGTCAATGGCTTGGTGATTGACGTCCTTGTAGAGATCAGGCTTGACTGGAACTTGGAGGCACTTCCGGAGTTGTGACACGTGGAACATGTTGTGCACATCGGATAGTTCAGGTGGAAGTTCCAACTAGTAAGCCACTTCTCCTCGTCGTTCAGTGATCTTGAAGGGCTATCCATCTGGCTTGGTTTTGTCTTGAACGCTTGGTGGAGTTTGCACCTCTGCCACTTGAGCCTGTGTACAGTCTGGGCAGCATATGTGAAGGTCTGTTGCACCGACAGGAGCTCCCATGCCTGGTCCAAATGTGCTGCCGAGCATCGCTAGGGTAGGCCCCATCTGGTACACATGCAGGGCATTTACAATGATATTCTCCTCTTTTCTTGATATCTTCTTTGCTTCTTCATTAACATGTGCTTGAGCCAGCCTTCGGTTTTCCCGCACGTCATGTGATGCCAAATGCAGTGGGGGCCATCTTGTAATGGCCCATTCCCACGGGGAGCTAACTGCCATTTCACTCATCCCACTATGCCCGTCCCTTCCGCACGTACGTCACATGCACCACGCGGGGTAGGTGACGGGTGCATATGGTGTAGGAGGACTGTTGTGAGTTGTGACAAAAACCCAAATATCCCGTATTGGCGCAAGAGGGTAGTTGGTGGGCTCGCGCGCCATTAGTGGCTCGGGTGAGATACGAAGGAGCCCTTGGGAGTGGGTGGAGAATCAGTCCCCCCGTCTCAGTTCGCATACAAAAAGGGAGCACGAGAGGCAGCGGAGGCACTCATCCACACACCTCCCTCTTCTTCTACCTCGCCTACTTCCTTGCCATGCCGATGGGGAGAGACCGGGGCCAGGCCCCGGGCCTCAACTCAGATGGGATGATCCCGAAAGCTAGTGTTGGCGCTCGGGGAGTGAGTCTAGTCCGGGGCCGCGGGAGATGCAGCAAGCATAGAAGGGGCGGTTGTAGTTTGCGGTGATGTATCCGTGGACGCCATATCAATCCCGGTATGGAAGGCGTTGTGCTTCTCCGTAATGGAGGAGCGCTCGCCTTCTCCAGGCGAGCTAGCCGCCCGGAGAAGAGGAGTCACCCCTCCCGCAAGCCGTTGGTGCTCGTGATCCTGCCGGTGGAATCCTTAGGGCTTCCGGCGCCCGCCCATGGCGATGTGCTCGGGATCCTTAGTTCCCAACATTGCTCTCTCCGGCGAGGTCGGGGTGACACTGAAGATGGCGGTGTCCTCCAACCCGCCAAGGTGGGGAGTGGTGCTCCCCGTGCGCCGCCACCATCGTTAGCGACTTCTTCGGGGGGGGTGACGGGCGAAGGGCCCGGCATCCACCTAGAGCGATAGTGACAAGGAAGAAACATGCGAAGACGGAGAAGGCGGTGGTAGGCCTTCAGGTCGGAGTATGATGGCACCGACGCCTTCGTATCATACTGCCGGCCTCCTGCTCCGTCTTTCTGCTCTTCCCCTCCCTCCCCGGCACCATCGTCACTAGCCTCTTCCGGGTGGTTGCCGGGGAGGGGATGCTCTCTTGGTGCCTTCGCCTCCTCTGGCAGTCTTCCAGCTGGGTCCCTGCAGGTTTTTCCCACCGGTGTCCATGCTAGCCGGTCCCGCTGGCCCTAGTGGGGGTGACTAGGGGACCGCCCAGCTGCTCTCTCTATCCCCCTCATTCGTAGTCTTGCCACTCTCCATCTTGTCAGGCTACTCCTAACAGGCCCTGATGGTGTCAGGCTGGGCTTCTGCCCAGGCGCTCCTTTTTCCCTCTTCACCTCCCACTGTAGTTCCTAGGAGGAGAGGGACAAGAAAGGGATTACGGGGCACTTATCTTTTTTCAATCTAAAACATGTAGGTGCTTGCCAAACTCTAGTTTTAAATATGTAATCTCTTCTATCCATGTTTGTACTCTCTAAGCCTTGTACTTATCTATCCACATATTAATGAAAAAAGATGGTCTTGCCGGGTACTTGTGCATGTACTACATCTATGCAGAGGAGGAGTGCCTCTATACTTTTAAGTAAACAAGTTTTCTCCGGCAAGCTATGAAAGTGCGTTATATCGACTAGAGGGGGGTGAATAGGAGATTTTTACAAATTTGTCACTGAGGAAATTCTAAGTGAGGAATTTCCTAAGCAACGACACACTAGCAGCGGAATAAGTACTCAGGTATAAACATAACAGAGCAATAACATAGTCATCATGATGAAATGGAACATACACAGACTACAGAAAGCGTGAAACAGGATAAGCAGGATGAAGACAATGTGACTGAAGAAATATGGTTGAGGAAATAGAGAAAGTCTTCAGTCAAAGTCTTCAAACAGTAATGATTAGGTTCATCAACACATGAATGAGGAAATGAGAGAGTTGAGGAAATAGAAGCAGTAGCTTGGTGAAGACGATGATTTGGTAGACCAGTTCCAACTATTGTGACAGTTGTACGTCTGGTTGGAGCGGCTGGGTATTTAAACCTGAGGACACACAGTCCTCACCATATTCTCCTTGAGCTAAAGTAACAAAGACCTCACCCAATCACTCGTGGTAAGTCTTCAGGTGACTTCCAAACCTTCACAGACTTGGTCACTCGGTGATCCACAATTACTCTTGGATGCTCATACCATGACGCCTAACCGTCTGGAAGATGCACAATCCTCAAAGGTAACAAGTGTTTGTTCCACACAGGAACAATCTCTTTAGTGATGCTCAATCACTTTGGGTTGTAGGTGTTTGGGTTTTGGGTTTTCCTCACTTGATGATTTTTGCTCAAAGTCCTCGGAGGATGGGATGCTCTCAAATGACAAGTGTTAGTTTCTCTCGGAGCAGCCAACAAGCTAGTGGTTGAGGGGGTGGATATTTATATACTAGGGAGCAGCCCGACATGATAAGACATAAATGCCCTTCAATGATATGACCGTTAGGTGGGTAGATATTTTGGGACAACTGGCGCCTAGCATAGCAATGGTCGGATATTTGAGAATCAAATCCCTCAGGGCTATCATGTTCCTCACTTGTAGGCAATCCGCACTGGCGAATTCCTAACTCCTCAGTCAGAACAAATTCATCAGAGAACAGAAGATCTTCGTCTCTGTCACTGAAGAAATTGACTGAACTGTATGCGATTTCCAAAGGCTTCACTCGAAGGATTGGGTAGGTGTAGGATTTGAGTTGAGCATCACTTGGAAAGTGTTTCCTTAGTATTACCTCGACCCCATTTAACAGTACGGTGTTTCCTATGACTCAAGAAAGAGAAAATGAAATTACAAAAACAAAAGTCTTCACGCTTCATAGTCCTCGCATGAATATCCAAGTCTTCAAGGTCACACCAATTTCTTCACTTTCAAAGTCTTCAGGAGAACCAAAGTCTTCAGCTGAAGACATTCATTTTTAGGGGTCCCCTTTCATCATAAATATCAAACTCCTCATCGACTTATAGAGCTTGTGTACACTCACAAACACATTAGTCCCTTAACCTATAAGTCTTCAATACACCAAAATCACTAAGGGGCACTAGATGCACTTACAATCTCCCCCTTTTTGGTGATTGATGACAAATAGGTTAAGTTTTCAATGGGGATAATAATATGAAGTGTAAATGCTAATATTGAGGAATTTGATTGCAAGATATAGAAGAACTCCCCCTGAAGATGTGCATATTTGAGGAATTTGATTTGGATAGCAAATGCACATTGTATAGTAATATCATGGAGATCTCCCCCTATATCTTGTAATTCATACACGCATTTGACAAAGGATATGAAGAATTTGAAATGCATGATGAAATATCGTGTTCGACGAAATTCAGCATGCATGCATTAAAGTACTTGAGGAAATAAGCATGCAGAAAGGAGTCAAAATTATCAGAGCACCATAGGACTTAAGTTTACAACTCGGCAGAGCAAACAATTCAGAAGAGAAAGAGTTGTAACTTAACAAAAAAACACCTATATAATAGAGACCCGCTTGAAGACTAACTCAAATTTCTCCCCCTTTGTCATCAAATGACCAAAAGGGACGAAAAATGAGGACTAACGCCCCTGAAGAATATCATCATGAAGTCGATGGAGGAGCGCCAACATTGTTGGGGTTGTCCATTGGTGTAGGGCCTGCCGCAGTGTCGTCCAAATCTTCAGCTTCATCTGTCTTGCACGATGAAGAATATGAACTGGTGATTAGCTGAGGAACTTTTACCTTCTTGAATTTCTTCGAAGGTGGCTGAGACCAGTCAAAGTCCTGTTGGTAGTCCATTTCCTTGAGTTCTTCAGCAGTGTATAGATGTGAAAGAACAGCCTAGGTGCAGTCAAAGACTTGATACAGATAATGGTGATTCTTCTTCACAGTGTTCTGGTGACTGTCATGTTTTGAAGAATAGCACCAAGCTGACACTTGACCCACTTGTGATTTCTATCAACTTTCTGGTGAAGACTGAGGAGAAGCTCACGATCAGTCATAACACGCTGAGCAGTGGCTTGAAGATTTTGCTCTGAAGCTTTGGCGGCAGAGCCTTGTGTTGCAAAGTTATCATTGGTCGAATATGAAGCAGCATTACGGAATTGACCATCCAAAGGACGAGTGCCTTCATCAATGATAGCTGCTTTGCCCTTCTGATCAACTGAGGAAATAGTCCTTTTAAGGACTTCAATTGGCGAAAAAAAGTTGAGATGATTTTGAAAGTCAGCCTTGTAATGAATTGAAGACCTTGATCTGATGAATTTCATGATCTAGGGAGCTTAAGGCTTCAAATCAAAAGGCGACAGAGCAGGATTGGCCAAAGTCCTCATGAAGAAATCATAGTAGTTGATAGGAATACCATGCATGATATTCAAGAGCAGATTCTTCATGATGCCAACAACTTCTTCTTCATCTGAGTTGTGGCCCTTAATTGCACTAAGGGTTTTGGTCAATATGCGATATACTATCCTTGGCACATAAAGCAATTCCTTCATGAGGAATGTGGTCCTTGGAGCTTGGCCAGCCTTTAGAGGCTTCATCAGAAACTTGCATCAAATGATTTGAAAGTTCAGGTTCCTCATAAAGTTGCAGTGCACCTTCAGTGGGAGGACTGACTGGGACGGCATGAAGCAATTCAGAGGCCGGAGCATTGTAATGATTATTTTCGGTCATCTAGTTAAGCAACCATGAATTCACATCTTGCACATTTCTAGTGAGGTGCAGTGTTGCATAGAACTAAAGAATAAGTTCTTCATTCCAGTCACAGATTTCAGAGAAGAAGTTCAGCAGTCCAGCATCATGAAGAACACTAAGGGCAGGTTGAAAGCAAGGGAGTGATTCCATGTCCACATGAGGAATTTGCTGATGCTCAAAAACCTTGTCCTTATCAAAAAAGATTGTTGAGTAGTAGTTCATCTGACTTGCTGTCCAGAAGCGCTTGTGTCAAAGTCTTGTAGAGTCATAAGGATTGAAATCCGTGAAAAAATGATGCTCAGCAAAGAAATCATCAACTTTGAAATACTGCTTCTTGGAATGAGGATTCTCTTGTTTGGCCAGAAGATTTACAGCTGAAATCTTCACACCCTCTTGATACACAACTTCTGGAGCCACAGACTGAGGAATTTCAATAGCAGTTTCATCAGCAGTAGTCTTGGCCTCCATTTCTTCAGCATTAGCACTTGGAGCTTCTTCAGGAATAGAATGAAGAGAAGCGTGTCATCCTTCAGATCCCGTATGAATTTCTTCGGTCTGCACAGGGGACTAGGGAATTTGCTGCAAAGGTGTGGTTAGATGAGAATTGGGATGATGTCTTTCCCAATAATAATCATTCAAAATAGGAGTTGTAGACCCAATGTCCACATCCTCATCTTCAGCATCAATTTCTTCAACGTCTGCCTCTTCAGCTGTAAACTGAGGCATGGGCGATGGTACCAGCATAGGTGAAGGGATTGTATCCACTTGAATTTCTTCATCCAATTGCTCTGACATAGCAGCAGAGGGATTCTCTTCATCACTGTCATCTGGGATGACATATTCCTCACCAAAGGGAGCAACCTCCTTTGATGGCATGCTTGAGAGAGGAATAAAATCAATGGGGTTTGCGAATGAACTTGTCAAAGTCTTCACTTTCTTGGGAGCTGAAGACTCTGAAGTTGCAGATGCTTTCCTTTTTTTCATAGCTGCCCTCTCCGCAGCCTTAGTCTTCTTTGCTTCTGTTTCAGAAGGAAGGTTGATACTTTTCATCTGTGATGACTTTGCAGGAGGAGAAGATGAAAGAGGTTCAATTTCTTCAGGCACAACTAATGCAGTTGCCCTGGTAGGTTCAGATTCTTCAGGCGCAGTAGCAGATTCTTCAACTGGCCTGCGTTGTTCTTCAGGCACAACATTGATGGTTGCCCTGGTAGATTCATCAGGAGCTGGAATTTCTTGAGCAGCGCTGGTACTCTCAGTATCTTCAAACAGCCTGATTTTCATCAGCTGTGCTAGCATTTTCTACAGTGGGCTGAGCAGATGCTTCAGCCTAAGGAGTTTCTTCTTGCGATTCAGCAGCAACATTGGTCTTGAAACCTTTTGCCAATCTGACAAATCTGACTTTGGCGCCTAGCCAATCTGCACGGTATGTGTCAAATTCACCACTGAGTGCTTTGATCCCAGTTTGAAGAGTCACAAGTTCTTCAGGAGACATGTTCACAACATTCTTCTTCAGAAAACACTCCTTCTTATACTGAGTTTTCTTCACTTGCCTGACCTCATCAAATTTTCATTTTTCTTCAGTAACGAAGGCAGTCAGCATATGACTTTCACCAGGTGAGAGATTCAATTCAGGCAGAGGTGTGTTGGGATCCTTGTGCCATAGATAAATGAAATCTAGGATCTTCTTTGGATCCAGTAAAAGTGGCACAACACTGCCTTTAGCACTAGCAGCCCTTTGTTGGCGGTCTCTAATGATCTCAGCAAGTTTTTCATCATCAGCCTCATCATCACTTGACGAAAGTTGAAAGGCGGCCTGCTTGTTGTGAGGACTTTCCCTTGTGTCGCGTCCAGCAGCAGCCTTTTTCTTCAGCAAATTTTGAGCTATTGAGGACTGAGGCGGAGCTAAGGAACTTGCAGAGGCTCCTGAAGCAATTGAGATGCCAGTTGTCCGTTGGCACGTGGCAAGATGCACAAGTGCTAAGGACTTTGCAGGTGCAGCTGAGGATTTTGCAGTTGAGGGAGCTGGAGCTGCACTTGAATATGTTGCTTGAGTAATTGGCCGTGAGGGCTTTAAAGAACTTGGCCGTGAGGGCATTGTAACTGAGGAAGAAGGTTTCACAGCTGATTTCTTTGGCATAGCCTTCTTGGTCTTACTAGCAAAGGCCTGAGCAGCAGCAGCGGAATCTTCGTTGAATTTCTTCACTGCTTCTTTTGCTACCTTGGCCAACTTTCTTTGGCGCTTGGCCCACTCCTTGGGAAATTCATCACCTCTTTTGATGCTAGAGGGATGAGCAACTTGGCCTGGAGCCGATGGAGGTCTTGGGCATTGAGGATTTACTGTGAAATTCTTCATGCATTTAGGAGTGACATAGCGATATTCCCTCCATTCTCTTGCCCATCTTCGTTCATTCCGCTGAATCCACACTTTGCGCTGATTTTTGTTCTCCGTGCCATGCTTGGCTTCATCAGGAGTGCAATATTCTTCATAGATTTCATCAGGGATTTCGAAAGCAGTATTTGTCTCAGGCCTTTTCCCTCCCTTCTGAGGGAGCTTACCATCAACCATTTTCAGCTGACGATTTTGAACAATTGAAGTCTCTGAGGAGGTATGCAATTTTTCTTCGAGGAACACTGCAAATGAGTGATGAGAACCTAGTGATTCAGCAGCAGACATGTGTACCTGTGAATAGAGTATAGGTGCGAAGAATTTGGAGAGTTCATATGCGTTAGAATTTTGTTTTTAAAAGGAATCAAGTTTGAGGAATCTGACCAGGAAGTCTTGAGGAATTTCACTAAGAGTTCTTGTCTTAGGTTCCAGAGTTGTTTAGATTGAAAATCCACACAATTGAGGAATCTTGAAGAAAAACACATCTTAGGGAAACAAATCAAGAAAACAAGCAACTTGGTGTTTAAGGATATAGAAGATGAAGAAATAAACATCTTTTGAAGATTTTGTGGAAATCAACAAAGTCAACAAGGGTAGTAAAAACATATTTTATTTACCCTTGACAAAGAAAACGACAAACTGAGAGTTGAAGTGGAGAAGTTCGTCCGTTCAGATCTTCCACACCCTTACTTGGTGGGGGAAGACAGCTACGTCAGCGGCGAAGGTGAAGATTTCCACGGGCAGCGCGAGTACGACCATGACGAGGTCAAGGTAGTCCAGCTCTTCCTCACCGGCGATGATGGAGAGTAGAGGTAGCGCTAGGTCAGAGAGCTCGAGCGTGGGAGAGAGATTGAGCGGAGTAAATTAGCTCAGAGGAGGGCGAGGGGTATTTATAGCCGAGGTGAAAAACTGATCGTCTGAGGAAATTTGACGAACGTGCCCCTGACCCTTGCCATCCTGGAGACATGTGCCACCCACATACTGAGAGGTGGAGATCGTGTTAGATCATGGGTGAATAGATTAATCCTGTCATGGGATGCAGAACGATTTGAGGGGCAAAAGTCGAAAAATTAGATATGAAAATTTTAACATTTTGTTGGCAAATTCTTCGGCTGTCAAGGACACAGTGAAAATTTTTAACGGAATTCAAATAGAACGCACATGAAGAATTTGTGAACAGACCGGTCTGAGTTTAGCATAGAGGGGGAACGGGTCCGATCACATTCACTTAGAAGAAAAAGCAACTTGAAGTATTAGCAATTAGTGAATATATAGGGCTAGACTATTCTGTTACCCATAACAGAATATTATTCTGTTACCCCCCC